>NW_015505479.1:1539243-1559240 GCF_001515645.1 Sinocyclocheilus grahami | reverse complement strand
CAGTATATATATATATATATTAGTGCTGTCAAATGATTAATCACGATTATAAATAAAAACTAGTATGCTTTTGTATGCTGTGTATATTTATTATTATTATATTTACAGTATATATTTTGAAAATATGTACATGTATTTACATGCATATATTTATATTAATATAACGTATGTTATATAAATATATTTAATATATAAACAATTTTTTTCTTAAATATATACATGCATGTGTTTGCATTTATATATACATAACAAATATACAGTACACACACACATATATTACACAAACAAAAACTTATTTTGTGTGATTAATCGTGATGAATCGTTTGACAGCACTTACACATATTTGTAAATATATTCAAAAATTGTTAGTTCATGTTAGCTAAACGATTAACTAATCTTAACAAATAGGACCTTGTTGTAAAACATTGCTGATGTATTAAAAATGGTTGATTATATGTTTCAATTTGTAGTATAACAATACAATTATATATATTACACATTATATAATTTAATATATAATATTGTTTAATATTATTTATTTAACGTTTCTTTGTCCATCTTGAAATTCAACTTTATTGAATATTAAATTTGGCATTTGATCATATGGAAGCAACCAATGAAATATGTACTTATCTATTGTTTAGGGTTAAACCATTTTTTAAAAATACGTCAATATATTATTAGGCAAGTTGTAAAGTGTTTAATTTATATTTTTACTTTTGAATGAATAAACGGATAACTGATTCCTTCCTTTTGGAAGTGGGGTTTCTAGTCCTCTACACATTAAATGTTCTGCTATCATTAAGTTACATTCCCCTCATATGAAGTCTCCATATCATGTGCTCACTTGATGCTGGGGCGAAACTGAGGCCGGCCTCTCCCAGACAGCTCCCTCAGGCGGCCCATAATGCCCGGGGGTAAGTGGATGCGGGGGAGCTCACAGCAAGCCCCCGGCATGAGGACGTCTGAAGGATAGGTGAACTCTCGCTCCTCATCAATGGTGAGAGGTAGAGGAGACGGAGACGGCGTGAGGGCAGGAGAGATTGCACCATTAGCCTCCACCTGCCACTGACACCTTACACAGAACAGCAACAAAGACATATTAAACACATTCAACAATTGTGACCCTGCAGCATAAAAGCAGTGTTAAGTCGCTGGGGTATATTTGTAGCAATAGCCAACAATACACTGTATGGGTCACAATTATTCATTTTTCTTTTATGCCAAAAATCATTAGGATATTAAGTAAAGATCATGTTCCATGAAGGTATTTTGTAAATGTCCTACTGTAAATATATCAAAACTTAATTTTTGATTAGTAATATGCATTGCTAAGAACTTCATTTGGACAACTTTAAAGATGATTTTCTCAATATTTAGATTTTTTTGCACCCTCAGATTCCAGATTTTCAAATGGTTGTATCTCAGCCAAATATTGTCCTGTCCTAACAAACCACACATCAATGGAACGCTTATTTATTCAGCTTTCAGATGATGTATACATCTCAATTTCAAAAACGTGACCCTTATGACTGGTTTTGTGCTCCAGGGTCACATATATGCATTAAATTGATCAAATATGACAGTAAAGACATTTATAATGCTATTCTTTTTCTGAAGAAAAACAAAGATAAATAATGAGGAAAGCCTAAATATTAAATCTCATGGATGTATATTCCACTATATTGTAGTAGGGGGTCAAAATGACAATTTCACTTGAGATTTGGAGCCAAATTACTGGGGGTCAAAATGACTTTTGTTATTTTTACACAGAAATGTTTTGTGAAAAATTTCACGAAAATTTCAAAAAATATTAAAAGATCCAAACTTTTGATCAGTAGTGTAAATGACAGACATTAAAGGTTTAATACATCAATATACATTAAAGACTATTATTTGATCAACAACAATCAAATATTTTATTATTAAGGGTTAAAAATATGTTTATTTGTCTGTTTTTGGAAATTGTGTTTAAAATGCTGGCTCAAAAATCTGCCTGTGATTTGTTGTTTCAGTTTGTTGCAATGTGTACACGTTTGTCTATTAATGATTTTGTATCTACCTTTCTCCACGGGGGGAAAAAAAAGTGCCGCATTTACACTGCAGGTATTGATGGCCACTTCCGATGTTTTTTGACGACTCCTACATCATCTTTTAAAATTACCTGTCTCTGATATCTTCATTTACACTACACTTTGGCGAAACGGACGAAAAATAACATTATGATATCAAGAAATCAATTTCAATAGCACATTAAGTTTAATTTATTGACATGGAATTCACAGTAACATTTTTAATGCAACAGTTTCATCCTTGCATCAAAATCTTTTATATCCGATCTGTCTGCTTACATGGCAGGCGCAAATGCACGTATCTGACTCATATCAGATTTATTTCCACGTATGAATGAGGCCTGAAACCGATCTGAGAATATCAGAATCCATGTGCTTTTTTTCCAGCTTGCAAGTCCGTGGGTCATATCCGATCTGTGCCACATCATGGGAGGAAAAAACAATCGGAATTGGGTCACTTGAACCATGCAGCGTAAATGTGGCCTAAATGACTAGAAACCCTGTAAACGCAGCAAACATCTGAAGCTTGCATTCAGACGGGTTTTAAGCACTTGTATTCACAAGCACTGAAGAGCAGCTGATGTTACAGTGTTTGTGCACGGCGGGTGAAGCAGCACACCTCTGCAGTAGTTTGGAGCAGAGCAGGTCGTGGCAGGCCTCCTCCTCTCGTGTGATATCGGGGCCGTTATAGAGGATGCGTAACATGGCGCAGGCCAGCACAGATAAACCCAGAGCTAGATCAGCCAGGAAGGGCAGCCCGCCGGACACATCCTCAGACGACTCCTAAACAAGCAACAGAATCAGTGCAAACAAGCAAGGTGAAGCATTTGCCCATTTGTAGTTTATTTTCATTTTAATTAGGCCTGCCGATTTAATGATTTAATTTGGTGCAATTATAATGTGCAAAAATGATTAATGCATTTAATGCACCTGCCCAGATCTGTTCATCCTCTTACAATGATGCAGCTGCTGATGAACATGATGCAGGACGACTGACTGTGTGATGAAGCCTATTAGAATGCAGCTATACGCATCTACAATTCAAGATTAAAAAATGGCTGTGTATGGGATTTATATAATCAGTTTAGCAATATCACATGAAAGCAGCACAAAAGTGCTGTTTTTTCTCCAAACAGCTACCTGATTGCAAATGTGATATTAATTTTACTCAACAGTTCAATAAACAATAATGCAACACATTGTGATACATTTTAGACACAATATTATCCGTTTTGCTCAATTTTACCAACAAAAAAAAGCTAAAAAAAGCCACAGTGGAAATGTTGTGCATCTTTGTGCAACACACAGCACTTTCTCCTTACTGAATGAATCAGCGGACTCGAGGGAGTGAATGATTCAGTGACTCATTCATAAAGACAGTCATTGGTTTGATTCTGAATTCATCTGCCATTTGAACAAATCAGTTGAATGAATGACTCATTTTTTTTAACTCATGAATACCCATTTATTATCATTATTTATGCAATGTTGAATCAAAAACATTTCTTTCTAAAGCTACTTATTTATTCAATGCTTTGATGCTTTAAAGCACAATAATGGCTTAAAAAGGTATTTGAAGGGTAATTTATCCAAAATTGATGTGCGATTAATTTGCCATTTAATTAATTAATTGGCACATGGTGTAATTAATTAGATTTAAAAAATTTAGTTACTCAGTAGTTCTGATTTATTTTTTTACTTTCACTTTAATATTCAGTTGACTGCTTTTGCAGAGCCCCAAATTCCATAGTGTGTTTTTGATGTTCACAAAACTACAAAATTAAATATATTATAGTGGTGAAATATAGTGGTCAGTGTTAGTTCATGTTAGCTAAAGCATTAACTAATCTTAACAAATGGGACCTTATTGTAAAATGTTGCAGATTCTTTTAAAATGGATAAATACATGTTTAAATATATAGTGTAGCAATACAAATATGCATATTTTTACATTATTTTTTTATTTTCCACTTATCCATATACCAATTCAGCTTAAAAATCCAATTTTGCAGTTGACCATATGTTAGGAACCATAGTATTTTTACATTTTTAAACAAAATAAATAATTGTAAAAGTATTTACATTTTTCACAGTAAATTTTATGATTGGGATGTATTTAAAAGCTAGTGTAAAGCCTTGAGTGGGTACCTGCGCTCGAACAGTGCATGAGAAACCCCACATGGCTTTATCTGGGGTGTTGTGCTCGCGTCCGCTTCTCATCTCAAAAGAGAACGTCACAGTATCTCCTTCCACCTGAAAACACATCAGATTAGAAGCAGTGATATCTGTAGATTGTATAAATTATTCAGAATGTGCTTTATTTGCCAAGCGTGCACAAACACACAAGGAATTTGGTATAATTTCAAGAAGCACTAGGTACTTACATTTAATTCAATTGAATTATTTTTCTCTATTCTCTGGTGTATACAAGTAGAATTAAATAAAAACTTACGGTCATATAAATCTAGAAAAATTAAATAAGTAGAGGTCAACCGATAGTGGATTTTACCGATACCGATAGCTAGGTTGGTCCACACTGGCCGATACCGATAAATCAACCGATAGTTTTAAAAATACATTCTGAACTAAAACTAAAATAGTGCTTTACTATTTAAAAAAAAAGAACCATAATTTTTAAATGAATCAAATATTAATATGAATTATTAAATTGATCATTAACGTTCATTATTAACTAATGTTAACAAAATAAACAATTTTAAAAATGTAATAGTAGCCTAAATGTTGAAATGAACAAACTCTAATTAGGAACAATACTTATAGAGCTTTCATTAATGTTAATGTTTACAAATGCACTCTTATTGTAAACAAAGTGTTACCATTTCATATCAACAGTCATGCTTAAAGAAAACAGTCTAAAACTGTTTATTTAACCACCAAATGGACAAAAGTTCACTTCAAGAATGAACAATGCGGCATAGATGAGTCTGCAGTTCGGTGTAGAAAAAACAGAGCCAACAGAAAGAAAAATTGCGATGTACATAGGCCTATAGCTCAATAAATGAAGCATACTTTATTAGAGCCACAGAAAAACAAATGTTTTGCTGAAAAATGCACAATACACAATGTTACAGCCTAGGGTACGCCTCTAGAGGCCGCTCTCGCACTGTATAATGGCAGCGGACCATTCTCAGCCGCTCCAGCAACAGATGCAATGGGAAAAAAACGGAAACTGGAAAAACTATCAACATGGATTTTTGCCGATAACGATAGTTCCAACAATCAACTATCGGTGCCGATTAATCGGCAAAACCGATACATCGGTCAACCTCTAGAATTAAGGTAGAAAAATTTAAAGCAATACATATCAAAATAGAGTAAGCAAAAGACTTAATGAACAGATGTTTACATTAAGCATTATGTGGTAGTACATCGGGCAGGACATACAAATGCTTGACTATCATTCATCGTCCTCAAATATGGCTTATCATCTGAAATATGTAAGTATTAGCAACTTTACATGGCCGCTCAATCAAATGTTAACCTAAAAAATGTGCGCTACTCAGTGTGTGGAAGATGTACAGTAGTGATCACTGCAGGACAGATGGAGGCGCCGGTGCGCTCACTTGCTCTTAAAATACTCCCTCATTTTTGCTCATACAGACAAGAGTAATACATCTTTCGAATATGTAAACTCTACGTTTATTTGTGTGCACTCACAATAACAACAAAACATTGTGCTTTTGTAAAATAATGGTACAAGTAAACAGAATGCATTTTCTGCCGTCTCGGTCTCTGTGAACTTCAGCGCGAAACTCCGCGTAAGCTTACATTACAGACATGAAAAATATATCTATAGAGATGTGAAATGTTTACTTTCAAATGAACCAATTCAAATGGAAAACAAATATTCTCAGATTACGTAATCCGTATGAAACTTGCATACAGGCGCATCACTACTGCGGAGATGACGAGTCGGTGTCGCCGACTTCATCTCTTTAAACTGAAAACAAAAAGCACACTAGTTTATCAATGAATTATTCAAATGTTAATGCAGCCTCCTTACTGTTTTTCCTTGACACATTCATAATCATTACTTCTGCCGGTGCGCTGTAGCAAGCTTTATGTGTGCGCTTGAGTGCTTATTAGGCTCTGAAGGCAATTAAAGGGTCATTATTATTTTTTTAATTGTTTATTAATAAATGTCGACTAATGTTTCAAATTAATGACTACTAGTAGACCAGAACAATCTATAGTTGAGGGCAGGCCTAATTTTTTTTTTTTTATAATATGTACTTTAAAGCCATTTGAAGGCAAAAACGTAAACATTGAGATACTATGTATAGCAAATAGTGTCCAAAGGATGAAAAATACTGAGAGAAATGCATTTTTATACACTGTATATCACCTGTCCTTACCATCCATATTTTTTAACTCGATTATTGTAGTATATTCTATTATAAATCACACACCTGACTAGTATAGAGGACCAGCTGGACCAGCTGTGGCATGAGAGCGTCAGCGAGCGTGAGGGTTTGTAGGTTTGGGTGCATCAGCGACGTCAACAGGACCGGCAACAAGTGACCCAACATCGTGGCCTTCGTCACCTGTTCAAGTCCTCTCAGTCTTGACATTAAAAAAAAAACAGAGTGTCGAGAAGATGATAAGTAAAGGAAAGTGCTTCAGTACAAACTAGGCCTGTCAGTTAAAATTTGTAAACTAATTAATTACATGGTGTCGATTAATTAATCGAATTAATCGCAAATTACATTTGGCTGTGAAAATACCCCGAAAAGATTATTTAAAGCTATTTTTGTGTTAAATGAGAAAGTATTAAGTAGACATTACAAATAGTAGCTTTAGAAAGAAATAGGCTATTTCATTTGATTCAACATCAAATTGATTACACATAAACATTTAGGCTACAATGGCCTAACATAAACTATGGAATGTAAAAAGATAACCTGAGAAAAAAATGTTTAATTCATGCAATGGAAGTCGTTGATCACCAAAACAGCTTTGGTACCAACAGTCTTCAAAATACCTTTTTTTATGTTCCACAAAAGAAAGAAGCCCAAGTCATTCAGGTTTGAGTAAATGACGACATACTTAATTTTTTTGGGTGAACTCTCTCTTTAAATAGTTTCTCCCTTTTTAAACTAATACAGCCAGCAGGTGGCGGTAAATGTCTTTACGAGTCATTCATTCAATTTGTTCAAACATCTGATTCATTCAGGAATGAAGTAAACGGCTCTCTGGGCATTTGAATCATTGATTCACTCGATTCGTTCAAAACGCGGATTCATTCAAAAACTAAACACCGCTGTCTTCCTCGGAGACGCACAACAGTTCTGCTGTGGCTTTATAGGTAATATTTTTGTTGGCAAAACTGAGCAAAAACAGACAATATTGTGTTTAAAATATAACACAATATTAACTTCCTATTTACGGAACTGTTGTATAAAATCACATTTGCACTCGTGGTATTCAGGCATAAACGGCACTCGTGTGATATTGCTTATGATATAATATAAATACGAGACAAAACTCATACAGGAGCATTTTTGCCCCATATCTTGAATTTTAGGGCATAACTGCATTTAAGGAGCTGTTGCCCTGCATCATATTTGTGACACTGGACCACAAAACTTAAGTGTCAATTAAATTTTTTGAAATTGAGATGTATACATCATCTGAAAGCTGAATAAATAAGCTTTCCATTGATGTATGGTTTGTTAGGATCGGACAATATTTGGCCGAGATACAACTATTTAAAATTTGGAATCTGAGGGTGCAAAAAAAATAAATTCCAAATATTGAGAAAATCATCTTTAAAGTTGTCCAAATTAAGTTCTTAGCAATGCATATTACTGATCAAAAATTAAGTTTTGATATATTTACGGTAGGACATTTACAAAATATCTTCATGGAACATGATCTTTACTTAATATCCTAATGATTTTTGGCATAAAAGAAACATCTATAATTTTGACCCATACAATGTATTTTTGGCTATTGCTACAAATATACCCGTGCTACTTAATACTGCTCTTGTGGTCACAATTGTCAACAGTCTACTGTATGAAATGTAAGATGACGCACAGGTCTGGGGGTGAGGCCAGTGTGTTAACTGCATTAAAATATTTTAATCACATTATTTTTTTCATAACTAATTAATTAAGTTCACGCGTAAACTGACAGCCCTAGTACAAATACAAATAAAGCATCACCAAAGAAGTGTTTTGCTGATATCTGAATGCACCTGGCCTCTCGATCGCTGATGCTGCTGTTGATGAGGGAGCTGGTGACTTGCTGAATATGTAATCCGTATGAAACTTGCATACAGGCGCATCACTACTGCGGAGATGACGAGTCGGTGTCGCCGACTTCATCTCTTTAAACTGAAAACAAAAAGCACACTAGTTTATCAATGAATTATTCAAATGTTAATGCAGCCTCCTTACTGTTTTTCCTTGACACATTCATAATCATTACTTCTGCCGGTGCGCTGTAGCAAGCTTTATGTGTGCGCTTGAGTGCTTATTAGGCTCTGAAGGCAATTAAAGGGTCATTATTATTTTTTTAATTGTTTATTAATAAATGTCGACTAATGTTTCAAATTAATGACTACTAGTAGACCAGAACAATCTATAGTTGAGGGCAGGCCTAATTTTTTTTTTTTTATAATATGTACTTTAAAGCCATTTGAAGGCAAAAACGTAAACATTGAGATACTATGTATAGCAAATAGTGTCCAAAGGATGAAAAATACTGAGAGAAATGCATTTTTATACACTGTATATCACCTGTCCTTACCATCCATATTTTTTAACTCGATTATTGTAGTATATTCTATTATAAATCACACACCTGACTAGTATAGAGGACCAGCTGGACCAGCTGTGGCATGAGAGCGTCAGCGAGCGTGAGGGTTTGTAGGTTTGGGTGCATCAGCGACGTCAACAGGACCGGCAACAAGTGACCCAACATCGTGGCCTTCGTCACCTGTTCAAGTCCTCTCAGTCTTGACATTAAAAAAAAAACAGAGTGTCGAGAAGATGATAAGTAAAGGAAAGTGCTTCAGTACAAACTAGGCCTGTCAGTTAAAATTTGTAAACTAATTAATTACATGGTGTCGATTAATTAATCGAATTAATCGCAAATTACATTTGGCTGTGAAAATACCCCGAAAAGATTATTTAAAGCTATTTTTGTGTTAAATGAGAAAGTATTAAGTAGACATTACAAATAGTAGCTTTAGAAAGAAATAGGCTATTTCATTTGATTCAACATCAAATTGATTACACATAAACATTTAGGCTACAATGGCCTAACATAAACTATGGAATGTAAAAAGATAACCTGAGAAAAAAATGTTTAATTCATGCAATGGAAGTCGTTGATCACCAAAACAGCTTTGGTACCAACAGTCTTCAAAATACCTTTTTTTATGTTCCACAAAAGAAAGAAGCCCAAGTCATTCAGGTTTGAGTAAATGACGACATACTTAATTTTTTTGGGTGAACTCTCTCTTTAAATAGTTTCTCCCTTTTTAAACTAATACAGCCAGCAGGTGGCGGTAAATGTCTTTACGAGTCATTCATTCAATTTGTTCAAACATCTGATTCATTCAGGAATGAAGTAAACGGCTCTCTGGGCATTTGAATCATTGATTCACTCGATTCGTTCAAAACGCGGATTCATTCAAAAACTAAACACCGCTGTCTTCCTCGGAGACGCACAACAGTTCTGCTGTGGCTTTATAGGTAATATTTTTGTTGGCAAAACTGAGCAAAAACAGACAATATTGTGTTTAAAATATAACACAATATTAACTTCCTATTTACGGAACTGTTGTATAAAATCACATTTGCACTCGTGGTATTCAGGCATAAACGGCACTCGTGTGATATTGCTTATGATATAATATAAATACGAGACAAAACTCATACAGGAGCATTTTTGCCCCATATCTTGAATTTTAGGGCATAACTGCATTTAAGGAGCTGTTGCCCTGCATCATATTTGTGACACTGGACCACAAAACTTAAGTGTCAATTAAATTTTTTGAAATTGAGATGTATACATCATCTGAGAGCTGAATAAATAATCTTTCCATTGATGTATGGTTTGTTAGGATCGGACAATATTTGGCCGAGATACAACTATTTAAAATTTGGAATCTGAGGGTGCAAAAAAAATAAATTCCAAATATTGAGAAAATCATCTTTAAAGTTGTCCAAATTAAGTTCTTAGCAATGCATATTACTGATCAAAAATTAAGTTTTGATATATTTACGGTAGGACATTTACAAAATATCTTCATGGAACATGATCTTTACTTAATATCCTAATGATTTTTGGCATAAAAGAAACATCTATAATTTTGACCCATACAATGTATTTTTGGCTATTGCTACAAATATACCCGTGCTACTTAATACTGCTCTTGTGGTCACAATTGTCAACAGTCTACTGTATGAAATGTAAGATGACGCACAGGTCTGGGGGTGAGGCCAGTGTGTTAACTGCATTAAAATATTTTAATCACATTATTTTTTTCATAACTAATTAATTAAGTTCACGCGTAAACTGACAGCCCTAGTACAAATACAAATAAAGCATCACCAAAGAAGTGTTTTGCTGATATCTGAATGCACCTGGCCTCTCGATCGCTGATGCTGCTGTTGATGAGGGAGCTGGTGACTTGCTGAAGCGTCTCCAGAACCTCGTCACATCCAACCAGGATCTTAGAGGCAAGTGATAGGATGCTGGTCTGCAGCTCCTGACGGGAACACGTTCATTCAACACACACATTTCTCAGAGAACATCTACAGCTGCTACAGAACTCAAGTACACTCTAGCATACTTTAAAAACAAAACAAAGAGTACTTAGTATAGAAACAATATACTTTAAAAGAATACACCTAGGCCTGGTTTCACAGACAGGGCTTAGACTAAACCAGGATTAGGCCATAGTTCAATTAGGACATTTAAGTAATTTGTATAAATGTGCCTTACAAAAAACATTACTGGTGTCCCTCGAGACAAAACAAAGGCATTGATATATTTTAAGATCAGTCAGTGCGAGTTTCTTTCAGTTGAAGCAGCTCAGACTTAGTTTAGTGTGGGACTAGGCTTAAGCCTCGTCTGTGAAACCAGGGGTTAATGTAATGTTTTCACACTTAATTGAAAATTAAGTGCAATACGATGAAAATGTATTAT
This sequence comes from Sinocyclocheilus grahami, assembly GCF_001515645.1. Lineage (NCBI taxonomy): Eukaryota > Metazoa > Chordata > Actinopteri > Cypriniformes > Cyprinidae > Sinocyclocheilus > Sinocyclocheilus grahami. The sequence continues at coordinate 1,547,985 of NW_015505479.1, read as the reverse complement.
AGTTTAAATTGATATTAAATGCAATTATCTAAACATTATAGTGCTTTTTGACCCAATTAATTAGGACTTAATTATATATGTAATTTCATAATTACTTCTATTTTTAAAATATGGCTAAAGTGTACTTAAATATATTTGCAGTTAAACATTTGCAATGATGAAGATGCAAATCAGTGCATTTAAAATATATTAACTTAAATGTAATATAGAACAACACACAACAGTCAAAATTATACTCCTGTACTTTTCACGTGATTTGTTAGTCAACACATCAAAATAAGTGTACTTCTTCAATGCATGACAAAAGATTAAAACATAATTATTTAAAACATACTTTTAAGTAAAACTTTTAATTTGATATTATTACAAATTGCACTTCTAACGTGTACTTGAGTGTTTTAAGTCATGAACAATTCTGTTAAGTGTCCTTTTATTTCATTAATCTTATATTATCTGCAAGTATGTTTTCTTAAAATACACTCTTAAGATTTGTAGTACACTACAAGTGCACAAACAGTAATTAAGCTTGTTTACAAGGGAAGGAAAAGTACAATGGCTCTGTTTTAAATCTTAGTGCCTTAGAAGGCAGCTGTCTATGTAGACAGCAATGCAGCTCACTAGGTTTTAGAACACTGCTAATATGTGTTAATGAGAAAAAAACAAAGTGTTAACCCACATCAAAAAGTTAACTTCCTATCCTACTAAAGAAACCTACATTACCAGTGCTTATTACATAACAATTTGCCAAATAATAAATAAAATAGACATTAAATATATTTAATTACTTCGTGAAAAACTCTTCGTGAGAAACATGCATGCACACACACACACACACACACATGCTGCAATGCCAAACTTTTACTTAAAGCTGAATATCTGGTACACACTACAGTACAGACCACACTATAATGAACCGATTTAATACCAATGCAATGAATTCCTGTATGTTCCCCCTTTCCTGGATGGAGCCGCCGGCAGTCCACACTAACCAATCCGAGAGACCGTAGGGTTTTTAAAGGGGATGTTTACCTGTACCTTCATTGTTTCCCCTTGTAGGGAGCTGTCACTATCATCAATGTCATCCGGGTGGAGCAGGATGGTGTTGCTGAGCAAATGGTTCTGCACAGCCATTAAATAACGCTACATAACAATTTGCCAAATAATAAATAAAATAGAAATTAAATATATTTAATTACTTCGTGAAAAACTCAACTTTTTGGGGAAACATGCATGCACACACACACACACACACACACACACACACACATGCTGCAATGACAAACTTTTACTTAAAGCTGAATATCTGGTACACACTACAGTACAGACCACACTATAATGAACCGATTTAATACCAATGCAATGAATTCCTGTATGTTCCCCCTTTCCTGGATGGAGCCGCCGGCAGTCCACACTAACCAATCCGAGAGACCGTAGGGTTTTTAAAGGGGATGTTTACCTGTACCTTCATTGTTTCCCCTTGTAGGGAGCTGTCACTATCATCAATGTCATCCGGGTGGAGCAGGATGGTGTTGCTGAGCAAATGGTTCTGCACAGCCATTAAATAACGCAAGCTTGGTGACGCTGCCTGTTAATGTGGAAGTGCTGTCAGTTAATCAGACACAGCAAACTGTATGCATTCATACAGACAATTTATTTCAAATTATGGATGTGTTTTCCCTTGTGAAAAAGAGGTGCACTTAACTGTACTGAATGTGCACTTGTAGTGTACTTCAAATCCTAAAAGCATATTTAAAAAAAAAAAAAAAAACCTGTACTTGTAGATAATATATTAATGACATAAAGGCCACTTAAGTGGCTTAAAGAGAGACTTTCATAGTTGTTCTTAAGTGACCTTGGTAATAATGTCAAATGCAAAGATTTAAAGTAAATTTTACATCATTTTAATAATCCTTTGTTGTGCTTTAAAGAAGTGCACTTATTTTGATGTACTAACATACTAAAGCACATGTAAAGTACATGAATACTTTACTGAATGAATATTTATTTTTAGTAATTTATCAAAATATTTAAAAAGATTTGCTGCATGGTTGAAATATGCTACGATAAAAAAAATCGTTTTTTTAGAGGGAAAAAAACATAAGTCGTGTCTAAGTCGCATTTTATTATTTAATTCAGAAATAGGCCTAATGCCGACGCGAAATGTTTACAAACATTATAATAAACACTGTAAACATAGCAAGGCTATTTTAGCTCCCCTCACTCCACAACAAAGCCTTTCAATTAACAGTATTTAGAAAAGAACAAGAATTAAAAATATAAGAAGCTATAGCTAAACGACAAGACAAAACAAATTCATATAGGCTAAAACGAAACTGAAACCAACGTTGCGTCTCTCATTCGACACAAAATCAAATGTTTCTGTATTCGCGATATATTTGAATGCCAAAATATTATTTATTATGTAGCCTAGGCTTCACTGGCGTTCAAACATCCACGTAAAACAACATGTTTTGCATAACATCACTGCGGTACGTGATAACGCTTAACGGCACAGATTTGACTAAATATTTAAACTGAGCAGTGTGTGTTTTCTCCATATGTTTGACTGACTGTATTTTATTATGATAATGAACAGGCTGCATTGTCAAGGTAGCAATGCTTAACTATGTGTGTGCATGCAGCGCTGGCGCATTCACTTGAATTTGTTCCTTCTAACAGAAGCAACTACTCCTTTTAGTCACAAAAATAATCAGAATTGTAAAAGGTTTGCCTTTGTCTACATTCACAATAAAAACAAATCTTTGTGCTTTTATAAAATAGGCCTATAAGAAAAATAGGATGCCGCTTTCTGCCGTCTTGGTTTCCTTTCGCGCAGCACAACAATGAACCGAAACTCTGAATACTAGGCTACTTGTTTTTCTTTCGTTTTCTTAATTTATTATTTAAGTAAAAACATATTTCTCGTATAGGCCCATTTATCGTTATATATATAGCTTAGCTTTATTATGTTTTTCTCCGCTCGCAGAAGCGCTGCAGGTGCGTGATGTTGAAATGAAGACCATGTGAATCCTCATGTTCTGTTGTTTGCTGCTTTTTGCGCATGTAGCCTAAAATTAATCCCCGGGAAACAAATGTTAGTATTTTTTAACGGGTCAAAGTCACGTATCCTTTCTAATTTAATTCAGTTCTAGTTTGAAATAATCTTGTCGGTTAACGGTTAATAATCGGTTAACGAGCGTCGGTTGTCGGTTAGGAAAAATAACCGAAATGAACATCCCTAAACTGTAGTGTATTATTAAATTTTACATTTAAAGTTTATACATTTTAAATTAATTAAATTACAACTGACATACAAGTTTTAATAGAAATGACATTAAAGTATATTTTAGTTTAACAATAATCCTTGTCAGTACATTCAACAGTACTTTAACCATATTTCAAAGACAATAGAAGTAATTATGAAATTACATATAAAGATGTACTACTTAAGTCCTACATAAAGGGTTAAGTGGGTCAAAAAAACACTCTAATGTTCAGCTAACTGCATTTAATGTAATTTTACAAAATATTTTCATCTAATTGCACATAACATGGAATTAAATTATTAAATTATTAATTAAATAAACATTACCTTCAGTTCATGCATGTATTTTTAAGTATATTATTTCAGTAACAGTACTCTTTTTTTTAAACTATGCTAAAGTGCACATCTTTTTCACAAGGGTTATGAAAGCTAATAGCTTGTAGAACTGCATCTTTTAACATTAATTCAGTTCACTTAAAAGTTCAATAAAATCAAAATGAACACTTTTTGTAATTCTTAAATGTATTTATGTGGAAGTCACATACAGGTACAGTGGAGAGAAGCTTCTGAAGGTCTTCCTTGGAAACGGTTTGACATTTGGTGATGAGCAGACATGACTCACGCACTACGGTCTTCAAGATACACTGCAACAGTTCATCTTTCAGCCTGCAGGGGAAGGTGGGAGAAAGTGCTTGCACATGACAGACATTAACCACAGAATCATCTACAACCACAGGCCCTATCATACACTCATACAAGTGTTTTTTGCTAGCTTCAGCCTGATGCAGTTATCATTTTCACGTCCTGTGGCACGTTGTTTAAATAGCAAATGCATTTGCGCCCATCTGTTCACTCATGGGCATGCTGATCTGAAAACGAGGCGTGTTCAGTCGCATTGCTATTTTGAGGCATCTGAAATAGACTGCGCCATTGACCAACTAAAACCTGGTCTAAAGTCAACGGCGCAGTATTTTTTTTATTTAAAGTGCGTGTTAGTAATATGCGCCTATAGGCGGGTCCACAATGCGCTCTGCTTATTACACACACAGGGACGCACAGCAGCACACAAACGTGCCAAATATTAAAAATTAAAGGATTGCAATGTAAAAGATTATTATTGTGTAGGCTACATAAATATAAAAATGCCTACATGTCATAATGGATAGTCATTGCATGTGTCAGATATGCATGTTTCATCTCCGGAGACGCGTTCTGTCTTTGCGCTTGCAAATTCCGCCATGTAAATAGCGAATTCGCCATGGCACGAGCGCAACTGGTTCTTAAAGGGAATGGGAGACGAGACTCTGATTGATTAATTGCACGTTATGCCCAAATCACACCCAGAGAATAGGGACAACCCTTTTAAACCACGACTGTTTTTCCCATCGTTAAACTAGCAAAAGTGGATCTGGACACACCCTAAGTGCACCTGCGCCTTGCGCTTTAGACCATGCACTTAGATAATTTAAATAGGGCCCTTACAGTCAGTTATCAAGGTGAATGACACCACATTTTTGTTGAGATGATAAGGAAAGAACTTGGGTTGTGATCACAACCCAAGATGATGAATGTACATTTTTAGCAGTAGAATAAAATACAGTGAACGATTTAAATTTAACCTAAGCACTTTCCGTCTGAAGAGTAGTGAAACTTGTTACCTGTAGTGGTCATCATCCTCACTACCAAAGCGGTTCTTCTGTAACTGGTTGGCAAGATTGTTTAATATAACATCACGCAATTGAGACAAACCACTGTTCTTCTCCCCTACAGAGAGATTAAAACAAAAAAAACAGTAATTATTGGCATATGTTGCTCATCAATATGAAATTGTTCAATGCTGACTTGACTTATAATTATGTTTGATTTCTGTACTGTGTGTGTCTATTTGCAATTCTCACCCTCTGTGAAAACAAATTTGAGCAGGTTGCTCAACTCCGATTCGCTCTGGTACAAGGTGTTTAAACCTGAGCTAATGAGAATAAAGAAAAATGGTTTATAGTTGTTGCAGATATTGAGATATTCTTTGACTTTTGGGATTTTCTGACTTCATTTTAAGGCTCACCTGATGGCGAGACACACTTCTCTTTGTATTTCCGGCTCTATCTGATCGTGAGGAGCCATGAGTAACTGCCACAGCAATAGTCCAGAGCGCTTCACACAGTCTCGGTTCTGCTCTGCATTTAGATTAAAAAACTGGAACACAACCTGGATTAAAAAAAAAAAACGTATTTTTATAATATTTTTTTTCTGCATAGTTTCCGTTAACAAAGTTACCACTACTACTGAACAGCTTCATCAAAATTGATTAAAAGTCATATAATATTCTAGCGAAACCCCACCTGAAAGACGACCAGAATGCAGCGGATGATGCAGGTGTCTCCGTTAACCATGGCCTTCTCCATGACGTCACATATGGAGCTGAAGTGGCAGGCCTCCATGGGCTGCTTTCCTATGAAGGGTCCCAGGTGCAGATTACTGCTGGCTGCCAGCAGGTTGAGCTGATGGATGCACATGGCGCCAACATGATGGAGCAGCTGGTTTATCACTTTGGATGTGCCTATCATCTCTTCTGTCACGAAGAGTCAAAAACATATTATAGGGAAATTGATACAGATCATTCCTGCACAAAATGTCAGCACATCTAAACAAAAAACAAAACCTTTGTGTAGCAAGTGGCCTAAAACACGCTCGCCCTTGTGAAAAAGAAGTGCACTTAATTGTATTGAATGTGCACTTGTAGTGTACTTACTCTTAAAATTATATTTAAAAAAAAAACAATGAAACTGTTAATGTTAATGAAATAAAAGGCCACTTAAGTGACTCTTTACTTTGTGTAGCAAGTGGCCTAAAACACGCTCGCCCTTGTGAAAAAGAAGTGCACTTAATTGTATTGAATGTGCACTTGTAGTGTACTTACTCTTAAAATTATATTTAAAAAAAAAACAATGAAACTGTTAATGTTAATGAAATAAAAGGCTACTTAAGTGACTTTCATGAATGTTTCTTAACACACTTAAGTACACTTTTAAGAAGTGACATTTTTTAATAATGTCAAATTCAAAGTTTTACTTTAGATCACATTTTAATAATCCTTTGTCGTGCTATTTTGATGGTTTGACTAACAAATTAAAGCAAACGTTAAGTACTCAATTATCATTTTAACTGCAATGTGTTATTTAAAATCAATATATTTTAAATTTACTAAATTGCAACTTCATCGTTACAAATGTGTAATTAGAAATAGTTTTAAAAACACAACATATACATATTTTAGTTTGTCAGTACATTCAGCAGTACTTTAATCACATTAAGACAACACGGTGTACTGTTTCAAAAGTCGAAAATGTTTAGTTGTACAATCTTACACCATACAAAAGTCAATTCTGTTTACATAGGCATATAGTTTCAGTACCTTTAGGCTGACTGATGACGTGACTGACGCCCAGCCGCTGGCACACATGATGGAAGGCCTGATTCCCAGGATTACACCACTGGTCCATGTAGTCGCTGGAGCACGTCCAGATTAAATTGTTAAGTGCATCATAACAGGCCCCTGGAACAGTCATTAAAAAACCATAACGTCAGTACTCGTATAACACTTTAAAATGAGAGGAAAGCTTGAAAAATGAAACAAAAGGAAATAAAAAATGGAAAAATAACAACCTGAATGTGACAGTGTTTTTGCCGTATTTATTAATATTTTGAATTAGCTTTTATCTTTATATTTTCAGTTTATTTTGGATACTTTTATTGTGCGCTTCTGTTATTTTGTCACAACACTTTCTCTGAAGCCTGCATTTATACTACATTATAATGCATGCATAATGCTTTATAAACAACCTTACAATATGTTGTATCATCTGATTAATAATCATAACAACAGTTGCAATACATTATAATACTTACCTATTGGAATATGATGCATTATAACACCAGATAAAACCTGCATTTATAATGCATCATAAGGGTATTCTTAATGCATTATAATGCACGCATAATGCCTTATAAATAATATATACAGTAAATACATAAATACACCTATTTGTGGCTATAACTTACAATGCAATACAAATACAGGCTTCATATTAAGCGTTACCGTCATTTTTATTTTATTATAAAAAACAACAACAACATGAATTTGGTAAAAACCTTGATTTTTCTCAATATGAATAGCAGTGTTTCCCCTGCCATTCCCCTGTCGGTGTCCATCTGCTCCACCCCAAAATGTCTGATTCTTACCCAGTCCTGCAACCTGAGCCCCGCGACCCAGAGAACTTCCAGGAGCATCTACCAGATCAGCACGACTGCTAAACTGACCGTCAGCCAGGTTAAACACCAAACTAGATGCCAAGACTAGGAAAGAAAACACAAATGTTAACAAGAGGTTGAGAATGTTTAATAAAAGCTCCAAAATAAATGATGCCTGGATTGCATGTACTTCTTGATGCTTTATTAAAGATCACTAGGTTTGGAAGAACATGAGGGTGAATAAATGATGAAATTGTTTTCATTTTTGGATGAACTAACCCTAGAGAAAAAGCTATATTTTTAAAATACATCTATTTCATACTAAGTTTATAAAATCTACTTATATATTTGCTGGCATATCGCTCGAGACTTACTGATATATAAATTATAATTAAACTTTATTTGGAGTGTAGGTCTGCCACTAACGACTATTTACATTTCGATTATTCTATCAACTAATTTATCGATTAATCGATTAATCTAAACGATTGATTTCCCACAAAAAAATAATAAATTTTACTTAAGAATATTTTATTACACTATATTTCATTTAAAGGAGTATTTCCCAGAAATATTATTTACCAGAATTTATTTCAATGTGCAGTATTTCTGAAAAAAAAAAAAACTTAAATAAAATCAATTAATTGGAGATGCTTTTGATTATTAAAATGTAATGGAACCATTAAAATGGAATCCAGAAAATAATGGAAAACAGAATTTGGTAAAGATAAAACTGTAAGACTCAATTCATTAGACAGGCTTTTTGATTAATAAAATTTAATTTAACCATTAAAATGAAAATGGAAATAAAACGGATTTCATAGTGCCCTATAATTATAATTAATTTATTTGTGGTAATAAAAATAGATGTTAGTGAACAATTGCCTTTAAAATTACTTAAAATACATATATAATAGCAACAAGGCAATAATAATTAGTTCAAATAAAGTATCAAAAGCAAGAAATCATATGGTTTTATTGAACAAAACTGTTAAAATACATAATGTATTATAAACAATTGAGCTAATGTACATTACGCATTACAGTAAAGGCCTGCAGGGGGCGCCAACGGCCTGATGATTGTTTTTACACATTACTGTGCGATCTAATCCATGTTTAATATTGACCAAGCACCATTTAGTTCAAATGTCCTCTTAATCTTTAATATTTGGCCATTTCTTTAGGACAGAAATGCTATAGCCACTGTAATTAAATTAATATGTGGACAT
>NW_015505479.1:1463364-1539208 GCF_001515645.1 Sinocyclocheilus grahami | reverse complement strand
TGGAAATAAAACGGATTTCATAGTGCCCTATAATTATAATTAATTTATTTGTGGTAATAAAAATAGATGTTAGTGAACAATTGCCTTTAAAATTACTTAAAATACATATATAATAGCAACAAGGCAATAATAATTAGTTCAAATAAAGTATCAAAAGCAAGAAATCATATGGTTTTATTGAACAAAACTGTTAAAATACATAATGTATTATAAACAATTGAGCTAATGTACATTACGCATTACAGTAAAGGCCTGCAGGGGGCGCCAACGGCCTGATGATTGTTTTTACACATTACTGTGCGATCTAATCCATGTTTAATATTGACCAAGCACCATTTAGTTCAAATGTCCTCTTAATCTTTAATATTTGGCCATTTCTTTAGGACAGAAATGCTATAGCCACTGTAATTAAATTAATATGTGGACATCAAAACGTCTAAACTCAGAGTGAGGGTTTGAGCTTTATTTTGAAACCGCAATGTATTCTCCTGTGTTTGCGTGGATTTATAAATCATTTACCTTACAAATCTGATGAAATGGCGCACGTTGCGTTCCCAGATGAACGTTATAATAAACCCAAACTCACATCAACATGCAGAGATGGAGTTTGAGACGCTCCACACGTGTAAATGATAACAGTTCCTGTGGAGCTACAGTGAACGGAGCCGCTGTGTGACGCATGTACTTAACCTACACGCATGTAAATAATTAAAGCGCATATACTGTATTAGAACTGCATCGCATATAATTATTTAATTAAATCGTAGCGTTTGTGCATTCACAATTATGCTTAATTATGATTTTTAAATGGGTTTAATAGATCATGCAGCCTTGGGAAACAGTCTAATAATGTGTTTTATACATTCTCGTCCGTGAAATGCGCCACTTCTGGTATTTTGCCGGTTAGTCGACGCGAGCGGAAAAAAAGTCGAGAATTTTAAAAAATCGAATAGTCGAATAAAATCGACGAATCGCGACAGCCCTATTGGAGTGCAACTTATGCACAATGCACACTTCTTAATATTAAGCCTAAAATGTGTTTTAATGACACTATTGATGAGGATTGTATGATCTTTGAATAATATTGGTTTTTAAATGGATAAAGTCTTAAAGTGCACTCGAAGTATACTTGCAATAGTTCCACTTTAGCACAACCAAATATACTTCAGTATATCTTTAGTTGGACATTAGCTAGTGTTAATTTTGTGAGCTATTTTCAATTTTAGTCTCAGTCCCGTGTTAAATGTCCTTATTTTTATCATATTTAGTCAACCCAAGTGCATTTGAACTCTTGATATCTGGCAACCGCACAATCATGAGCGCTCGCGTAGTAGAGGAGTGTAGAGCAGTCCACAGTAACATTTTGTCTTTTTTTTTTTTTTTGAATACATTTTACGTTTTTTTTCGTCAAATAAATAGCATGCCGATATAGTTATTGTTTATTGACCTTATTGACGTCTCGTCTTCGTCTCGTCTTAGTCATGGGACAAAAACTCGTCAACGAACATTTTTCGTCATAGTTTTCGTTAACAAAATTAACACTAACATCAGCACTACTTTCTCACAATTAAAGTACGTTAAATACAAAATTAGTTGTTCCAGTTTAGTAGGCCTTAAGTATACCGGTTTAGTATCCCAAATGTACAATTGCAGCATATTTTTAATAAGTGCTTAAATATGTAAATGTATCTGCAGTACACTTAGCATGAAACAAATGTATTTCAAATACATTTTAGTATATTTGTTTTTCACTAGGGAACACTTTAATTGTTAAATATTTGATTAAGTAACTGTGGTGTTAAGAATGGATAACGTTAAATGATCAATCACCATTCCGACACTATCCATGACAGAGTTCAGTATGAAACGATGCTAAAGTAACAGGTTTAATAGAGTATAAAGATCTTACTCTTGAGGGAAGAAAGGCCACTGGAGCCGCCGAACAGTGAGCGGGTGGCCGAGCTCCCAGCTACACCTGGAGCGGGCGTCAGCATCACCAGATACGTCCCACACACGTACATCGGCGTCTTCCTCAGTGCTTTTATAGACAGACCACAGCTTGTGTTGACAACTGGGATGAGAGAAAAAAAAACAAGAGACCACGATCAACATTGCAATTAAAACGACGGTGAAGAATTACAGCACAGATGTGAATTTGGAGTTGTGGTTGTTTTGTCTATTTTTCCCATTCGTTATAGTTAGGGTTTAGAATTAACTAAAACCATAAAATTTTTTTACTTGAAATAAAAAGAAACTGGAAATAAAAAAAAATAAAAAAAATAAAAAAAATGTTTAACTGACTGAAATAAAATACAATATAAAAAAAATACAAATATATTTAATTAACTGAAATAAAATAAAATATTAAAATGCCATATTTAAAAAAAACTTACTAACTTTATTCCAGATAGCTGCCAAGGAAACATTTCTCATTTTCATTTAGCTTGACCTGATATACTGAAATAACTAAAACTAAAAACTACTGATAAAAAACTATAGCCTAATAGTATCTCAATGATACTAAAATAATATTTTAAAAAAATACCCAGTTGGTGTACACATCCAAAACCCAAAATTGGTGCAGAACAAAAAAACATTAACCGGGGGAAAAAAAAAAAAGAATAAAATTTCCACATACTGAACTTAAGCTCCAAAAAATAATTAATTTAAACAGCACAACATTTTGGCCTGTCAGGTCTACAACAGGCACTAAAATAACACTGCCATCCACTTCTGTTCACTGTAAACGACATCAAATCAATAAAATGATCACTCTTTTCCTTTAAAACCCGCACCAATTCGCTTAACTACACTTGAGCAGTTTTTAAGATATTCCAAACATCTTAAAGAATTTGCACACAGTATATATACAGATTTCTTCTGAAACTTGCATGTTGTGTATTTAAATATATTTGTAATCACACATTACAGCTGATAATGATGAAGTTGCAATTAAGTAGATTTCAAATAAATTATCTTCAAATGTAATACCGAGTAACACACTACAGCTCAAATTATATTCAAGTACTTTACATGTGCGTTAGTCAACACATAAAAAAAAGTGTACTTTTTAAAAAAAATGATAACGGATTATTAAAGCCTAATGATTTAAAACGTACTTTAAAGAAAAATATTTAATTTGACAATTATTACAAAGGTCACTTTTTTTAAAAGTGTACTTAAGTGTGTTCAGAAACATTCATGAAAGTGTCTCTTTAAGTCACTTAAGTGGCCTTTTATTTCATTAACATTATATTACCTGTTAGTACAGTTTTTGAAAAAATATACTTTTAATATTTGAAGTACACTACATGTGCACTTTCAGTAAAATTAAGCGCACTTCTTTTTCACAATGGCTCCCATTATTGTAGAAACTAAGCCAGAGAAGCTGGTGCTTGGGAGCAGCCGAGGCACAAACAACATACAGCAGCATTACCCGACTGCTCCTCTTTGACGGGGTTGGTGATGGCGGAGCCGATTTAATATTATTTAGTAATAGAAAGGCAAACATTATAATACTTTCTCGTTGGCCGTCAGCATTCAGCAAACACGCAAATCTTTGAATGACTAATGAACATTTAATTTCACAAACCTTGCAGACTTAGTGGAATCTAGTTGAGATCTTGTGAAGTGTGCATTTGTATCCTGCATGATCGAGCGTGCTCTGCGTGACGGTCGGTCCGTGTGAATTGAATACGGACAGGAGGAGAGTTCAGCTTGACTGGAGTCGCGCGATCGACAAACTTTAACTCATGATTTCAAATTATGCTGCGCTTTATGCATTTGCCCACTGCCATATTCATGTCATTTTCATTGCGTGCTATATGTAAAATTAGTGTTACCTTGGCTTTATTTGAAAAAAATATATATATATGATTCCCAATGCACACAAACTTCCCAGAATACTGAATGCCCTGTTGGTTACAGTGTTTACTTCCTTTTCAATGAGATTTTTATTAAATATTTATTTGAGAAAAATATGTTTATTTTACACTATTTTAACCCATTTCCAAATGATTTCAAATTTCTTAAATATTAATTAAAATATATAAAATTATATCGGCTTTATATCGGCCACCCTGCTTTTCAAGATATCGGCATCGGCTGTCAAAAAACCCACTACAAGTCACTCATTAAAATGTCATTTTTATGTCCCATAAGATGCTGCACACAGATTAAACTAATTCACACAGGTTTGGAGAATAAGTTAATGATGACAGGGTAACTGTTCCTTTATGTTACAGTGACAACCATAATAGAAATAAAGTGTAATGCATGAAAAAAAATCCACTTGTTTACAACATTAATTTGCCCGTCCAAACACTATGCCAGTAATGTTTATTTATTCTCATAATTGTTAATGTGAGGACTTAGGATTTGGTTGTGGCTGTGGTTTTCAATCTGCAGTGCAGTACTGTCATAACTTGATACAAATGTAGATTAAATTCACATTAATTTCTTAGATTTTTTTCTAAAGGCACTCTCAGCCACCCTGCTGGTCTAAATGTTTTGCATATAACAGCATATAATGGTATTTTTTTGGGTCAACTGACATTTACAAGTTACAAAATTTGGTACACGTGGAGGATTCGAGACTAATTTCCACCATTTGCAACTTTGAGAAATCTGCTTGCAAAATTCAGAAAAAAAACTGACATCTAGCAAACCTCCAGACAAAAATTCTAAATAATTTTAATTACTTTAATTACTTTTTGTAATTACATTTTCAGGAGTAATCCATACCAACTATTTGACATGTTATGAAATTCCAAACTTAAACTGAAATTACAGCATAGAGGGGGTATAAACTAAAAAATTTAATAAATTAAATAAATTCACATACATGCCAACCCTGAAACAACATAAACTACCAAATTTTGCTACAAGTTTGATTACAACATATAATTATTGCTGTTATATTACTATTAAAAATAGTGTTCACCGTCTGTTTGATTACGTCATAAACTGAATTTTACCGTACATTTCTGCCATATGTACATCAATTTGACACTGATAAGCTACTACTAAATATATTGTAGAAACGTAATTGTCTGTAAAGCTGCTTTGCAACGATTTGTATCGTGAAAAGCGCTATACAAATAAACTTGAACTGAATTGAATACATTCTTAATTTTACGAACAAAAAAGTTGATTCGGCATCCATTTTTTTACCAACATTTGCTGAAACATCAACTAAAACTGAGATGTTTTCCAAAATGCATATCGCATCAGTAACAACTCAACAAGCATGTCCCCAAATCATGCAACGGTCTTATTTTCAAGCATACTTAGAAATAATACACTTTAACAAAATAAAAATCATACGAGTAGAAATATCCAAATACATTCTTTCTTGCAATGTCGATTTGAAAGTGCAATGTGAAAGGTGATGGTTTGAGATGCAGGGGTCGTACCTGCAGTGTGAAGGGGTCGATGACGTAGCACAGCTGATGAGGTTTGGTGTCAAAAGAGGCTGGACGGTGGAGCAAAAAGCCACTGCTGTGCGCCAACCACCCCGCCTCCAGTTCCTCGTTCCGACAGTACACAAAACCCCTGGGAGGAAGAGCAGAGGACAAAGTTTTAGGTTTCAGGGATGTGCCAGGATTGTCGACAGTTAGTGGAGTTGAGTATTTTTAGCCGTGGTGCTTTTAAACAGAGATGCTATTAACTATAGACCCTTTTTCTGACGGTAAACATTGTGACGTTTTTCTGTGGGCGGAGCTTAGGTGGAGGGAGAAAGATTCCTCTGACCGCCAGCTATGAAGTTTGTTAGCTTGTTTTTTTAACAATGACTGGAGAAAATCAGATTTTACCTGCATATGGAAAGGTTATATTATTGATATATACATTTCAATTTCAGCAGGCAGCTATTTTTACAGCTACATCATTATTCCAGCCACAATTAATCACAACAATGTATATACAATTACAAATGATTAAACATATAAATCGTCAGTTTGTTGTTTTACACACATGCATATGACTTTATTTCATACACGACATAGTCGTGAGATGCATAAGAAATCTTTAGATGCACCGATAACAGCAAAAGACAATACTTTATTGAACATTTTCTGATAAGAAGTGTGCGCTGCAAACTCAGAGCATTTTTGACGATCGTTTCTGTCCAGTCCACTTGTTTTAGCACGTTTAACCACAGCTGTCGTCGTTTTTTTTGTCTGGCAGTGGCAGCAGGTATGCGATAAAATTTCTAATTTGAGGCTGCATTGCGTAATGAAGCAGGCTGATGACGTATCATGTCTGCTCAAACAGAGGTATGCAAATACATACGCTGACAGGCAGGTAGGAAAACCTATCATAGCGCTCGGACCGAGGGATATGATTGGGCGAACATTATATGGTCCTGCACCTTCCACAGACGATATAAATACATATAAATACATTTAGACCACTTCACTTAGTGATTGTTAATGCAGGGCTCTATAGTGCATTTGCGACTGAAAACTACTGCGTGCGACTATGAAATACTATTTAGGAGCACCAGTGCGACTGACCTGATATTACATATATTTGTGTTTGCGCTGAGGGAGCTTCAAAGGTTCTAATATACATACGTGTTTCTGCAGCGTTGAGTAATGTATCACAGACATATCCTCTCATTATAACAAACACAGTGTTGACGGGGTGTAAATAAGAGATTCATTGTGCAGTGTAGAGAGCTTCGTATAATGGAGTTTTGTGAGATCGGGATAAACTAAGATGAGTGACAGCTTTTAATGATTATTAAGGGAGTTTGCAAATGTGATATTGATTTAATACAACAGTTCATTAAACAAGAAGTTAATATTAAGTGACTTACATTGTCTGACTACAACACTATTGCCTTATTTTGCTCTATTTCATTAACGAAAAATTTTTTTTTTTCAAGTAACAGCTGAGCCGCTGCACATCGCCATTTAAACACAGCGGTGATTCGTTTATGAATGACCTGCGTTTTTAAACGAATCTAGTGAGTCAATGATTCAATTACCCATTCATAAACACAGTCACGTACTTCGTTCCTGAATGAATCAGCTGT
Organism: Sinocyclocheilus grahami; assembly: GCF_001515645.1. Lineage (NCBI taxonomy): Eukaryota > Metazoa > Chordata > Actinopteri > Cypriniformes > Cyprinidae > Sinocyclocheilus > Sinocyclocheilus grahami. The sequence goes on along the minus strand of NW_015505479.1, from coordinate 1,532,169 downwards.
TCGAACGAATCAATTGAATGAATGATTCAGTGATAAAATCAGTGACTTGACGCCACCTGCTGGCAGTTTTAGTTTAATTTTTAAAGCATCTTTTCTGTTATTTAAATCATTTCTATATTCAAAATGTTATATTTAAAACATTAACCTCAACATGAATTTATGAATTTAATTGCACTCATGCGACCTCTGAGTCTCATTAAACGTCTGAAAATACACATACAAGCCACTTGTGTGTTCTTCTGTGCCATCTCTGTAGCACAAATTTATTTCTTAAATACTGATTTCATTCGATTGGCAACTTATTCTTCTTCTACTTGTTTTTATTCTATTGTTTTAATTAGAAATGTTAAAAAGCTTATAAATATATTTTTTTAAATTTTGATAAAAGATGACATACTTTTAATAAAGTTAGAAAAAATGCCATTACAAAGGTAAAAACAAAATTCCCTATAAATCACGTTAAGGAGTCAACTATCACCTCGTAATGAGAAGGTTAATTTTTTTATCAGAATTTTTGATTACTGATTAGAAGGTGCTATGACATACTTTTAATAAAGTTAGAAAAAATGCCATTACGAAGGTAAAAACAAAATTCCCTATAAATCACTTTAAGGAGTCAACTATCACCTCGTAATGGGAGGGTTAATTTTTTTATCAGAATTTTTGATTATTGATTAGAAGGTGCTCCTAAACTTTTGACCGTGCTCCTAAATTTTTTAAATTAGGAGCACAAGTGCTCCTAAAAAGAAAAGTATCCGTAGAGCCCTGCAATGGGATGTGAAAAGACTTCAACCAGCATAAAAAAATGTTTTTGAACCAAACCAGGTACCCTGCCATAAATAACAGACAGTGTGTGTGTGTGTGTGTGTGTGTGTGTGTGTGTGTGAGTGTGTGTGTATATGGTTGCCTGTTAAGTTTTGTATGCATTTCTAAATTCTGATAATTACTTCTTTTAAATGTTCTAGCTCCTCAAGTTCCTATCCAGTGCCATTATTGATAACTAAACTATTAAAAATAGTTTCCATTAACTGAAATAAAAAATATAGAATTAGATAAAAACTTAAAAGTTAGGTAAACTGAAATAAATCTAAATAGATATATTCCAAAACTAATAAAAATGACAAAAGCACATATCAAAATGATTACAAATTAAATTAAAACGAAAACTGAAAATATAAAGTAAAAGCTAGTTAAAACATTTTATAAATACTATAATATAGTATATAGACAATACTAAAATAACGCTATTCCTATAGTCCATTACATTTGCAAAATCCTGGTCAGTTAATTAATAATGCATGAAATCCACTCTCTTTTCCCATTTGGTTTCTCTGGAAAAGCCTTAATAGAGAGTTGTATGGGTTTCAGACAAGTAAATGTTACACATCAAAGTATATAAATGTTACATTTCAAATTATACAAGAGAATCTGACTTTTCAGATGGTACACAAGCTGCCATTTAAAATGAATTCATCTAATCAAAAATCTAATTATAATTCAGATACTTTACAATAGTTTTTGTCCTGAAATAAATTATGTTTTTTTTACACAGAAACTAACAACATCCACTGTGACTTCAGCAGGATAACAATTTCTACGTGGTTTAACTGCAAGACACATCCCCTATTATGTTGATATTTTCCTTTAGGCAAAATTATTTCTTAAACACGTCCAGGACATTTCTTTACGAGATTCACCCATAAGACTGAGGAAGAGCGAGAAGTCATTTAAGAGAGGAATGAAACACTGACGTTCATCGACAGCAGAATTTCACGGGGTCCAAACATCTAACAAATATAGCTGCTCACAGAGCATAAATGAGAAAGGCAGCAGAACAAAGCAGGAGCTGTAGAAAGAGCACAATAGTGGCCTGGAGGTCACTGGCACAAACAGAAGAGCAGGGCAGGAGGTGAAGTGGTGGTTGTGTGGTTTTAGAGTTACCTCAGCGTCCCATGCTGCCCCGAGCCCAGCTTGCTTAAGCCCTTCCCAAAAGAGTTTGTCGTGTAGAGATAGAAACCATCTGTAGCCAGGCTGCGGCCCAGGTCCGAGTCTGAGACGGGCAAACAGAGAGAGAAAGAGATGACAGAGAGTGTCTGAGGAGGCAAAAGACAGCAGAGACGCACCGCAAATTCCCTTTGAAAGGGAAAAATTACTTCTAGTCAACAGCAAAGTAGGAGCAGGGATTGTACTGGTATGCTTAGGGCCCTATGAAATCCATTGTATTTTTTCCAAACTCCAGTCAGTTTCTGTTTTTCGAGAATAAAGCATTTAATTTTTTCGGAATTCCATTTTTAACGGTAAACTAAATAGCAGTAATAAAGCATGTCTAAGTAATTAAAATCATTAAACTTACAATTTAACAACAATTTCTTAAAAGTTAAACCGAAATCTATATTTTTTTCCACAAATTCAGTTTTATTTTTCACAAATAATGTTTGTTTTACTTTTTTTTTTTTCACTTTAATGGTTTAGTTACATTTTAATAATCCAAAACATGTCTAATCAATTGAATAGAAATTGTTGTTGTTTTTTAGAAAATTCTGTGTTGTCTCTCTTAATTTTCCAGGAGTTATTATTTAATACAACTTCATTATCAAAAACGCATTTTTCTAACACTTTTTTTTTTTTATGTAATCAAATGAAAATGTAACAATTCCTTTTATTTTTTGGCAAACTTAGTGCTGCACAACAGAGGTTTACTGTTAAAAGTAAAACAGGAAAAAAATAAAATTGCAAGATATTCCTTAAAAAAAATACAAATATGTTTATTATTATTTGAGAAGTTCATTCTACCGCAGTTACATATTTCTGTTACAATTTCTTAAAGTTAAACCAAACTTTTATTTTGAAGGGTTGTCATGAAGACCACACAGAAACACAAAGAACATGCAGACTACACATTTAAACAGCTTCATATTTTCATAGTCTGCTTACGGTTTATTATTCACAGTTGTTTTTGTGTTGCTGCGCGCAAAGTAGGGCTGCACGATATTGCAAAAAACTCACATTGCGATATTTTGTTCTTCTGCTATATATATATATTGCGATATGGAGAAAAAAAAAAAAAAATTCACCAGATGACTTGAATAGCTCTATTTGGAAAAAAATTATCAATGATTGGAGTGATTTAGCAGGTGAGTAAATCAGCATAGAAAATAAACAAATTACAAGCACAGATAAATATAACCGAACGAAGATACAAATGAAATAAACATTGCTTAATATTAAAGTCTAACAGCATTCACGTACAGAAACCGAATAATCAAATGTAAAATAACACTGCATAGTCTTCACTTTATAAATTAAATCTAATAACTCTGTGTTAAAGCTACAAAAGTGATTTTTCTCTGTGTTTTGTTTAACATTCATGACACAGAAAGCAACAGGAACACTAAACTGTTGTGAACCAATATACTGTTACACATCCATTTTCTTTCTCGATTCTTTACCTTCATCTAAGCCATAAGCAACTGTGTTTACAAGGATACTTGCAGAGACATGCATTTTGACAAAATTCCGCGCGTATGTGTCATTACAGGCACAAATAATGCGATGTGACTATCGTGAATGCGCACATCGCGGCATCGATGCTCAAACGATGTATCGTGCAGCCCTAGCGCAAAGTATTGAGGTTGACAGACAGACCACTATATTATTATTTAGAGCAAAAAAAAAGCAGTAACAAGTTTTACATTTTAGAGACATTTTAAAGAATTGTGTGATCTTATAACTTTCTCAACGCAGTTACAAAAACTAGGGATGCACCGATATGAAAATTTTGGCCGATACCGATAACCGATTATTCTTTATTTTTGAAAGCCGATAACCGATATGTTGGCCGATAAATCTATATCCAAATTGTTATATACTTTTTGAGAGCCTGATTACAAAAGGTCAGCCATCTCTGTCGCTCACCTTTGCTCTCTGCTCCAGCGGCGCTGCTCTCTGGCGTGGGCAGCATGTCCTCAAAGCCCCACGAAACACTGTGTTTCGCCCCTAACAAGCAGGACGGTGAGCCTGGACCTCCCTCAAGAAGCAGCAGTCTACAAGTGAGAGGATATTAGGATATTCTGAAAAATCATGTCAATAAAGCCCCAGAAAAAAACAGCCAGTAACACCTTTCCTAAAATACAACATGAAGACACGACGACTCCTAGTAAAGTTACCGTTATAAAACTGGTTAATAATTCCCACCCTGTTTATTCTGCACCATTCATAAGAGTTAACAGAAGCGGTTTAATATGTCTTCACAGACAGTAATATCACGACACAGCTCACCTGTAGAGAACATCCGCCACTGGAAGCTGACCCAGGTCTGTCTGTTTCTGCAGCAGGTGGACCGTGTGAATGAACGTTTTGAGAGAACCCCTGCGAACACAGACAGAGCAACAGAGTTGTGTTAGTTTCCTTGCTGTATTCCCCTGTTTTTTGACTGATATAGTGATGCATGTAGCTAAGAAATCAAGAGAGACTCCTTCCTAGACATATCAGATCAAAAGTGGTTGAAGGAGAGGCATTGAGTACTTTAGTACTTAAGTGCCGTGTGTCTCAGCTTACCATTTATGACTGACTGGATAAACGGCTTGTTTAAAAGGGCCAAAAATGCATTGAGAGTACCATACTTAACTGGGGCAACTATACTGAGATATAAACATTTTAACTAACAGATATCATCATAATTCCAATTTTGAACATTGTATAAAGCCAGGTTTAAAATTCTTCTTCATTTTGCTAAAATAATTAGTTAAATGACTTGCATGTTAGAGTTACATATGGGATTATGGATCTATTTTTATTACTCCATAAATCAGAAAAACTCTCAATAGAAAAAAAAAATCTTTTTAGAAATTAAATGTGATATAAATAAAAATCAGAACATAGGAATAAAACTAAAGTTTTATGCAAGTGTGGAAAAAGTGAGAAAAATCTCAGCATTTAAAAATATGAATTTTAATTGAACTCCAAAGATGCAAATACATAAAGCGCAATAATATAACTTTTCTTTCCACTAGTGTGAAAAAGACATGTTATGGAAGAAAATAGCTAGTGATGCACTGAAATTTCAGCAACTGAAAATATTCAGCCAAAACAGCCATTTTTGGTTTTGGCTGGGATATTTTTGGAGAGCTGAAATCATTGATTAAAAACAGTGGCGTTTAACTAGTGTTTCTCCAATGGTGGATTTTGACTGTTTCATTGTCTGTTTCATGCACGTGGATAAACTACAAACAAGCAAGCACAGTGCTGCTGGATTAACCATATCAATTTCTCATTTTTACACAATACTGATATGGATTCTTAAATCTCAAGATCGATCTTTTAGTTTGTGCTGTTTTCTGTTGCACGAACTTCACTAAATATTATTTGTAGCACCTGTCATCCAATAATCACAATAAGATGTGTGCTTTGTCACTTTTAATATGAAACAAAGTCTCAGCTTTCAAATTGTTAATTTGATCATTATCATGTCTCATATAATCACTCAGTGTTTCAACCGTGGAAAGATGTCAATAAAACCATGTCACAACCACATTTACCTCAAGAAAGACATTCAATGTTCATAAACCTGGTAATCAGCTATAAAATGCGCTATATTACATGTAGGGTCGAAAAGGAGTGGTTTTGTGATACTGACACTGGTGACAAGAATTATGAAATTTCTATGGTATCAAAAATTTTAATATCATAAAGACCTTATTTAAAGCAAAAATAACTATATTGTGATATATATTGTTACCGTGAAATAAAATTACTCGTATCTTGATGTAAGATTTTGGTCATATCGCCTACCCCTAATGTGATTAATTAATTGGTTATTAAAGGGATAGTTCACCCAAAAATGAACATTCTGTCATTAATTGCACACCCTCGTGTCGTTCCAAACCTGTAAGACCTCCGTTCCTCTTCAGAACACAAATTAAGATTTTTTTTATGCAATCCGAGAGCTCTCTGACCCTCCCATAGACAGCAACACAACTGAAATGTTCCCAGGTCCAGAAACATAGCAAGGAAATCGGTAAAATAGTCCATGTGACAATACGTTTTGTGTGCAAAGAAAACAAAAATAATGACTTTATTCAACAACTGATGAGGAGAAGAATTGTTGAATAAAGTTGCTATTTTTGTTTTCTTTGCGCACAAAAAGTATTCCCATAGCTTCGTAAAATTACAGTTGGACCACTGATGTCACATGGACTATTTTACCAATTTCCTTACTATGTTTCTGGACCATTTTGGTGCATCACTAAAAATAGCCCAAAATCTCAAAACTGACCAGTGCATGAAAAAACAATGATTTTGCAAACTATTGCAAAGTGACTAAAAGCCATAAATAAAGGCTGAAGCTGAAAACGAGTAGACGTTGTACTGCGCTCACCTTGCACATGATAGAGCCACTAGAGCAGCTGCTGCGTTCTGCCTCTGCTGTTGGGTGAGCAGTGGTCTCGCCTGTGCCGTTCCCTCCGGCTCACTCTTCTCCTCCAGCCAGGAGCAAAGCAACCTCTCCAGGCCATTAAGGCAGTCTGCAGGCTCCTTGCCCAGGCTGAGCGGCTGGCAGTCGCGCAGACACGCGAGCAGGACCTCAGCGGTGACGCCGCAGAGCGCAGGGTCGTGCCGAGTTTGCGACTGCAGTAGTGGAAAGACCAACAGGAGGCCGACGCGTGAGGTAAACGGCGCCTGATCGGTGCCGGCGGCCATCGGAGGGTGGTGAGGATGGTGGTGATGTTGAGGCTGCAGGAAGCCCTGTCGCTTAAGCAGGGCCAGCGTCTCCTCGTCGGCCCCTCCGGCGCTCCCTGGGAGGACCCCGTCATGCTCCTGCTGCTCCTCTAGGGCCAGCTGTCGCTGCGCCCCCCACAGTCCGCGCAGAGCATTGAGACGGTACTCCAATAGTCTGGTGTAAGCGTTGCTCTGGTTTCCGCAGACGGCTCGCAGGCGCTCGGCAAGCTCCGCTGGGTTCTTGGTCTCGAATGTCAAGATCTGCAAGAGCACAGAAAAGACCCTCATCAGGCTAATCTAAAATTAGCTACTTGCTTCAACGCTGTCAAACTCAGGGATTGTATCTAGCAATTTAAGTGAAAATAAAAAATAAAACAAATGAATGATTAAGTATGTACAACCCTATAAAAGCTATAATGGGAACACATCCCCAAAATTATTAGTTGCATAATTAATTTAATTTATTAATTAATTATTATTTTAAACATACTAGTAATAAAACATACTAACAGTATAAAATGTGTGTGTGTACACACACATATATATATATATATATATATATATATATATACACACACCTGATGGTTTTCCATCTAATTCTTCACATTAATTCTTAAATCTTTTGCCGTTAACATGTCTTTTCTTCTCCACCTGTTTTTTCTGACCTCGCTGACCAAGTGAGCATTTTGCTGTCCAATGGTCATGTCTTAACTTTGCAATTTCTGTATTGCATTAGTTTTGAATATTTCTCATGGGGATTTAATAATTTTTGACTTTCTGGCTTTTTTTAACAGTCTGAGTTAAACCTCTTTTTTAGCTCATTTTTTCAGTAAAAGAAAACATGCCTAATAATTCTGCACACCTGAATATAAGTTTTTCACTTCCAGCCTTCATGGACAATTGTATATCACTTATAAATGATTAAATACAAAAATAATAGTCGTTATTAAGATTGTTGTGGTTTGGAATTGGTAAAATGTGCTTGGAAAAAAAATATCAGAACCCAATGAGCATTTTCCTGTCCAGTGGTCATGTCTTAACTTTGTAATGTCTGTATTGCATTAGCTTTGAATATTTCTCATGGGGATTTAACCATTTTTTACTTTTCAGTCTGAGTTAAACCTCTTTTTTTGGCTCATTTTATCTGTAAAAGAAAACATGCCTAATAATTCTGCACACCTGAATATAAGGAGTGTTTCACTTCCAGCCGTCATGGACCATTATATATCACTTATAAATGATTAAATACCAAATTAATAGTAGTTATTAAGATTGATGTGGTTTGGAATTGGTCAAATGTGCTTGGAAAAAAAATATCATCAGAATATCAACGTGCCTAATAATTATGCATGCGGTGTATAATAACCTTTTTCTGGATTAGGATAACACAAACTTTTTTTTAAATATCTTGCAATATTCTTAAAACGCTGGCCGAAAACAACATATCTCACAATATACACATCACCATGGAACAGGCCAAACTAATTTTTTTTTGTTTATATACATACTTGAAGAGTCATACAATCAACAAATGATTTAAAGTATTAAAAATACTGGTTTATCTATTATACCTGCTCAACACCGTTTCTTTCATGCAAGCAGTGAGCAGTATTTCCTTTCTTACTGAGCATTTCTTTCTGAATCCTCTCCATTAGACAGTTTGCCCAATTTCAGGTTGCAGCTCACTTGCTGAAAACATACCTGGCAACTATATATAATTATTTGATATAAATGCACAATTAATCTAGCTATTACTCTCAGGTAATTCGCTCAGTGCGCAACAAACAAGGCCTGGTTCCACTGGCTTAAGTTACAAGAAGCACACAAAACTTGCTTCATTTCAAGATGGACATGACTGAAAGTAATGAGTCAGAAGTTTATTCTGTTACTGAACAAACATTGACACATTACCATCAGTGATGTACAGCAGAAAATAACACGTCTTTCCCTTGCGAGCCGCACACAAAAAGCAACCAGTTTAGTCCAATTCACAACAAATGACTCATGCATTGGACACCTCTGGCCGACGACACACAGCATCCTAAAATTTCATAAAGTTTTCAATTCAATTGCATTATATTTGTCCCAAACCACTGTTTATTACCAACTGAGCCGCAACTTTTGCTACTTTTGCTGTAAGATCAAGCAAAAGTAGTGTTTTGACATCAATGCTGAAAATAGGGAAACTGCATAATATACTGTATAATCGCCCTTTCTAATGCATTTTCCATTCATCAAACGTTAGACTCATTTTGTTCACTCTTAAAGTGAACTTTTGAACTTCAGAATGAAGATTAGATTCACTGTTGCTACCTGTGTGTTTTTCCACCTGTAGAATCAAAAGACTAAAAAAAATAAAGGCATGCTGCAACAGACTGGAAGTGCACAGAGACATCTGTATGGCAACAAACGAGAGGAAAAACAACCAGACGGATCTAAAGGAGGAGAAGGGGGTTCTGGAGATGGCCTGTATTGCTACAGTATACAGTGCCACAAAAAAAACACTAAACAAAACAAATTAAAAAGCCAACTACCTGTGCTATTCCTTCTTATTTACAAACCTGAAACGCTGATATACACGTGGCAGAGTTGTGATGTTGGAAGAGGCATATTAATGTAAAACACGGCAGAAACACAATATGGATAATATCATATAATCTACATATAATATAAAGATCAGTGAGTGGAAAGCATGTGTGTAGCCAAATGGTGTTTATCATTGAGCTTTCGCGGTTTTCGTCACATATGTTTGTGATACCATGAATAGGTAAGTAACAGAAATTAATATTTTTTCATAATTTTCAAATCAGATGTAGTTATTGGGGTTTATTGATCACAATATAATCAGTTTCGTTTAGATTGCATCAATGTTATGTTTCTGAATGCATGGCACGTCGTAATAACAAACGCATGCACTTGAAGGCAGCATTCAATTCTTAGTTATGACTACCGAACAGACATTTGGAAGTTCTGAACCTCAAAATGTGTAAATATTTACGCTGTTTAAAAACTTTACTTGCATTTTTACAACACTGTAAGTGTGTCCCATCAGGTTACAGAGGAAATGCATCATGCAAGTAGACGAGTGGTCCAAGTGCAGTGACCACAAGTGTGGTATTGGGACGGGCCCTGACAGTAGATGCATCTCAGTTTGCGTATTACTCTATGCTATTTTGTAGTATGCATAGTGTGAGTAAGTGTGTACGCACTGAAAATTCCAAAAAAGGATAAACAGAGCAATTCCAAGAGGTGCATGGGCCCTAAAAAGTGTACCGGATGGTGCACTTAATTAACCATTTAAAGACTAAAATAAATAAATATCTGATTAAACTAAATAAGAACATAAATGTGTAATTTAGTAAATAAATATAAAAAAGTACAGTACTACAATCAGTAATAATGTAAAAAATAATACTGAATGAAATTTTCACTATATAAATTAGGTCTTTATGCAAGAAACTATATAGAGACCTTTTAAATATTAGGATGAGGGACACTAAGACTATCATATTTGGGGGTCTGTGGCATCTAAAAGATTGAAAACCCCTGTTTGTAGAGAGTACATTATTTGGGACACAGCTTTTGTCGTGACTCATATTGCACTTATATTTCTCCAATATGATACATAAAAATGATACACAAAATACGATTCAGTCACACAGATGTTTCCTTTAAAGGGGTCATATGATGCTTTTTTAAAGATCATTAGTTTGTGTATTTGGTGTAACAGAATATGTTGACATGCTTTAATGTTCAAAAAACACATTATTTTTCAAATACTGTACATTATTGTAGGTCCTCTATGCCCCGCCTCTCTCAAATGCTTCGTTTTCTACAAAGCCCCTCCTTCCGACAAGCGCAGTCTGCTCTGATTGGCCAGCTGACCCAGTGCATTGTGATTGGCCGAACACCGCAAGCACTCGTCAGAAATGTAACGCCCCTTACCATAATCGCAAGCTTCATCTTTCAAACTAAATGTAAAGACAGAGCCCGAAAGGGGAACAGAGTCGCGTGACAGACACAGTGATGAAGCTGGTATGTGTTTGCAGTACACAAGCCACGGTTAAGACAGCTGACTCCACTGTGATGTGACCCTGTCTCTCTCTCTCACGCACGCACGCACGCACACACACAATGCGCAAAACTCCACATTTGAACAGTCAATAGCAAATACCAGATTGTCATAGCAAAGTCAGAATGACCTCCTCTCCTAGGTTCACGAAACGGTCGTCCATAAAATGCATTGCTGTTCTGTTGTAAGTGATCTTAAAGATTCCTAAATGCATCTACTTCCGGAAGGCCAAATAAAGTGCTTTTGCTTTCGCACTGAAACACACAGCGTCTCCCTGACATGCTGCTTCAACACTAACTGCGGTTACTGAAACCACGCCTTCTTTCTTTGCGTGCACATTTGGGCGCATTATGCTAATATTTCCACATAGTGAGGTAGATATGTGGGGGCGTGTTAGAACAAGGCGTTTTAGGTAGGCGTGGCTGACTCTTAACTTTGATAAAGAATATCTCTTTGGTTTTGAGACTTTAGTCTTTGCAACTTCAGGGATCTTATCTATGCACAATCAGCTTGTAACACTCCAAAGAGAAAGCAAAACTTGAAATCCCATCATATAACCCCTTTAATAAGAGAATCTTTGTCCACACAAATCCACCAGCAATAGCAAGCCATTCTGGTTTCCTTGGTATACTCGTTGCAGCATTCTATTTGGGGCACACTAATTCTAATCTTGCATACTATTTAGGGTGGAGGGTATGTGAACTGGGACACATAGATAGTACATCGCCAAGCAACGCCCTTTAGCCGTTACTAAATGACTACAGTTTATAATGTCTACTCATGTTTTATTACTTAAATAAATTACTTATGGAGGAAAATGGCATTGTGTGCTTAGTTCAACATTTGTGTTAGAGCGTTTAGGTTACTGTAATAGTGAAGAAAGCCCTAACTTATCGTACTGAGGGAAATGTCACCAGTGTTGGGGGTAACGCATTACAAGTAACGTTACGTAATCAGATTACTTTTTTCAAGTAACTAGTAAAGTAACGCATTACTTTTTAATTTACAAGAGAATATCCGAGTTACTTTTTCAAATAAGTAATGCAAGTTACTTTATTTTCCAATGTATTGATTGACAGCTCTGGTGTCGCCATGTCGAGAGAAATCAGAAGATGTTACTGTAGTTCTAAAATAAATATGAATATGCATGAATTCATCTCACGCACACACAAAAAACAGATTCAGTATTCCTCAAAATGAATAAAAATAATGCATAATGCAATAATGCAACTCAGAATATGATGCAAACCTGCAATAACTATATGTTAAACAACACAAATATCCTTTATGTATTTAATCCCATTCTATTAAACAATGTCTTTGCTTCTGACCTTCAATGATCCAGTTCAAGCGTACTAATAAGCACAAATGACTCTAGACCCACATTTGCGTGTCTTTGTTTATTGCTGAAGTGTGTTGAAATTTCTTCTTCTGCATTCTACTGTACGGCCGTAATTTTATATTTCACTTCAGGTGTGAAAAGGCTTTTATATTTGCCAAAAATAGAACTTGTTTTATTTTAAAAACAAACAAGCATGCCCTGTCCAGATTGAAAAAGTAACGTAAAAGTAACGTAACGCATTACTTTCCATAAAAAGTAACGAGGTACCGTAATTAGTTACTTTTTTCTGGAGTAACGCAATATTGTAATGCATTACTTTTAAAAGTAACTTTCCCCAGCACTGAATGTCACTATCATAACTAACGTTATAAGTTGTCGTATTTGGGCGTCCTACATCAGAATTGCATGCATTGTCTTGAATTGAATTGTAAATGCATCCTACGCACAGGTCAATAGCTGGCTGCCACACGCCAGTGAGAGATTCATCTCCCCCTAATACTAGCCTGCCTGTGCTATGCTAACGCTAACAAAACTGTGTGCCTCTCTCATTATATACGACATGCACATTTACAATAACAATCTTAAAGAGTTGTGTATAAGCGTCGTTAATCCATCGGCCGTTAAATGCAGTATTTAATCCGGCTCATAACGGGTTTAGAGCATGTTTACATCAACCGGAAAAACACGATATGTGATTTAACACGACTAAATGCTTAATTCATCCAGTCCCAGGCGAGCCGAGCTAGCGTTAGTTAACTTTGGTGTTAAGCTAATAAATGCATACCTCCTGCTCGGACTCCCCTTGTTCGGACACACCGATCTCGCTGGGCAGCTCCGCCAGGTCCGTGACCCGAATTAGTCCATCGTGGAGGAAAATAGTCTCTTCCTTCACTGACAGCCACTGGGAGGAATCCACGGCACCCGATCCCATCGCTTTCTCTCCTCCGAGGAAAAAGGGCAAAGTGGTCAAACATCAAATTCAACGCGCGACGGGATCAGATTCAGCGCGAGCCGGCGACAGATATCCGCATCATCACTGAGCGCTCGCGCAGATGAGGTACGACGCCCATGCGATGCGATGCGAGGCCTCGCTGCGGATCGATTCGCCAGCCTCTCAGCTCAGCAGGGTCCAGTGTACCCTAAGTACTGTATACTTCAGTTTTTAGTCATACGCTAGTGTATGCATACAGTGAGCACGATGCCCAAAGTACTGCATACTTCATTTTTTTATGTGCATACTAAGGTATGCGTACCAATACAGCACACATTTTTAAATCCAATGCTAGCATGCGTACAGTGTGCATGAAGACCAAATTACAGTATACTTTGGTTTTGTGCTTACATTAGGGTATGAGTACAGTGTACTTGAAGCCCAAAGTTTAATTCAGTTAGTACGCGTAAGCTAGGGCATACATACAGTGAGCATGATGCCCAAAGTACTGCATACTTCATTTTTATGTGCATACTAGGGTATGCTTACCATACAGTACACATTTTTTTTTTATATGCAATGCTAGCATGTGTACAGTGTGCATGAAGACCAAATTACGGTATACTTTGGTTTTGTGCTTACATTAGGGTATGTGTACAGTGCACTTGAAGCCCAAAGTTTAATTCAGTTAGTACGCGTAAGCTAGGGCATACATACAGTGAGCATGATGCCCAAAGTACTGCATACTTCATTTTTATGTGCATACTAAGGTATGCTTACCAATACAGCACACATTTTATATGCAATGCTAGCATGCGTACAGTGTGCATGAAGACCAAATTACAGTATACTTTGGTTTGTGTACAATGCACATGAAGACCAAAGTATACTCAGGTTTTATGGCTATGCTAGGGCAAGTTTAGACTTACAGTGCACTTGAAGCCCAAGGTTTAATTCAGTTTGTATGCATAGGCTAGGGCATACATACAGTGCATGTGATGCCCAAAGTACTTAGGTTTTACATGCACGCTAGGCTATGCATACTTTGCTTGTAAAGTACTGGATACTTCAGTTTTTATGTGCATACTAGAGTATGCTGTTTTTTATATGCAATGCTAGGGCATGCATACAGTGTGCATGAAGCCCAAATTACGGTATACTTTGGTTTTGTGCTTACATTAGGGTATGTGTACAGTGCACTTGAAGCCCAAAGTTTAATTCAGTTAAGCTAGGCTAGGGCATACATACAGTGAGCATGATGCCCAAAGTACTGCATTCTTAATTTTTATGTGCATTCTAGGTTATGCTTACCATACAGTACACAATTTTTTAATATGCAATGCTAGCATGTGTACAGTGTGCATGAAGTCCAGATTAGTGTGTGCTTTGGTTTTGCGAGTACACTAGGATATGTGTACAGTGCACATAAAGCCCAAAGTATACTTAGGTTTTATGGCTATGCTAGGGCAATTTTAGGCTTACAGTGCACTTGAATGCCAGAGTATACTTTGTTTTACAAGTACGCTAGGGTATGCATACAGTGCTCGTAAAGCCCAAAGTACTGCATACTAGTTTATGCTTACCATACAGCGCACACTTTTTATATGCAATGCTAGGACATGTATACAGTGTGCATAAAGTCCAAATTACTGTATACTTTGGTTTTGCGCGTACGCTCCATGCCATGTTGTGTACAGTGCACATAAAGCCCAAGTATACTTAGGTTTTATGGCTATGTTGGGGCAAGTTTAGGCTTACAGTGCAAGGTTTAATTCAGTTTGTATGTACAAGCTAGGGCATACATACAGTGCATGTGACGCCCAAAGTACAGTATACTAAGGTAGTAAAAGTACGCTAGGGTATGCATACAGTGCTCGTAAAGCCCAAAGTACTGCATACTTATGTTTATACTAGGGTATGCTTACCATACAGCACGTATGTTTTTATTTGCAATAGGGCATGTGTGCATGAAGCCCAAATTACTGTATACTTTGTTTTTGCGCATACACTAGGGTATGTGTACAGTGCACATAAAGCCCAAAGTATACTTGTGTTTTATGGCTAAGGCACGTGTAGGCCTACAGTGCACTTGAAGCCCAGAGTATACTTTGTTTTTTTATACGTACTCTATGCCATGTCATGTGTACAGTGCACATGAAGCTCAAACCATACCTCGGTTTTTAAGCATACACTAGACTAGGGTAGGTGTACAGTGCACTTGAAGCCCAAAGTTAAATTCAGTTTGTACGCGTAAGCTAGGGCATACATACAGTGTGTGTGACGCCCTAAGTACTGTATACTTAGGTTTTACATGTACGCTAGGGTATGCATACAGTGCTCGTAAAGCTGCATAAGCTGCATATGTGTACAGAGCATGTGAAGCCTAAAGTATACTTTGGTTTTCATGTGTATGCTGAAGTATGCATACAGCGCACATGAAGTCTAAAGCACACTGCTTTTTTACGCATATGCTAGGGCATACATACACTGCCGAAATTATACTTCGGTATTTTTGCATACGCTAATGTGCATGAAGCCTAAAGTACTGCATACTTCGGCTTTATGTGTACGCTGGGTTATGTGTACAGTGCACTTGAAACTTTTAATGCATACACTACTAGGCATGTGTAGAGTGCACTTGAACACTAAAGTATACTGTACTTCTTTTGTTGCAAGTACAATATAGGTCATGCGAACTTGATGCCTAATGTATAAATAATACTTCAATTTTTACACATACAGTATGTGTGAAGACCAAAGTATACTCGGTTTTATGCGTATGCAAGGATATGTGTATAGTGCACATGCAGCCCAAAGTATTCTCCTGTATATCTTGGTTTTTATGTGTCCGCTAGTGCATGATTACAGTGTGCATGAAGCCAATTTTTGGGCATGTCATCATCTAGTGAGATGCAGTGGGATATGAACTGGGATGTAAGCTATTGCAAGGGGCCAAGGGGTTGCTGGTTAGCATGGCCTCATTAGCCCCTGCTGGTAGATGCTGTAACTGCAACATGTGACTGCAAGCAAAATGCATCTTTCTGGGTTGACTCCGATTTCAAAACTCTGAAGAGGTTGAACTAGTGCTTATTCTGCCTCTCAAGAAATGCAAAAAAAGGAGGTCTTATTTTGACCCTTTTATAATATTCAACATATTTTTACTCAAATATTTTACTTAAAAATGACACATTTTCTGAAATCTCCAGTTTCATGGCAACACAGCTTAAAAACCATGGCTGATAGGAGAAACATATAAAATATTAATCTCATACTTACAGAAAAAAATGGTACAGAAGCTGTCGCTGGGGCAGTACCTTTTCAAAAGGTACACTTTTGTATCTCTTAGGTACTAATATGTACTTTTAAGGTACCAATATGGATCCAATATGGAAAAGGAATATGCACATGTTCTTTTTTTCTGCACCATACAGTTGAAAAAAAAATCATGAGGTAATATTTAAATATGAAATATTATATTTTATCACTCAAGTAGAGCAGAGATTTGAGTACCAACAACTGGAGTTGCATCAGGCGTGTGAACAACAGGTTAAATACAAAGAAAGTAAAAGACTGAGCTGTAAATATATTGTTAGTCTTATTCAGAAGTCAATTTCCATTTGTATTGGTGTTCTAAATAATGTCTGATAATTTATTACTACACTGTGCTACTGGAAAACTGTTCCCCCCTTTTTGCTGACATGCTATGACTGAAAAAGTTATTGCTGAGACTTAAAATGAAAAGCATTTTGATTAGACACATTAAACACACAATCGTTTAATACCATCTTGAAGGGATTGTCCAACCAAAATTTAAGTTTTAGTTTTTTTTCAAAATAGTGGCTTTGTGGAAGTGTGAGCATTATGTGTGACCGTTTGATTTGGGGGCATTAAAAATTGAGAGATTTTTTTACTTAATTTGCAATTAGGTTGCAGGTATTTTTGGGGAGGATCATTATCATTGGGAAAATTTTGATTGGACAAAAAAAAAAGACCCCCCCACCACCACCACAATATCCTACCTGAAGGAAAACACACATAGACTAAAAGCAACAAAACTATACAAGAGCATTTAATGAGTTATGAAACCATTAGAAACCAAAACGAACACTTTTCCATTCATTTTAATATTTGTAAATACTATTGGTCTGCAGATTGTTACTATTAAAAATGTTTGATTTTAAAGAGATTTCTGTTGACATTCTGTAAGTTAAAAAATAAATGTTGATTTTGATGTTGGGCCGCTATTTGATGCAAAATCTGGGTCCTGATGCAAACCACTGGAGAGCCACCAGACCAATTGAAAGTCTCAGCAAGAAGAACCACGGTTGACAAGACTTTTTGACATGCATGGAATGGGTTTGCTAAATCAAATTAGGTTTAATTGGTTTAAAAGCTGAAAAAGATGATGTTGATGATTTTGAGGCTGTAATACATTTTGTGAGCTCGTTCTACAGCAGTAAAGGAATGAAGCTGATCACTGAATGTAATACTGCGGTGTTATCATCATGCTGTCTTTCAGAAAATCCATCTGGCGAGAAGTTCAAATGAAGAAAGTGTTTATCCTGCTGTGTGAGTAATACCAAGCATACCGCAGTAAATTGCAGCAGCACTTATTTCCTGACACTTCAGGCGAGGATTATGCTCACAGTAGTCGAGTTTATACCAAGTGTCTGTCAGACAGCATATCAAAAGTATCACATATTTTAGCAGAAGGAATTGCTGCAAGGCTGTTTAATGTTACCTCAACTGGTTTTTGGAGAAGTGACAGCAATATGAGCATCTTAGATGTTTCAGAAATGTCTGTCCCTGTGTAATAATGTTAATACAAATTTGATTTATTCATGCTTCATATCAACTTTTATAACAGTGGTCTGTAATAATTTCAATAAAAACGAGCACTTTTGGTCCTAACACAACATCAGTTGAATTCTACAGTATATTAATATTCTAGGTTTCTACAATTAGGCCTAGGAACTATATTACTTGGCTGATTGTGATTATTTTTATCATTATTATTTAATTTTCTTTTTGTATTTTGTGGGTGAGAACATACAGTATATTATTAACATTCATGCCAAGTTAACGTGGCTCCAGCAGCTGCATGTACTTCATAGATTGATCAATCCATTGCAGAAATGGTAATTAATTAATACTTGGCAAGCTGCATAATAAAAATGTGACATCCTTTCCCTGACTTGGCGTTTATGATAAATGCCCTTTTCTTAAGAACACATTTCAACCTTTCAAGATCACGTTCATTATGTACTTGACTCTTTTATTACATTCTTTTTTTTTTTAACAAATAACAGTAAATATAAATATATAATGATATATAAACAAAAATATAATGATATTGACATTTTAGGAGGATACAACTATTATTTTAAATGAGGATTATGTGCCTCTGGGTCTGAGAGCAACAAACTTAAACACTGCTAGAGAAAATAAGCATGCAGTTTTTTGGACTGGCTTCATATTATGAGTGCAGTATTCTCAGCTGTAAATTGATGTGTGTAATTTATTGCTTGCGTCATTGTTCAATATCTTAACTTTTAAGAGAATGCTTGCATTGTTGCTTTCAGAATGCTTTGTTTAGCTGGTGTGACAGTCAGCGTTACCGGACAATATATGCCATGCTTTTGTCTTCACTAAAAAACAATCACAGAATTACATAGAGTGCATTAATGTATTTCCAAAACCCATTCTGTAATTTCACAGTTTACCTAAAAGCCTTTTGTTGTAGCAGCTGTTAGATTATTGGTATACTGGTAATATTACTGAGCTAATATATTCTTAAACGCCTCATTTTAAAATACCAAATCTGGGCCGTGGTTCAAATGCAGCCCTACAAGTTTAGCAGTGTCGCCCACCACCGTCTGGACTTTTTCTCATTTTAGGAATGTTTAAATTGTGCCGATACAATAAAACTTACATTCACTTTAACATTATTTTTAATTGGCAAACTAAGTCCAGAAGCAATTACAATTCATTGAGTCATTTGCTTGTTATTAATCACAGCATTATAGCATGCGAATGCGTGTATGTGCATATACTGAGGTTGTTGGTAACTATACATTTAAAAACATATGAAATATCATTGCTTAGTATCATTTTTTAAATTGTATTAACACCTGCTTAAACAACAAAAGTCACTAAAGTCTGTACGTATTAAAAGAGCAAGGCTTGATAATTGTGACTTTGTGGCTTTATGCATATTTTTTTAAAAAACGTCTCAGGTTACTTATGTAACCATGGTTCCCTGAGTAGGGAACGAGACACTGCGTCCTCTAGGTTTCTTCATAGCGACCGCTAGAGGACGCAGTTCGAAGTTCCCATGAAAGGGAACGTCTCAGGTTACTTATGTAACCATGGTTCCCTGAGTAGGGAACGAGACACTGCGTCCTCTAGGTTTCTTCATAGCGACCGCTAGAGGACGCAGTTCGAAGTTCCCATGAAAGGGAATCTATTTTTCATGCTTTAAAGATTTGTCTCTTCGCTCATCATTGTTTTGGGGATTTAATTCGTTTTTCCTTCTTTTTCTTTTTACCTCTTTTTCTCTTATTTTGAAGTGTCCTTGCTCCTGATTTAGTTACAGACATGTGTTTGGACTGAGTGGCCTTGTGCACTGAGAGTAATTTCGTATTAGATGAGGTTGAAGGTGAGTGAGTGACACTTGCTTTTGGAGTCCCATGGGTGCTTTGAAGAGTAGTTTCCATTCTGAACTTCTGAGTAATCATTTTCTTCTCTTTGGATGCCTTCCTTTGGGAAACGAGTGACTGCTTTCTTCCTTTTCGATGTCCATTTGTTTGTAGTTTCTTCTGTTTCTCAATTCGGCTCACCAACTTTTGACTCAGCTGAAATGTTTCCCCTTTTGCGTAGTCCACTGGAGCGCAGGTTTTTCGGCCCTTTGTCAGTTGAATTCGTTTCGGTTTAGAGGTTCTTTGTTTGCCGCTGTGTGAACGTTTGATTGGCGCTTCATTGCATGAAAGGTCAACGGTGCCGCCGTTCTCATTAGTCAGACTGGTAGAATTGTACGGTGTTGAATCTTTCCATACGGCCACAGGAGCAATCTCAACCATTGTGCACCTGCAGGGAGAGATTGAAGAACTCATTACAGCACAAATGCATTGAGGTGTATCTATAGACAAAATAAAACATATTGCTGTCAACATTTTTCTAAAAGCATACTCAGAATAGAATAGAAAATGGATGGAGTAACAAGACCAGGGTTTTCAAGCAGTGCTTAGGATTATTTCTTTAGACTTTTTGCCAGAAAGAAGAAATAAGAATCTTGGTAAAATTGTTGGATAGACACAAGCTATAGCTACCCATTTTTATTTTCTTTAAGATACTAGTCGCACATAAGCTCCAAAATACCAGTAACTTATGTGATGTCAGTCATCTGGAATGAGCTTTTCTTTTTTGATTCCCAGTGACAAGCATAAGGGCTCGACCACACAAAAAGAAAATCGCAAGACGGCCCACAATAGCTGCATAATAATAACCAACTGCAGAGCTGCGGTGCTGATGAATAGAAAAGACGGCAAAGTCTTGAGACGTGTTTTTAAATTCGCTGTGCTCATGCATGAGACGCTGAAAAAAACGGCAAGATGCAAGCACCAGCAGCAGGCAAACATAAACATATTCATTTAGCACTTATTTATACAGAAAAACAAAAAGCAAGATGGATGGCAGTGGAATGGGGGAAAATTCAAGATGCATTTTTGATGCACAACATAAACATGTCACTACAAGATGTTTTCCCTCTACATTTCAAATCATTATTTCGGCATTTGTTCAAATTAGGAAAATTATTTAGAGGTGATTTCTGGCGTGGATGGACAGGACAGAGACACCATAATAGTGACTTTGTTTTCTGCTCATGATCAGAATGTTTTGATTATTCGATCACTGTTTATTGTCAGTAGATTATTATAAAAACTATTTAGTTGTTCAGGATCTTGTTTTTCTTCTTCTTTTACAAAGTACTACATGCTGTCCAAATGGAGATGTGTAACTTTTCCGAAAAAAGTGTTGTTTGGACCTCCGCTGGGATACAAAATAAACACAAAATATGGCATAACAGACACATTTATACACAGAATCTGAAAATTGTACATTTGTAAACTTGCAAATAACATATCTGTACGTTCATTTAAACAATTACGTGTTTTTTCCCCATTATATTTCTACTTTTGTACATAGTGCATTATTTAATTTTCTGTTTTTATTTTCTGTTATATTCCATCTCTACTGTTTAATTCCTATGCATGTTTGCACTATCATGTATGTTTGCACTATGCGTCTTCAACTCCTCATCCCACAAAACTGCTGGAATTAATTTTTCAGTATTTCTTATAATGTCTAATAAAATGATGCAAAAGCCCCATTTTTAATAAAGCATAATTCATAACTGCTTGGGAAACGTAACCTCTGCATGGCAATTTGACAGTGACTTTCTCCACAGGACTCAACACGACTTGCTTGAGGTTAGCCATAGCCTTGACTTGTCTTGTTTAATTTTGTGCACTGCAACATGAGACTTGACTCAAGGATTTATTTGCTTATGCCCTGTATATAAGTAACTTACTCCCAACCCGTCTGTGGGAGAGAACGGGAGAAGGAAAGCGTGTTTTCGGTACATAAAAAAGGTGGAAGACATGGAAATAGTTTGTCATTTTTACCATATCATTTGTTATATTTGCAATGTCTTCTGGGGTTTTGTTTTTTTTACTGTTGTAGATATCCAATAGTATAACAAAAATATTATATAGGCCTATCTCTTTATTGTGTTTGGGCCCTCCCTGGACGAGCAAGCATAGGCACGTGCCTAGAATGCCTATATGCGTAAATCCGGCCCTGATTATAGAGAAACGCATCCTACCAGCAGCAGTAAAATTCAACACCATGATTATCAAAGAATGTCCAAACAAATATAAGCAAATCCCTTGGACAATGAATCTAGTAAAATTGTTACAGGATACACAGTTAATACAGAAACTGGAAGAGGCTGGAAATTGAACCCTTTTATATATGAGTGAGGGATCAATGATTCTGTAAATGTTGAAAACACCTGCTCTATGACTATGAGCATATTAAAACCTTATAATGATGCCATGCAAATGATTCTATGGGGAAAAAAGGATGTCAGTGTAGACCTTGATGTGAATTATGTAATTGTATACAATTATGATGCAAAAAAAAAACCATGAAGCATAATTTCTGGAATGCATGATTTCATTTCTTGCACTCACAATCCAAACCAGTTGTACTGTGTGCATTGCCTCCTTTGGATCAGCTCAAAGCAGCGGAGCTTCAGGACGCTGAAGAAACTGTAGCCCACCATGTTGGAGATGGTGTCATTACCGTTGAGAAGGCATTGTTTAAATCTAACAGAGACGAGACAGAGGATGTCAGTGTAGACCTTGATGTGAATTATGTAATTGTATACAATTATGATGCAAGCGGAAAAACCATGAAGCATCATTTCTGGAATGCATGATTTCATTTCTTGCACTCACAATCCAAACCAGTTGTACTGTGTGCATTGCCTCCTTTGGATCAGCTCAAAGCAGCGGAGCTTCAGGACGCTGAAGAAACTGTAGCCCACCATGTTGGAGATGGTGTCATTACCGTTGAGAAGGCATTGTTTAAATCTAACAGAGACGAGACAGAAATAAACATGATTTGCATTATAGTGTCAAAGTCTGTCCCATTTGCATTCGTGCATTCAGAACTTCAAATCTATTACCACAACTAAAACACATGCACGGTTGCAAGTAAAAAAAAAGAATTTGTTAATTTAATTCAACTTTTTTAAATTTGCAAGCATGAGTTCTGTTGACATATTAATGTTGATAGCTTAATATTGTGTGAAGTTGTAATAATGTATTGAAACTGTCTTGATAACTTTGAAATGCCGCAGTGAATTTCTAGTGCATATGTGCTTTACAATGGATAAGGAGAATAAATATTTAAATGAATGTTATTTTATATGTTTTTTTTTCTCAGTAAACGGAAAGACCTGCTAGTGTTTAATGCTGTTATGTTTGGCATTTAAAAGAGTTTCTTTTATGTTTAAGTTTTATTGAGTTTAATGTGCTGTGCTAGTTTTGAACTGAAAATGTATAATTGGAAAATTAATTCAAAACCTTTTTATGATTGAAAAACGTGTTTATGTAGAAATTAAGTGACTTATTATTAACATAATTTCATTATACGTTGTCATAACTCAAAAACATTGATGCAAACTTGCTTTTTTCTTTGTTTGAGCCTAAACATTTGTCTTTAGAGTGTTCCACATCACAAGAAAGGCCTTAAAATCACACTGAAATGTGGGCAAAGATAAATTCTTTACCTCGCACGCAGTAGGCT
This sequence comes from Sinocyclocheilus grahami, assembly GCF_001515645.1. Taxonomy (NCBI): domain Eukaryota; kingdom Metazoa; phylum Chordata; class Actinopteri; order Cypriniformes; family Cyprinidae; genus Sinocyclocheilus; species Sinocyclocheilus grahami. The sequence goes on along the minus strand of NW_015505479.1, from coordinate 1,508,736 downwards.
ACAATGTTTTACAGATAAAATGCACGGGATGAATAAACAGAAAAGATGAGTTATGACAAAAGGATGAGTTATGACCCTAAAGAGTCTCCCCTGAGGAGCTAAAAATGCCTCTCATCTGTGGAATGTGAGACGGTGCTCACCTGCGGTCACAGTCACAGTGCGAGAGCGTGAACAGAGTGGGGTTGAACACACCGAAGTTCACAGAGAACGAGCGGATGATGTGCTCACAGTGATCGTGCTCTCGACAGCATCTGTCTGCATGCACAAACATACCTGCAACAACAACTAAATAATTAAATGCAATAATAACAAATATTAAGTAATTACCCGGCTGAAAAATACAATAGAACCATCACAGAAAATTCTAATGGTTTCCACTACAATTCTGCTACAATTCCACTGAATTCAAAGATGCCTTTAACTGAAAATTGAGTGTTTTGTCCTTTTTGACACACTATTTTCCTATTTAGTACTGTAAACACAATCTATATTGGTAAAAGCGCTATAATAAATAAAGGTCACTTGACTACAAATACGTATATTACAAACATTACAAACCATCAACTTTTAACCATTAAAACCATTAAAAATTGTTCCTGTAGTGTGTTTTGGGACATATTCCATTAGGATTTATTGGTTTTAACAAGCCACCAACAGAAGGTGACCAATTACCAGCAGAGACCCATGGGGTCCATTACAGTTTCCATTAAAACCAACACAAGTCCCATTATAACCAGCAAAACCTTTACAAATGTAGTGATGATGTCTATAGTTTTTTTTTCAACAGGGTTCTGTGATAATATACAGTCAACTTGAATAAACAAATCGTTCATGAAATTGCAAGTGCAAAGCGCACAGCGATTTTTTGCACAGAAACGTGTAACTACTTTTATGACACACACTGTAATCATATTGATTTACGTAACTGTAATTTTCAGGTTATGTTGCAGGACCTCCCGCATGTTTTCGTGAACGCCATGCATTCACAGATTTACAGTCGACCTCACCCACCCATGCACGCCCACTTTGGCACAAAAATTGCATTTTGATTGATCGCTCTCAGGAAAATCGTAGCGAATAACGGCAATAAAGACGGATCTTGCTATTAATGAAGCTTGTAATTTCATTTCTGTCTTGTGTCTTCTCGTTTTCCTTGATTTTTATTTTCACGCCGATAACTTTCATATCGGTAAAAACTTTGCAATAGGCTTTATATATTATGTTATAAACGTGTGCATTGTCTTTACTGACCATTCTTACAAATGCTTCATCGTAAATAATTTTAATTCCATCAAAGATTTTGATAACAAATGACTGATGGATGCATGATTCATTTCGTACCAACAAAAATAGTTCACTAAATTGCTTTATAGCCTACATAATATACTAATATTTGAAAAAGCTTACTCTACACCAAATGAACTGACTAATGGCTGCTTACAGATGCATGCACATTGCACACCTACCCAACTGTTCATAGTCATTGGCGCTGGTGCCGCGTCCACACCAAAGCGTTCCCGGCAAAACCCATGCGCGTTTATGGCGACTTTTTGCTCTTGAATCCATCTGCAGGCCAGGATTTACGCGTTCTTTGTGCAAAGTGAAATTGACATGCATGTTCATTTCACACAGGCTGGCATCTTCCAGCAGCGCGCTAAAGTTGAACTGCATTGGTTTCTCATTGTCCCGAGCGCGCTCTTGACGGCAGAGTGACCGATAACGCGTAACCAAAGACCCGTCGCTACTCATGAAACAACCTTCAAGGCGTTTCTCTGATGTCCACTTGCTCCAGTAAAAGAGAGGAGATGCTGTAGTGTCCGGTGAGTGGATGAGAAAGCTAACCTGAGAGCTCCCGCGTTCTGATTTGATGAGGAGGCAAAATGGTGCAGGTTTCTGAATTGTTACCGCATTGCTACAGCATACCACGACTAAAAGATTAACAGCAAGAAGACTTCCCATTCGTGTATCTGGGAGATGCAGTGACATTGCTGCAGAGACGCGTGTTGACGCGTATTTGGAAGCTGAAGAGAGTCCCGCTCTATTCCAAACTCTATAGCCCACTAAACTAAGTTTTCTGGTTTAATTGACGCTGATGCACAACGCGAATAAACCGCATCAGTTTGTTTCAGTCCATGCATGAGAAGGGGTTTGCTCTGTCAAATGAAAATGAACGAGTAGCCTATTGTACCGGTTCTTTACAGTCTGTTCACAGATGTGGAGTGAAATTTGTGTTGGCTACATGTTAAAACTTGTGAATGATGTGGAGCTGAAATGTCAGGAGTCACATGACTCGAAATCAACCAGACTCCATTTACCGAGGCTTTGCAGTCCAATGACCCGATAGAAGTTCATCAAAATACCACAATTTAAAGTTATGTTAAAGCATTGTTTCACTTCTTCGTTACAGCAAGTTTCTAAATAACTTGGCTGTTAGCAGTGTTGGGTAAGTTACTGTAATTAATTGCCAGTTGTTCATTTTCAACAGTGTAATTAGATTACTGTTTTAATTACTCCCTTAAAAGTATTGCATTACTTATTACTAATTACTTTCTAAATGAGCTCATATAAACGTCAACATTAGATGTTCAATGTTGATGTTAAATCCACTAATATATATATATATGTGCACTGTAAAAAAAAAAATCTATAGCTTTTACAAAATAGTTTTGGCAGCTGTGGTTGCCAGAATAATTTTGTAAAAAATACAGTGTATATAGTACGGGAACTTACTGTTAACTTATTAACCGTTTTTTCCCTTAGCATTTTTACACAATTTTACAGTTAAAATTACACTTATTTTTTACACATAAGGGCCAATTTTTCATCTAAAAATCATCTAAAAGCTGAATAAATAAGCTTTACATTGATGTATGGTTTGTTAGGACAGGACAATATTTGGTTGAGATGCGACTATTTGAAAATCTGGAATCTGAGGGTGCAAAAAAATCTAAATATTGAGAAAATCATCTTTAAAGTTGTCCAAATGAAGTTCTTAGCAATGCATATTACTAATCAAAAATTAAGTTTTGATATATTTACAGTAGGAAATTTACAAAATATCTTCATGGAACATGATCTTTACTGATCTATAAGAGAAATCTATAATTTTGACCCATGCAATGTATTGTTGGCTATTGCTACAAATATACCCCAGCGACTCAACACTGCTTTTGTGCTGCAGGGTCACAGATATCTCGGCTGGATCGTGCATGCACTCTTTTACTGGTGTAAACATACTGTAGTAATGAACTGAACTGAATGCTAAAATCTCTTGTATGGTGTTAATGTTCTTCACTGCAGAAAGCATAACAACAGCTCATGCCATGAGAAGCATCCATGCAAAGGACTCAAGAGCAGCTTTTTCCCACTGGTCTTCAAGCTTCTCGAACGATCTGCTTGAAGAGCCTCCCCGTCACTGAGCAAGAAAAGTGACTCATTCTCAGCAGGCTTGCCAGTATTTTCCACTCTTGTCTATTTTAATGTATATATTTATTGCCTGTTCTATGACTGTGCACACTGACACTTTTAATCCATCTTATGCTTTTTTTTATATACTATGAAAACCAACTGTGGTTCTCACAGATTCTTCACTTCAGTGAAGTACTGTAAATATTTTGATCAAGCCAAGACCGGTGACATGATTGTGCATCGAAGCTTCTAGACAATTGTATCTGTTCTCCTAAATGGATGTTCCAACAGATTAAAGAGACTCAAAACCATTTTAAAAGGATATTGAAAAAGACTATATACAATATTTGATGTATTTAACACTTGATACATTAACACAGCCACACATAACATGCTCATATGCAAAAAAATACTTGCAAATGCACATTTTAACCTCTAGTCTCTCTCTCTCTCTCTCTCTCTCTCTCACACACACACACACACAAAACACCTGTGCAGATGTTTTTTTTTTGCTCCAAACTAAAGTGTGGTTTACAGAACTTTTCAGAAGATACCCATTACTGATGTTTTTATGATTTGCTGACGTAGGACTACAAGACCAGTCATCAGTCGCACGGATATATTTTTATTTAGTAATATGCATTGCTAAGATCTTCATTTGGACAACTTTAAAGGCGATTTTCTCAATATTTAGATTTTTTTGCACCCTCAGATTCCAGATTTTCAAATAGTTGTATCTCAGCCAGATATTGTCCGATCCTAACAAACCATACATCAATGGAAAGCTTATTTATTCAGATTTTTAAAAAGAAAAATGTTTTGTGGTCCAGGGTCGCATATGAATTCACATCATTAGTTAATATAATATGTTATTAGAGAATTAACTAATAACAATTTATTGATTAGCCTTCTTAATCTATGAATCATATAGATTGATCATTAGTTGCTAATGCATTAATCATTAATAAACGGTTTAGTTCTTCATGAGTTATTATACATGAACTCGTGATCATCTGTGCATTAGTTAAGCATGAATGAATGCATATTAATGCACCCGTATTGTAAAGTATTACCAATCTCATCACTGTCAGTGTACTGGGGTTTCCACAGCAAGGTAACACGGGCGTGGAATAAGTAAAGAGGGCTACAAGCAAAGCTCAGAGAAGGATTGTGCTCTCCTCATGTGCGCAGTCGCTGATTCCTCTCGCTACTGACCTCACTCCTGTAGTCCGCATTGTTTGCAGAGTGGACGGTTGTTATCAGGTAAGGATATTCGAAATAACATTTTCCTCACTTAGGCTTATTTCAAACATGTTTATTAACACAATGCATGCAAAAAGCATCATTTTCCAATCGACAATTGGTGATGAACCCTGTGGAGAACGCACGCATTCGGGTCTCAAACCTGATGAGTTTTGCCATTTATTTAATACAGAAAACCCTGCATGAAAAAAAAAGAATGGTGTCTTTTGATTTTACATCGGATGAGGTGATGGTCAGCTACAAATGCATTCTGCCCCCAGTCATCCATGCACAGGCTATATGAAATGATATCGACATGATGGCTGAACAATGGTTGCTGTAAAAATATGAATCTATGTGAGCTTTAGGTGAGGAATATCTATCGATGGTCGCATTCGTGTGTGCTGTCTTTTAGAAGATAAGCCTAAGGTGTGTCATCTCAATGCGGGTTTTGCTTCTGCTTTACACTGAGAGAGGAGAGAGGCAAGGTGCGTTCCTCTAATGGTACAAAAGACGAGATCGCGAGCGCCTCGGCTCTTATTGCGCAGCAAGGCATTGATCAAGATCGCTTTGTGCATTTTAGAGCTATTAATACTAGACTACAACAGTGGGAGTGTATGGCCAGGCACATGCTTTCAGGGGTATCCAAGCAAGTGTTTTCTGTAGAGATGCGACCTAGTTCCACTCATCACATATTTAGTCATTCTGCTTGTTTGCGGTGGAGTTTTGGAATGGGTTTCTCTGTATCGATCCGCTTCAGTTTGAGCATGCAGAATGATATTTGATGTATTTTCCTTGCAGAAGGAAATTGATGAAGGCGGGGATTCTTGCAGTCAAATGACTACACACATTTTATTTGTAGCCTACTGCTGAGATTTAATGAGATGACTGCTGTTGATAACAGATGCAAGGCGTCTACAGTAAAAAAACATTTCAGGACAAAAAATCAAAAAATTGTATTATGCGTCACTGTAGAGCAGTGATGTGGAAAGATATTGGGAAAAGGGTATTAGACAGTATGTGTCGCTATAGATTTGTATTTATTGATTGGTTGCATGCAAACTGTGTTCTTATAGAGCAGTACAGTTTTGGCTTTTTGCTGTACTGTGTAATGTAATGGTTCTGTCTCGATTAGTTTTATGGATTTTGGGACCTCTCACCTTGGGACAAAACAAAATGTGCTATTGGATATTAGGCCAACATGTAGGCTAAGTGAAGTATCTGACACATTTACTCCGCTTTCAGAAATCTTTCATTGTGGTGGCAGATATACACTGTAATGCATTTAGTAGGCAAATAAAAAAAAAAGGTTTTCTTTGCAGGAATGGACACTATGCTCTTGAAATGTACCAATGCTGGCAGAGCATGCAAATGCGAATTTGTTTGGACAGTTCGAATTTGTATAAGAACTCATGCAAATATTATAACTTTTTATTTTTTGTCTTGTTTTTGTAGAGTTTAAATGAGATCTCTAGCCATACTAATCCACATATTGTGCTGTACATACAGTCATTTTGCTATGGAGGAAGTGACCTTATTAAGCCCACACATTTTCCATGTGTTCTTCATATCTGAGTATCCCTGTAATAAATCAAAGATTAATTTCTCCATCTACGTTGATTATCGATTAAAGCTTTAGTATTTGTCATTTTTCAGCATCCAATTTGGGTTCAAATGTGACTGGCCACTATTATTTTAATGTCTTAGGTACTGGCTACTTTTCAGCTTTTAGCAGTTTAGAGGTGACAAATGGTTTGTGTAAAGCACATGCATGTAGAATTAAAGACATTGCATGGAATTTCGCATCACCTACATGCATAACTATATATGAACCTTTATTTAGTGCAACAAAATCAATGTAAACAGAAACTGGGACAGAACTATGTGTTAAAATATCAGTGAAAGTCAAGGACAGCAATGTGGACAAAATCAAATATTACAAATAAAATCATTTAATTTAACACCTTAAAAATGAGCAATGACTGCATGGACATATCTTTGAATATAGGTTAATTTAGTTAGAGTGCGTAATTGGCTCGTATTGTGATTGTGTGTGTGTGTGTGCCTTTATGTAGGCAGTGTTTGAATTTGCTGCTTGCAATTCATTTTTAGAACTTAGATAAGCCTAGATAAGCCTTCTGCATAAGAAGTGCTGTTTCTACCGGCCAAATGTGCTTTCAACACAGTAAGCATCTCAAATAGTTCTGCATTTCTGACAGACGTGAGAGTCTGTGGATAATATTACAGTGATAGAAACTCAATATCCACCACTGTACAGTGACATGAATAACTTATGCTAATAAGTATGGTTTACTGTTTATTGTTTGTTTTTGTTGTATTTGTCCTCACCCTTAGTTATTTGTGTATTTGTATATTTATATATGAACTGTTTCAGTGTCAAATGAATTACAGTTCAACATGATTTTAATCTTTTTCGATAATGGCAATATATATGCACTGGTTTCATTCCGATCAGGCAAACAATCTGCAAAAGTAGATTTCACATTATAATTGGCTCGTATTGTGATTTGTGTGTGTGTGCCTTTATGTAGGCAGTGTTTGAATTTGCTGCTTGCAATTCATTTTTAGAACTTAGATAAGCCTAGATAAGCCTTCTGCATAAGAAGTGCCAAATGTGCTTTCAACACAGTAAGCATCTCAAATAGTTCTGCATTTCTGACAGACGTGAGAGTCTGTGGATAATATTACAGTGATAGAAACTCAATATCCACCACTGTACAGTGACATGAATAACTTATGCTAATAAGTATGGTTTACTGTTTATTGTTTGTTTTTGTTGTATTTGTCCTCACCCTTAGTTATTTGTGTATTTGTATATTTATATATGAACTGTTTCAGTGTCAAATGAATTACAGTTCAACATGATTTTAATCTTTTTCGATAATGGCAATATATATGCACTGGTTTCATTCCGATCAGGCAAACAATCTGCAAAAGTAGATTTCACATTGAATTCAAAACAGTTCATTTAGAAGGTGATTTTGTCTAAAATGTTCACTTCTAGCTATAAAGCGTCTGACATTTGCACAAGATATGGCTATAGTATGACCTGATGCCAATCCAAAACAAGTCAAGAGTAATGGTAAGCAAGACCAGCCCAACTAATTATTATAGAAGAGAAAGAAATGTATGAATAAATACAAAAATAAATGAATGGAAAACGTCTAAATAAATGTGGGAATACATATATTTGGGAATAAATAAATATTAAATATTAAATAAAAAATAATGAAATATAAAAAATAAATATTATATCAATGTATAAATAAGAATAATACAAAAATAAATTCAGGACTAAATTTAATGAAAACGTAATTGTATTTGTTTTATCGAGCCACATGTTCCATTATTTATTTATTATAAATTTTTTCTGCACTTTTGGTCCTCCATATAACACTAAACTAATGATTTTATTTATAGTAATTGATATTGATGAAGCAAAGTTGTTTGGGGGGAGTAGGTCTATCATGTTGCATAAATTAGCCTACTTGTGAATTACTTTTCATACAGATTTAAGTTACAACCCCAAATGAATTAGTCTTCATTGTAGTGCCCTCTATTGGTGGTTTGGAGGAGCAAATTTGAAGCCAGTCTAGGCAGTGATAAAATAATACATACGTTTCATAATCTTTTATTAGATTTTTAAGTCTTTTTATTGAATTTGTTATAAAACACACAAGACGACAGCAACCAGCATATACCCTTGCTTCTTGTTCAAATGTTAAGCATGCTACAAAAAATAATTGTTTGATTATATGATTAACGCACAGTATATATATATGTATGTGTGTGTGTGTGTGTGTGTGTGTGTGCATGTTTATGTGGTTTATGAGGACACAAATTTGTATATTAACATGGGTATGACATAGGTATTACAACGAGAAGGTGATTTATGAGGACATTTTCAGTGTCCCCGTAATTCAAAAGGCTTATAAATAATTCAGAATTAGTTTTTTTGTAAATCTAAAAATGCAGAAAGTCTCCTGTGAGGGGTAGGTTTAGGGGTAGGGTTGGTGTAGGACAATAGAATATACGGTCTGTACAGTATAAAAACCATTACGCCTATGGAGAGTCCCCATAAACCATAAAAACAAACCTGTGTGTGTGTGTGTGTGTGTGTGTATTCACTGTTATTCATTCTTGCGTCACAGGTTCCAGTGATTTCACGATGACAGACGCGGTGATGGGCACGAAAGGTGTCCATGTGCAGTCTGGACCGTGTCTCGGTGCAGAGCTGACTGATGAAGAGAAGGAGATCATCAACAGCGTAATCGTCCGCGCCGAAAAAATGGAGGCAATGGAGCAAGAGAGGATTGGGTAGGAGAGAGATTATGGATGTTTATTGATTGTCATCGCCAACTTGTACAGTACAATACAATACAATACAATGTTTATTTAAATAGCACATTTGTGACCCTGGAGCACAAAACCAGTCATAATCTGAATAAATAAGCTTTCCATTGATGTATGGTTTGTTAGGACAGGACAATATTTGGCCGAGATACAACTATTTGAAAATCTGGAATCTGAGGGTGCAAAAAAATCTAAATATTGAGAAAATCATCTTTAAAGTTGTTCAAATGAAGTTCTTAGCAATGCATATTACTAATCAAACATTAAGTTTTAATATATTTACGGTAGGAAATTTACTAAATATCTTCATGGAACATGATCTTTACTGAATATCCAAATGATTTTTGGCATAAAAGAAAAAAATATACCACAATATTTATTTATTAAAGGTTACATTATTTTGAATATTTTGAAAGAAGATTATGCACAGAAGCATAAGCAACAGCAAGGACATGCCGATTATTTTGCTTATATTTACTATAGTGCCAATATAAGAGTAAGGCACTGTATATGTTAACATAATGACCAATATGCACTCTCTGTTTTATTGATGATAGACGTCTGGTGAATCGTCTGGACAACATGAAAAAAGCTGTTTGTGGGGACGGAGTGTCACGCTGCCTTTTATGTGGAGAGCAGCTGGGTGCCGGAGGTGATAGATCAGTGGTTTGTGAGGACTGTAAAAAGGTGAGAAACTACCGTATTGGCCCGAATATAAGACGATGGTTTTTTCTTGGAAATACATCTGAGAAAACGCGGTTGTCTTATATTCAGGGTCTAGACTTTGACATGTCAATAATACACCCACAACAATAGGTGGCGCCAAATACACATACAACGAGTGTACCGTGAAATACAGTAATGTAATGCGTGTTGTAAAGATCGCGAGTAAAAACAAAAGAGAAAGAAAAGCTTACAGTTGCATGAGTCGTGACTGTCACGTTAGCCTGCTGGGACCAAACTCTTTGTGATTTTAAAACTTAAGACAGTACCCAGATTTGAAGACTACAGTAAGATTTAACTTCTACTGTTAATAAGATTTTGGTAGGCTACTATTAGATGGATAGCCTAAATGTCCTAATTCAGATGGGCTACCTGTTTTTTTTATTTTTATGGTATATCAAAAAGTGTATATTTTTTAAAATGTGATTGTTGGTGCATTTTACCAGTTTTTACCATACTTTCAAAACAAAAATTAAAATAGGAAAAATATGCAATATGAAAATAATTGAAGACAAAGTGTGTTTTACTGAGAAAAAACAAGATTTGGTTTTTAAAAAGCATTTTTCCAAAAGGTACATCTGGAAAAAGGGGGGTCGTCTTATATTCGGGCCAATAAGGTAATTCAAATAAAATGAACCAAAATAATATTATCTAAATGGAAGCTCATGTTTAGATCATTTGAATTCTTATGGGAGTGCTATACATTTGGTACATGCAATAAAATAAATAACACAACAAAAGGGACGCTAATGGAATTAGATTCTGAAACGTTAAAGGCACAATATGTAAGATTTTCGTAATAGAATATCCAAAAACGACTTGCACAGCGTGATATATTTCATGCAGTTGTGTACTTACATTATCCCAAAAGTTCCCAAGGATTTGTATATCCAGAGAAATTCCTATTTGAAATAAAAGCTCGTCTATCAATGACGTAACATCCGCACTATCCTCAGTTTCCGCTTGTAGAAACTATGGCAGCACACGACACAAATGCCGAGTTAAACTAAATCCATTACGGCTGTCGCGAATAAAATGAAAAGTGTTGACCGCAGCATTAAATTTAGATCCGCTCAATGTTGCGCCATGATGTTTTACGTGTTTTTACAGCGTTGCGCATTATAACCAATCACACACGAGTCCGTTGAGCTTATGAATGCAATGGCCAATCAGAGGCGTTCAGATAAAATGAACCAAAATAATATTATCTAAATGGAACCTCATGTTTAGATCATTTGAATTCTTATGGGAGTGCTATACATTTGGTACATGCAATAAAATAAATAACACAACAAAAGGGACGCTAATGGAATTAGATTCTGAAACGTTAAAGGCACAATATGTAAGATTTTCGTAATAAAATATCCAAAAATAAGAAACAAGATGATTTTACATTTAAACCATTGCTTCCAGGTAAAATACAAGTCCATAATCCATAATAACGCTTTCTCCAGTGAAAAAGTCCATCCTCTGCTGTCCTCTCACATCAAAATCCACACACATATTAGTTTAGAGCTGTTTTGGCTTGTTAACGGTGCTTGATCTGTGCAGATTTCACTCCTGATTCAAACCAGACCACTTTATCACTGAAGGAAGTAATATTATGAATGAATAACTCATTCTAATATATTTCTAAGAATAACTAAGCAATGGTTTGAAGTTAAAATAATAATGAAAAAAGCTAAATTTCCATTTTTGGGTGAACTATTCATCTATTTGTCACAATAAACTGGGAAAGTAATGCCACCAATATTATATAAAAAAATATCCCTTTAATTTATAAAAATAAAAAAATTCTTTACAGATGTAATATATGATGAAGGGATTATATACAATGTTGTTATTCTGAATATTAGCACAATTGCAAATGATTTTATACAACAGATTCATATAAAAGGAGTATATGACACTGAAGACTGGAGGAATGATGCTGAAAATTCAGCTTTGATCACAGGAATAAAATACAGTTGACTATATATTCACATAGAAAACAGTTATTTTAAATTGTAATAATATTCTCTTCTGCATCTGAACGAACAAATACACCTCGCCAGATTAAACATTCAAACACAAAAAGAAGTGAAAGAGCTTAATTCAGCACTATGTCTCACAGCCCTTGAACACCGAATTGAGTTTTGCCTCTTCTTGCTCTTGAACCGACAAATACGTTATGTCGAAACACCCATCTTGGTGAGTATCCTCGAAATACTGTCGGTTATGTCTTAAGGGAACGTGAACAGTGGAGAAAGAAATCGGATGTGTATCATTATATTGGATGCATTGTAGGCCTGGGCGATAAAACGGTATCGATATTTATCGACGGTACACCTTCTTCGATAACGATATAAAAAATGTCCGATATAGTGCACGATATAGGCACGTGCTATGAGTGACGCCGACAGCACACACGAACACGAACACATGCTGAGTGCTGTGCCTGCCTGTGATGAGGAGATTGTGAATAAAGAATGAATATTAGTAGAATTTAAAATTTGCATCAGGGAGCGTCATCAGTGGCGCGCGAGATGCGGTGATGTAAGTGACGTTGTTGCATTTTAATGTTTTGTTAGTCTAGCCCACGAGATGCGCCGCTGCTGCGTTATTCATTCAAAATATTAGAGAAATATAGAAGCTCAATGCGGAGAAGATCTTGATTAGGTTAAAACCGAAACCAAGCCATTCACACTGATGCATATTCAGCGCACTTTTTAGTCGGACAAATATGACTGCTGCACTCGCGTCTCACCATGCAAAGTTAAAACAGTTTAAACTTTTAGAAAACACGTCGTGAATTTGTGGAGGTTTATTCCTTTTCACTGCGTCTCTTATGTTTTTAAAGGCAATCTGTGTGATGGGCGCTTCGGCTCTTTGTATTAAGCAGTGCATAAATACATGATGCTGTTTTGTTCATAATTGTTTATGCAATTTACTAAATTATATTTGATTTTTATGAGTTAATTTAGACGTAATGCACGGGTTTTTTTTAGAGTTACTTCCTTGCATTGACAATTTAAATGCGCTGCATTATTTTGTTCATTGCGCCCTCCTGTGGCCTCGGGAGACAAGACAAAAGTTTCCTCAAGACCTATTTAATCTGCATATAAAACATTAGAAATTTGATATTTGTTTAATTTTTATTTTGTGTTTGATTGTTAAAACAAAAAATATTTGTTGTTTGTCTCAATAAATTGGGTTAATTTAAAAATACAGTGGTTAAATGTAAAAAAAAAAATTCTATTGCTCTTTGTTTTAAAAAAATGAATAAAAAATGTCAATAATTATCGATACCGAACGATATGAAACATTATATTGTTGATACATTTTTTTGCTATATCGCCCAGCCCTAATGCATTGTCTCTTAAAGTGACCGCTCCTAATTGACCAGCTGCTGTCGGGGTCCTTAATGTTAATCTAAAAAATTAAAAGAGAGAAAATCACTCGCTGCTCTTTACTGAATTACTTTGTAGTTTTAACAAGAATTAATCTATATTTAATTTATACAGTGACTATGCAATGACATGTTACATTTGATTACCAAATGTCATCTACAAACTTGAAAAAACTTAAACATTGCTTAATTTGTACCTTGTTCTATTTATTTATTTGTGCTATTTACACGATTTCAAACAGGGCCCACGCGTACAACCGGGGCCCCGCAAACTCCAGCTACGGCCCTTATTGCCCAAAAACCACCTGTGGCTCCGAAACCTACTCACCTTCAAACTCACAGTTACTCAGAGGCGGATGGAGATGCGGGAAGCTCCCAGAATACCCCAGTGCTGATGAAGAAGACGGTGAACGTCCACGCGGCCAGACCAGTCCCATCAGGCACATTCCAGCCGGGTAACAACAAACATGCACACAGACAACAAACATTCTTTATAGTATTGCATAAAAATATGCCTCAAGCATGCATGCATTTTGTCTATTACAAGTGCACACAATACAATTTAGGAGTATTTGCTTTTGAGATAAGATGTTTGCAATTGTTTGCTTTTGAGATATATTTGTGATATTTTGAATTCAGTGCTTCATTTTGCAAGAGATGTGAGGCATTTTGCATTTTGTGTGTGCAATTCTTGGATTTGTGTGTAAAGTTTTGAAAATGTGTGTAAGCAGTTGAAAAACACTGTAATATAGTAGAAACTGAAGAGTTTTTTTGTCCCTACCAGCTGCTCAGGAGGCAGAGAGAGGATCCTATCAGTCCATTAGCACTGCGTCTCATGTGCAGGAGAGAGCCCATCCCGCAGAGAGAGCGGAGATGAAGCCTGCTCCGCCAGCGGACGACGACCTACAAGTGCACACAATACAATTTAGGAGTATTTGCTTTTGAGATAAGGTGTTTGCAATTGTTTGCTTTTGAGATATGTTTGTGATATTTTGAATTCAGTGCTTCATTTTGCAAGAGATGTGAGGCATTTTGCATTTTGTGTGTGCAATTCTTGGATTTGTGTGTAAAGTTTTGAAAATGTGTGTAAGCAGTTGAAAAACACTGTAATATAGTAGAAACTGAAGAGTTTTTTTGTCCCTACCAGCTGCTCAGGAGGCAGAGAGAGGATCCTATCAGTCCATTAGCACTGCGTCTCATGTGCAGGAGAGAGCCCATCCCGCAGAGAGAGCGGAGATGAAGCCTGCTCCGCCAGCGGACGACGACGACGAGGCCAACAGCTATGACTCCGATGAAGCCAGTAAGCAGCTCCTCAGTGACTTCTTCTTCTTCTTCTTTGACCGTGACTAGAAGAAGCATGTCTTAAAAAGTATCTTCATAATCATTGTGAGACTTGCTGTCAATTTTCTCATTGTTGGTGGAAAGAAGAGACCTTTGTGGGATTTTGCTATAGAAAGTTGTAAACTACAAGTACTGTAATCAGTGCTATAGTTCACCTGTAGGTTTTATTCTATATTCACATTAATTACTAAGCAGAGTTTAGAGTTGCAGAATGTGTTGATCTAAGATCTAACTTAAATTTTTTTATGTTGCTTGCATAAAATGTTGTGCAAGAGAAAACGTCACATTACTTTTTTTACACTTATATTTAGGTTTTTATTTATTTATTTTGCAGTTCTTTGAATATTTATGGATTTAAAATTTCTTTTACATTTCTATGTATAGCTAAGTATATATTTATTTATTTTTGTTTTGTTTTAAAAAAATTTGTATTTATTAATTTTTTTTACATTTCTTTGTATATTTATGTATTTATTTATGCATACATTTTTTTAAATTCTTTATATATGTACTTATGTATGTAGTTTTGCTTTGTTTACATTTCTTTGTATATTTATGTATTTATTTATGCATACATTTTTTTAAATTCTTTATATATGTACTTATGTATGTAGTTTTGCTTTGTTTACATTTCTTTGTATATTTAATTATTGTTTTTAGATTTCTTTGCATATTTTATATTTATTTGTTAATTAAATTTATATTTAATTATGTATCTATTTATTTATTTAAATGTTTTTATTCAAATTTTTGCAGATGTGGCTTTCCTT
Source organism: Sinocyclocheilus grahami (assembly GCF_001515645.1). NCBI lineage: Eukaryota > Metazoa > Chordata > Actinopteri > Cypriniformes > Cyprinidae > Sinocyclocheilus > Sinocyclocheilus grahami. The sequence goes on along the minus strand of NW_015505479.1, from coordinate 1,493,490 downwards.
CGCCTAATCAACTATATTCCCTGTTTACAAAATATTTGAAATATATTTACAATTTGAAACATATTTAATTTGAAACATATTTTGGCATGGTTAAAAGGATTTTCTACGGTGGACCAGTAGTGCACAACGAAATTAAAAAATAAAACATAAGCTCACAATACAATGAAATTAAGCCACAACACAACGGAAATGCTCCCGACCACTAGGTGGCAGTTGTTCTGCAGAAACGGGCAATTGTGCGCAAGAGCAGAACTGTCTAAATCGAAAATATTATAGATTTTTCTGCTCGATACATGAATCGATACATTAAGATTACCAGGATATCAAAACATTCAGTAAAAACAAGTTGTTAATGTTTTTATTCAAATTTTTGCAGATGTGGCTTTCCTTTTTTGACGGGCAATTGTGCGCAAGAGCAGAACTGTCTAAATCGAAAATAATATAGATTTTTCTGCTCGATACATGAATCGATACATTAAGATTACCAGGATATCAAAACATTCAGTAAAAACAAGTTGTTCATTTAAAAATCGATTACACATATTAACATGGGCGTCGGAAGCAAAATAAATGTCCTCCCCCAGAAACAATTTACTGGAGTATATGCCATTTTCTGTAGTGTGGTGCCTTATAATTAATAGTGTCTATTTACACAAAGTGCAAATAGGCCGCCTGGTTGGCTGCGGCTATTTACTTCACCTCCGCCCACTAACGTGACAACATTACAAAAGACGGCTGCTTAACAATATTTCCAGTGGCGTAAGTCGTAACGCGGCTTGCGTAGTGTTTTTGATGCGAGTGGCCCGAGTTCGAGTCCGTCTTTTGCCGAAATCGTTCTTCTCCCTTTTCACATCTTTTGTTTTCAATAAAAATAAAAATCAAGGAAATAATCTAAAAGTTGAAATAAAGTATCAGGTAGGGTTAGGTGTATCTGAGCAGCAGATGCTGATGCTTTGTTTACTTTGCTGTGTCTCGGGAGTGCAGTTTTTTTCATTTCATTGTGTTGCACTACTGGGCCACCGTAATTTTCACCATGCATGGTGTTAGTTTTAGATTTGGCAAAACAACTTGTTTTAACACCATTAGATGTCGCTGTTGCATAACATTTTAAATACTCGATAACGCGTGCATTTGTGGTGTGTGTGTATGTTTGAGAGAGTGTTTCAATTAAATGAAGTGCAACAGAGAGGAGCAACATAATTATTTATAGCACACACGGAAATGTAGAGCTGTGAGATTAGATTCTGCTTCTCATGCATTCAAACTTAATGAAATGCTTGAGCCTAATGCAATATATTGCTTTTGTTTCAGCAACTCTGGGATCACTGGAGTTCACTTTACTGTATGACCAAGGGAACAACAGCCTTCACTGCAGCATTATTAGAGCGAAGGTATCTTCAATGTTTTCATATATTAATATTAAAAGTCTCGCACACAGACAAAAATGAATATATTGTCTTTGTGGGCTAATTATGTTGTAATATTACTGAGATATGTATTTATTATCATGCAACAGTTTGTTCGGATCCTTGAATATTTTAATTTGGATGAGTTGGATATTTAGTCCCTTACTTTCACAGTTTTTTCACAGTTATGAACGCTCTTCATAGGACATAATGACAAAAATCTAAGTCAGTTTGAAGATTTAGAAATGTTATATGTGACCCTGGAGCACAAAAGCAGTGTTAAGTCGCTGGGGGATATTTGTAGCAACAGCCAACAATACATTGTATGGGTCAAAATTATAGATTTTTCTTTTATGCCAAAAATCATTAGGATATTAAGTAAAGATCATGTTCCATGAAGATATTTTGTAAATTTCCTACCGTAAATATATCAAAACTTAATTTTTGATTAGTAATATGCATTGCTAAGAACTTCATTTGGACAACTTTAAAGATGATTTTCTCAATATTTAGATTTTTTTGCACCCTCAGAATCCAGATTTTCAAATAGTTGTATCTCGATAAAATATTGTCCGATCCTAACAAACCATACATCGCTTATTTAATCAGCTTTCAGATCATGTATGAATCTCAATTTCGGGAAATTGACCCTTATGACTGGTTTTGTGGTCCAGGGTCACATCCAGATTTTCAAATAGTTGTATCTCGATAAAATATTGTCCTATCCTAACAAACCTTACATCGCTTATTTAATCAGCTTTCAGATCATGTATGAATCTCAATTTCGGGAAATTGACCCTTATGACTGGTTTTGTGCTCCAGGGTCACATACTGTATGTGTAATATTGCACTGTGCTTGATTTCTGTGTTGTGACATAATTTTAAGTTATTGTAATATTTTCTCGTAGGGTTTGAAACCGATGGATTCGAACGGACTGGCAGATCCTTATGTCAAGCTTCATCTGTTACCGGGTGCGAGCAAGGTGAGATCATGGGCTGTTTAGTGCACTGCTTGTACCTCAAATATGAATAACTCTGAATAATGCCTGTAATGTTTACTATAGCAATAGTTCAACACTTTTGTAATGGACCCTTTTGACAGACCGTGATGACGCAATTCCACAGTTATTAACATTGTAAATCTGGAATGTTTTTAAATTATTTAATGCACACTATATTTTATTACCTTGATATTAATTTACAGAAAAATGGTCAACTCTGTTGCTGAGGGAGTGACAGCAAATTTAACATCTTTCTCTAGTCTGGCCAACGTATTCAATCTCTCAATATTTTTGGATTTTGAAAAAAAATTAGCTATTGGGGCAAATATGAATGCAAAAATGTTATATTTGTTGTAGTTTCCATTCACCAATATATAAGTTTACGCAACTATGATGACGTGAAAAGGTGAAATTTTTTTTTTTGGTCATTTACAGAGTTACAGACATTTTTCTGGTATTCATTATTAAAATTATAATGAAAACATTATAATACTATAGAGGCCAGTCTCATAAAGTAGGTTTAAGTGGCTTCTCGGTTAACTTTGAGTGTAGTTTGACCATTAGTTTTTCAGTCTCACGAAGGTAGAACACGTTTACAGTGTTCATCATCATAGTAACGAATGTACTAGACATGGCAAGTTTTGTTCTGGGTAAGAGATTATAAACCAAAACTGGACCAATCCAACCAATCATGTCTCTGATGCAAGAAAGCCACGGCCCCTGTATCTCTTTCATCACAAAAAGCATATTCACAAAATTGGTCATGATTATTTGCTATATTTTATATAATAATTATATGTATTCTATTCTGAAATTTAAGCTGCATAAAAAAAATCTGTATTGTTGCTGGTCTCTTATTGCATATATTATTTATTGAGAACAAGGGCATATGAACAATCTAGTAAAGTCTAGTGATCAAGATCCACAAACCTGTAATGCATTACCCTTCAGCAATTATATTTGGACAACTAATTGTAAACTTTATAGGATTTTGCATTGTATTATTGTATGATATACAGTGCCTGATATAAACTCACAGTTGTGTGTTACAAAGTCAGAATTGAGAGCTATAAACTTTTAATTACAAGAAAATATCAGAATTATGAGATGACTTTTCCCCCTCAGAATTGGACCTAATTGCAATTTAATATCTCACTTTTCTCAATTCTGAGAAAATAAGTCAGAATTATGGAATATAAACACAAATTGCAAGAAAAAAAGAGATAAAAGTTATTTTTTATCCCGTGGTGGAAACAGACTTATATAGTTTTAAGACTAAAGTGATCTGAATCGGTTTGGCTCCGCTAGCTTCACGAGACGGGCCTCAATTATGCAAAAGCTTCTTTTATTCTGCTCAAGCAATGACGGTTAAACAAAGCATCTTTGCTGTCAATGCAGTCAACTAAATTACGCACCAAGACCCTACGCAACACTCGCAACCCGACCTGGAATGAGACGCTGGTGTACCACGGGCTGACAGACGACGACATGCAGCGCAAGACCCTCAGGTTTTTTTTATTTTTACAAAATATCTTCATGGATCATGATCTTTACTTAATATCCTAATGATTTTGGGCATAAAAGAAAAATCAATAATTTTGACCCATACAATGTATTTTTGACTATTGCTACAAAAATACCTGTGCTACTTAAAGGGATAGTTCAGAGTCCAAAATTTGATGTTTATCTGCTTCTGAACTGTCCCCAGGGCATCCAAGATGTAGGTGACTTTGTTTCTTCAGTAGAACACAAACTGAGATTTTTAACTCAAACCGTTGCAGTCTGTCAGTCGTATAATGGAAGTGGATGGGAATCACGGCTTTGAGAGTCAAAAAAACATACACAAACAAAACCAAATTAAACCCTGCGGCTCGTGACGATACATTGATGTGTAAAGACACGAAACGATCAGTCTGTGCAAGAAACTGAACAGTATTTATATCGTTTTTTACCTCTGATGCACTGCAATGTCTGAACTGTCCTGAGCGCGTCCTCGACAGCCGGTGCGTGACGTGTCTTCTTCTTCTTCTTGCTTTACGGCAGATCGCTGACTTATAAGTGCATTACCGCCACCTATCTCGCAAATGGACCATTGACACTCTATCTACAATCTCAATTAGGAGTGTCAATTATCCATTTGAGAGATAGGTGGCGGTAATGCACTTATAGGTCTGCGATCCGCCATAAAGCAAGAAGAAGAAGAAGACGCGTTACGCACTCAGGACGCGCTCAGGAAAGTTCAGACATTGCGGTGGATCAGAGGTAAAAAAACTATATAAATACTGTTCAGTTTCTTGCACAGACCGATCGTTTCGTGTCTTTACACATCAATGTATCGTCACGAGCCGCAGGGTTTAATTTGATTTTGTTTGTGTATGTTTTTTTGACTCTCAAATCCGTGATTCCCATTCACTTCCATTATACGACTGACAGACTGCAACAGTTTGAGTTAAAAATCTCAGTTTGTGTTCTACTGAAGAAACAAAGTCACCTACATCTTGGATGCCCTGGGGACAGTTAAGAAGCAGATAAACATCACATTTTCATTTTTGGCTGAACTATCCCTTTAAGACTGGTTCTGTGCTCCAGGGTCATATTTTAGTATTCACTTACACTTGTGTTATCTCAGTTAGTTTCCAAGGCAACACATCTAATTGTGTCCAATATTGTAATAATATATTTTATTTGAGCATTATTTCACTTCCAATTAATTAGCTAATCATAGACTAAAGAAAGTATTCGAGCGATATGTTCTACATATTGTACATTCAGTGTTCATGGATTTAAGGGGTTTTGTTTGTGCAGAATATCTGTCTGTGATGAAGACAAGTTTGGTCACAATGAGTTCATCGGAGAAACCAGATTTGCGCTGAAAAAACTCAAGTTCAATCAGAAGAAAAACTTGAACGTGTGTCTAGAGAGGGTTGTGCAGGTCAGTGTTTTATACACATATCACATATTAACAAACATTGCTGAATTCACAAAATTATATACGTCTTTCAAATATGAAAGGAAAAAACTGCCTCTCTCTTTCCCTTTAGACAAAAAGGACATCGACTGCAGGCGGTGCACGAGGAATCACTCTCTATGAGGATGAGGTGAATGCTTAAACTCATATTCATAAGGGTATACCAGATTATTGACATCACCTAACAATATATTTGCATTAAGATTAAAATTAAGGTAACATTCGGCCTTACAGATTGGCACCTGTTTGCCATGGATGCATTATAATTAGCATTAATCTTTGTTCTATGTAACTACTAAAGTACTTAAGCACTTTTTTAAAAGTATGCCAACTACAGAAATAGTATGCTTAAGTTTGAGCTGAAAGTAATGTTTTTTTTGCAATTAATGTATTATAGTTTAAATTTATATTAAATGCACCTAGCCGAACTTTAGTGTGATTTCTTGAGCCACTTAAGTACATTTTATATGTAATTTCATAATTACTTCTATTGTCCTTGAAATATGGTTGAAGTACTGCTGAACGTACTGACAAGCATTTATGGTAAACTAAAATATACTTTAATGTTATTTATATTAAAACTTGTCATGTATTTAAATACATTTGTTGTAATTGAGTACATTTAAAATATATTAACTTTAAATGTAATATCGAAAAACGCACTACAGTTAAAATTAAAAGTACTTTACATGTGCTTTTAGTATGTTAGTCTACATATCAAAATAAGTGTACTTCTTTAAGCACGACAAAAGATCATTAAAACATTTAAAATGCACTTTAAAACCTTTAATTTGATGTTATTATAAAGTGCACTTTTTAAAAGTTAAAAAAAAATAGTTTTCACAATTAAGTGCACTTCTTTTTCACAAGGGTATCATTAACAGAGGTTTACAGATTAAGACTTTTCACGCTCATTTCACGTCATGTAGTGATTCCATTATTTTGTGCATCCTATGTATTTTGGTCATCACTGTTATGTGTATCAGCTGCAAATACTAATAAGTACTTCTACATTAAGTAAGTTTGCAACAAACGCTCTTGTTCTATCATTATCATCCACACTGCTTTGTTTGTTTGTGTGTGAATAGACTGGGAAGGATGGAGCTGAGCTGGAAGAGAGAGGACGAATCCTGATATCCCTCATGTACAGCAGTCAGCTGAGTCGTCTCATTGTAGGCGTTATACGCTGTGTTCACTTAGCAGCAATGGATGCGAATGGGTATTCTGATCCTTTTGTTAAAATGTGAGTTGTCAACATTTATATACATCACATTTATTATATGTTTAGGAAACAGTTATATAATTTAAAGAAATAGCTCACACAAAAACTAAAATTAGCTGGGAATGTCCTCACCCTCAGGCCATCCCAGATGTAGATGAGTTTGTTTCTTCACCAGATTTGGAGAAATGTAGCACTGCATCAGTGTCTCAGCAATGGATGCTCTGCAGTGAATGGGTGCCGTCAGAACGAGAGTCCAAACAGCTGATAAAAACATCACAAGTAATCCACACCACTCCAGTGCTAATTTTGACAGCACATTTTGATTTAGTTTTAGCCATAGACTTTTGACTAAAATGCAATTTAGTCATATTTTAGTCATCTGAATTGTTTTTAGTTTTAGTCTAGTTTCAGTCGACTAAATATCGTAAGATTTTAGTTGACTAAATCTACAGTAAATTTAGTCGGCTAAAATCTAATGGGTTTAGTTACAGTGCATTTATTATGCATTTCTCTAAAATTTCCAAACTCATTATATAGGTTTGATATTAAGGTTTTATCATGATAGACACCGATTTAACTGCGGTGACACACTACATGCCTTTATGTTAAAATGAAATAAAACCACTTCTCATAAAGAACAAGAACATGGTCTTCTTTTTAATGAAATACCATTATATAAGGTAATTATGCATTCTTTAAAGCAACTTGTTTACCCTATTCTTCATTCCTTCAAGCAGACATATTTATTTTTCTATAAATAAATTTAGATTAATCTTTAAGGCTACTAAAGTTTTTCAGCCAAGAGCAGTGAGTGATTTTCTGTCTTTCTGTTGTTGCTTGATTAACATCAATGACTCGGACAATAGCAACTAAATTAGGCTGCTGTCCCTTTAAAACCGAATGCACAGCTGCAATGGATGCAATGTACTGAGACACGTTCTCCCTACTGTTTACGTTCACCTAAGACATAATCAACTGTGTTTACGTGAATACTCCTCAAAACTGATAATTCGACATCATTTTGTGTGTAATTCTCCGTTCATGCGACGCTGTGAGAGGCGCTTTCTGTGTGTGCGTGCTTCAGTGTCTGCGCTCAGAAAACCGGACCGAATTGAGTTCTCTCTTGCGTCGTCAGATTTATCCATATGTCTGCTCTTCTCTTACTCCCACATATTGACATTTTTGAAAGTTTTATGCGACGTGCAGCAAGCGTATGTTAGCTAATGTCTCGCCGGTTCATATGTACGCATCAAACCTCCGAACCGCGCAGCAGATTAGTTTTGAATGAATCTCTTTCCAAATCGTCCCTCCCTAACATTTTCGTCTCGACAAAAATTATTCGTCAACGAAATTAACACTGCACCACTCCAGTTCATCAGTTAACATCTTATGAAGCGAAAATCTGCCTGTTTGTAAGAAAAAAATCCATCATTAAGGCAATTTTAACTTCAAACTGGCTAAAATACGAAAAATTTGAAACATACTTGCAAACATCTTGGATGGCCTGACGGCGAACAAATTTTCTGCAAATTTTTTGTAAACTATTCTTTTAAGTCAACAACTCTATAAGTTATAAAAAAAATAAAAATAGTGCTGTCAAACGATTGATCGAGATTAATTGCATCCAAAATAAAAGTTTTTGTTTACATAATATATGCGTGTACTGTGTATATTTATTATGTATATATAAATACACACACGTACAGTATATATTTAAGAAAATATGTTATATTTGTATTTTAAATGTATTTTTATATAAATATATTCTTGTACGTACATGCAAATATGTTCAAAATATATACTGTACGTGTGTGTATTTATATATACATAATAAATATACACAGAACACACACATATATAATGTAAACAAAACCTTTTGTTTTGGATGCGATTAATCGCGATTAATCGTTTGACAGCACTAAAAAAATATTAAATATTATATAATTCTTAATGAGTATGTAATATGATTTTTTATTTCTATACTTCTGTAAAAATGCTTGAAAATGTGATGGTATATTTCTATGAATGGATATAGATGTCTGAAACCTGATATGGGGAAGAAAGCAAAGAACAAGACGCAGACCAAGAAGAAAACACTCAACCCTGAGTTTAATGAGGTAAGTTGTCCACCTGTAATGATGACACATATATGTTTATGAATTAAATTACGTATTTGTTTATTTGTAGGTGTGTACAAATAAACAATGATCCTAAAAAATATTGAGACAGATACAAATAGCTTGACTGACCAACAGTGTCACAAGGTTATTCATACACAAACTACTAAATATTTAAGTTCACGAGCAGGAGCTCAAAACCATGAACAGCAATGCAGCAAATAGCCAATAATATTAATAAGAGCAAAAAGTCATCAAACGTGAATGTATTTTGAATGCATTTTGACAGGAAAATAAGTCAAATTTCAGCACTTTCAAAATATTTGAGTCTACTGACAGCACTAGCAAATATATTAATGTTTAATAATCTGGTCCAACATTGTAGGAATGTGAAGCCTTGTTATTTTTTTTTGCTGCTTGGATTTTATTATCATGTTTCTTAGATTTTCCCTGTTTTGCCATGTGAACTGTTGTTTTGCAGGAATTCAGCTATGAAATTAAGCATGCAGAGCTGGCCAAAAAGACCCTTGACATCTCAGTATGGGACTATGACATTGGCAAATGCAATGACTATATAGGTATTTACGTTTATTGTAGCAACAATATTATTTATCAAACATATTTAACAATGTAATTTAAACCCCAAAAAATGCAGATCCTTTTGTAAATAACAGTGTAAAAAAGAAAATCACTTTTAAAACTCGTTCCATTATTACCCCCATAGCAGATTTTGCCTCATTTAGCAATGTCCACTTGTTATCCTTAAAGGGATAGTTCACCCAAAAATGAAAATGTGATGTTTATCTGCTTCTGAACTGTCCCCAGGGCATCCAAGATGTAGGTGACTTTGTTTCTTCAGTAGAACACAAACTGAGATTTTTAACTCAAACCGTTGCAGTCTGTCAGTCATATAATGGAAGTGAATGGAAATCACGGCTTTGAGAGCCAAAAAAACATACACAAACAAAACCAAATTAAACCCTCCGGCTCGTGACGATACATTGATGTGTAAAGACACAAAACGATCGGTCTGTGCAAGAAACTGAACAGTATTTATATCGTTTTTTACCTCTGATTTTCACCGCAATGTCTGAACTGTCCTGAGCACGTTCGCGTCTTCTTCTTCAGCCGGTGCGTGACGCGTCTTCTTTTTGCTTTACGGTGGATCTCAGACTTATAAGTGCATTACCGCCACCTATCTCTCAAATGGACCATTGACACTCTATCTACAATCTCAATTAGGAGTGTCAATGGTCCATTTGAGAGATAGGTGGCGGTAATGCACTTATAAGTCTGAGATCCACCGTAAAGCAAGAAGAAGAAGAAGACGCGTAACGCGCTCAGGACGCGCTCAGGAAAGTTCAGACAGTTCAGACATTGCAGTGCATCAGAGGTATAAAACGATATAAATACTGTTCAGTTTCTTGCACAGACCGATCGTTTCGTGTCTTTACACATCAATGTATCGTCACGAGCCGGAGGGTTTAATTTGGTTTTGTTTGTGTATGTTTTTTTGGCTCTCAAAGCCGTGATTCCCATTCACTTCCATTATATGACTGACAGACTGCAACGGTTTGAGTTAAAAATCTCAGTTTGTGTTCTACTGAAGAAACAAAGTCACCTACATCTTGGATGCCCTGGGGACAGTTCAGAAGCAGATAAACGTCACATTTTCATTTTTGGGTGAACTATCCCTTTAAAAGATGTTGATACTAGGTGTAAACATGGTCTAGATTTGTTCGATCTGACCATAGTGCCATAATTTCATCACTGACTTTCATTTCATATTCAGAATATAATTGAATGTCATATTTGTAAATGTTTTAGTAAATTGTGACCATGGACCACAAAACCAGTCATAAGTGTAAATTTTTTGAAAGTGAGATTTATGCATCATATATATAATAAACAAATAAATGGAAAGAATAAATAAGCTTTCCATTGATGTATGGTTTGTTAGGACAGGACAATATTTGGCTGAGATACAACTATTTGAAAATCTGGAATCTGAGGGTGCAAAAAAATCTAAATATTGAGAAATCATCTTTAAAGTTGTCTAAATGAAGTCCTTAGCAATGCATATTACTAATCAAACATTAAGTTTTGATATATTTACAGTAGTACAGTACATTCTTGGCATAAAAGAAAAATGTATAATTTTGACCCATACAATGTCTTGTTGGCTATTGCTACAAATATACCCCAGCGACTTAACACTGCTTTTGTGCTGCAGGGTCTCAATTATTAAATGTGTATTGTTATTACACATTGAATGTTTTAATACAACTAATATTTCACGATCAGGAGGCTGTCGGCTGGGTATCACTGCCAAAGGTGAGTGTTTGAAGCACTGGTACGAATGCCTCAAGAACAAAGACAAGAAGATCGAGCGCTGGCATACTCTGCTCAACGAGAATCACGTCTCCAGCGACTAGGCTCTTCAAGCGTTCTGCATGCCTTTAAGTTGTACTCGGCCCATTTTGCAACTCCATTCCCCTCCACTATCTGCACATCTTGGGCTATACCGACCTTGCTCTTGTCTGGCTGACACATGAAATGCTTTCAAGAAACAAAATGTGATGTCTCGAGCTCTTCTGTTCACTGTGACCCACACAAACGACTATAGGTTAGCACTGAAGTGTAAAAGAACTGCACAAATATGTCACGTTCACTAATCTGGCCACAGGAGCATTGTGTTTTTAAGTTCTAGTTTAAGAACAACTGTAGAAACTCCAAATAATTATCTTGTCTCTTAGCAATCTCTCTTATTAAAAAGTATTAGGAAAGTCTTTCGCCTTCAAAAAGAGGCCGATACAGAATGTATAAGCCCTATTTTAACCAGTCTAAGAATGTTTACAGGCCATATAGAATGTCAGGTCGAATTACTTAATTCTATTTAGCGACTTATTTAAATACTTTCAACATCAAATTTACGTGAGGCAATGTTATTTTCGTCTCACTGATATGATATAGCTTTTTGGTTAATATTTGTGAATTAGATTTTATTTTTATATTTTGAAAACTATAATTTTTTTAGAAATCACTTTAATTTTAGTTCAAGTTTTAATAATTTGGCTTTTAGTTTTTGCCATTTTTTAAATGTCTATATATATTTTTTATAAATTTTTATGGATTAGTTTAATATTTTATAAGTGTTTTACTACTACAAGTAGTAGTAAAACAAAATAAAAATGTAAGGTGAACAGATTTAAGTTTTTTTTTTAATTATTATTTTAATTTTAGTTAGCTATAATAACCCTGACATGAGGTCAAATGAACTAGCTAGTTGTTTCGGACAAATACGCAAGCAACATGTAGGGATGTTTACACAGCACAGATAAGACTAGAAATGCTAAAAACTAGAACATTTTAAAGCATTATCTGTTCGCCAATGATACATTTAGACTTAGCTTAAGTAGTCTTTGAATCTAACGAATACGATTTTGTAACACATTGCTTGGTACGTCTGGTTTACAACAACATTATTACTGTATGTAAGCACACTATTCCACTAAACCCTTCAAACATGCATCCTATTTATGTCTATAATCTGCTGAAAATACAATCGCCTTGTGTGAAGACAACCATTAATGACAACATCCATGGAAAAATGAAATAGGATAGACTAAAACTAGTCCACTGCATCATGTGGCTGATGCAAGCCAAGATTACTGTAATAGGAAAAAGTACTGCATTCCACACTGAAAGGAAAGCACAGTTACAATGAATGACCTCAACGTTTCTATTCTTTGCCTCTTATGCATGAGAGTGTCTTTGATCATAGTGAATCCAATTCATTTGCTTTGTAAAATGTAATCCCCGTAGATGAGATTATTGTTTAGCAACAAACACTTGGCGGCGACACTTCCGGGTTTCTCGGGAACTCGAAAACAGAGCTGCTTTACATTACATTACTTACACCTGAGCTGAAAAAGACTGACGAGTGATTTGCGCGAGGTTGAAACTCCACATTTACAAACGATTTTTGGATCTTTGAAGAATTTTAGCAAAACTCAAATACGCAAATTATGATAATTCACCGATCCTGAGCAAAGTGATCTGCTCTGATGCAGGGTTTCAGGTCTTAAAAAGGTCTTAATTTGCTCTCTTTTTTTTTTGCTCACAAATTAAGACTGTAAACGGGCTTAAAATGGAGCAGAAAGTGATTCTTGAAAGTGAATCCATAATATTTGTGGCATTAAACGCAGCATACAAAAAAAAAATAAAAAAATCGGAATTTTTTTTTCCCCCATTGCAGATATCTTCCATAAATCGAGATGGATTTACTTCAGGTGCAAAGTAAGCATATTAAGTCTTGTTTTCTGAGAAATTGAACAAACTAGAACAAATATCTGCCAAGGAGTAATGAAAACGTGTTTGCTTTGAATTTTTCTGAGCCCATTGGCAGATACTTGTTCTCGTTTTAATCATAAACTTGTGATCTTGATCAATTTCTCAGAAAACAAGACTAATGTACTTTTGCTTCTCAAGTAAATGTACCTTGATTTAAGATTCTTTAGACATTTGAGACATTATTTTTACATTTATGCATTTACATATAGAGACCACATTGATGTATCTTGTTCCATTCAATTTATTCCTTAAATTTTCTTTACTTGGTCTTAAAAGTTATTAAAATGTCTTACATTTACCTTCATAAAGCCTGCAGAAATCCTGTAATATGACCCGATTGGCCCACAGCTGCTGTTGGTAAATTAGCATTTTACTAGGCGTCATGCAAAGAGTTGCAAACAACTGATTTAATCTCTTGAACCATAATTGTGGTGTCAATATATTTCATATTTCATATTATACTTGATATTTGGTCCTATAACACCAAATAACCATCAATGATTGTGAAAGGATATTTGAACGAAAACTTTTCAAAGCTGAAAAAAAAAGTAGTTTGAATGCTGCAAGTAATTTTACACTGTTATCAAGTCTGATCAATATCAAATATTAATATTTATGTGGTCAAATGTGTATTTAAGCAATAAAGATGCATTGCTTATCTGATTTTACCTTCACTTTTTACTTTGATATATGTCCTCTCTCAGACTTTAGAAGTATGTGAGGATGTGTATTTAACGTCCTGTTGACTAAAACTATCAGTAAAGGGAGCTTCAACTAGAAGAAACCGGAAGTGTGGTCGCCTGTTATTTGACATTAAAGAAGATTTTAAAGGCGTCACGCCATGAGGAATCACATTTCCTTGGTATTGTCATATATAAGAGATCACTGTATTATAAAAACACTAAGTTTCAGAACTTAAAATATCTTCCAAAAAGAGCTTTTATTGTTACTACTCTGAAAAAAAAAAATCCCTGGAAATGATGTTTTGTTTTGAATGATATGGTGCTTTGCGTTGAAGTCTCAAAGGGTAAGCGTCCCCAAAAGGAAGCCTTTTGGTTAAGACTGGTGGAAAATGCTCGCATATTAATGCATTTAGACCATCTTTGAACAAACAACTTTGCAAGTAAACGAACCTTAATGAATATCAGAATTTTAAAAAGAAATGCACGACACGACCCCTAGACTATTTTGTAGTCCAGATAAGTCATTTAGGTTTTCAAAATGATGAATGTGATCTTGCTGTATTTTTTCACGAGACCTTATTCACATGCAGAGCTGTCTATGATATCTGTCTTTTGCAAAAAAAAACTAAATATAGCACACCAGTCTGATACTTTAAGACCATATTTGCCAGTTTAGTTTGTGAATGTTTATTGGTATAAATTTGTTCTTCTTTCATTAATGATGCAGTTGTATATATATATATATATATATATAGTGCATGTACTTGCACAGCAGGGAAGTGTTTACTGTATGTCTGAAGTTTGCATGTAAAGATTTTACTTGGAGTTCAAAACACAGAGGCCAATAAAAGTCTAAATAAACTGCAGTTAGTTGTTGCACTGTGAAGTCTTTCATTACACAATACTTTAAAGATTTTTTAAAAGGAAAGCTTAAGTGTGTTACTTTGCTTCATTTATCATGAAACGCTGATGTACTGATTTAGAAATGAATGAATCGATATTTAAAATGATTGGAATTCTGTTTTATGCTCTTTTGTATCAGTCCCATCTGGAGTGGCATAAGTTTGTGAAAATACCGGCATTTGTGCAATAATTTCAATTTTACTCGTTTTAGATTTTAGGAAATTATGCACAAACACAATCTGATGAAACTAATGTCGTAAAAAGAGTTACTTTCCACATGCAATTTCTTGTAGAGCCTTTAACAGAAAAATATCCACTGAACATTTTCTGTGTAGCTCTCGTAAGACTTCTGAACGATTTTGGACCACAATTCTGTTTCAGTTGCTCAGTAGAGACCTTAGTCAGAATTCATTTAAATTCCAATTATTCATAATTATCCTGCTACTCTTTGTGTTTATGTATTTAAAACGTCTTTCATTATATTACATTTTTTAATTAGATTTAATACTTAGGGTCACTCCTTTTTCTTCAGCTTTTTCTTGAACATGTTTATATATACTGTATATATATATATATATATAATATATATATATAAAAATAACAAATATCTGCCAAATGGGCTCGGAAACCCACAGATATTTGCTCTTGTTTCAAGCAAACCCCCTTCATTTTGATCTATATTTTAGAAAACATCTTAATTTTGCATCTCAAGTAAATGTTTTTAAGGAAATGTAGACATTTGTATTGGAAAACATGACAAAAACACAGAGGCAGCTCAGTAGATTTATATATACATAATAAATATACACAGTATAAACACATATTATGCAAACAAAAACTTTAATTTTGGATGTGATTAATGGCGATTGATCGTTTGACAGCACTAGTTCAAACCTTAAATTCTGATTTAATATTAATTTTTTTTTTAAATGTCTACAAACATTGATACAAAGTTTATTTATTATAAAGATCAATATATAATTTCTTTATACATAGATCAAATGTTAATCTAGATAAGTATAATAATATAATATAGTAGCAATCAATTTAACAATATATGTTGGGTGCATTTTATAATTTAATTTGACTATAAATAAAACTAAATTAGCTGTAGTAGAATTTTTGAAAACTACAACTAAAAAGATGTTTAGACAGTTTGACCTTAAAATATATTTAATGTTTATTGTGATGTCTTTTTAAAATAGCCATCATATTTTCTGCAAAAAAAAACAACGACAACAACACCTGAACGTTGAATAAAAGTAGTAAAGCAAGCAGTATTTGCTTTGCACATCAAAACTCTGGTGTCAAGCAAAAAGACTATTCAAACAAAATTCTTATTTTTTTTCTATTTTCTTTGGGGAGTGTTATTTGCTTTTAGAAAAACTGAACGAAACAGGTTTAAACTGGAAACCATATAAAATGGACTTTAAATAAAAATTTTTTTTCAGTGTATGAATTGCTTTTCAATATTATGTCACAGATTTATAAGGAATATTTAGAGTTTACAGTAGATACTGTTTTCTGGAAGGACTTAGAAATGAAGACCATCACATGCATTTTTTCACTTGGATATCTGTTTTATGGAACTCGTATAAGAGTGTTCTTTAAAGTCTCTGAATGCTTCTTTGCTATGCTTGAGTTATTTTAATATGCTAAAAGAACAACGGGAAATGTGTGTGTGTGCAACCAAGTGTGAGACGAGAAGTATTATTTTAGAGACCCTACATCCTAGCTTTTAAGTGGATGGTTTGCATTACACTATTTTTTTTTCAGTGTATGAATTGCTTTTCAATATTATGTCACAGATTTATAAGGAATATTTAGAGTTTACAGTAGATACTGTTTTCTGGAAGGACTTAGAAATGAAGACCATCACATGCATTTTTTCACTTGGATATCTGTTTTATGGAACTCGTATCATAAATTAAACCCCTTTCCTCCAAATAACACCTTTTGTTGTTGTTGTTAATAATTACCAAGCCGTATCTAAATCATATAACTTTCAGTGAAGGTGTAGGGGAAACATTATTATTTGCTTTACTAAAGAGTGTTCTTTAAAGTCTCTGAATGCTTCTTTGCTATGCTTGAGTTATTTTGATATGCTAAAAGAACAACGGGAAATGTGTGTGTGTGCAACCAAGTGTGAGACGAGAAGTATTATTTTAGAGACCCTACATCCTAGCTTTTAAGTGGATGGTTTGCATTACACAGCTACTTAGAAACGCATATAGGGGACATAGTTATATGTTTTAAATGGATGCATATGTTGAATATGATTGGATGAGATATCTGTACTGAATGACTGTAGATGTTTTCTTGCAAGAAAATAAATCTTCAGGAGTCTCATACTGAAATGGAAAATTGCCACGACAGAAGGTAAATGTTTTTGTCTGTTTTTTCCGGTTCTCTCCCTCAAGTATATTTATTCAAGTATTGCGAAAGTAACCTTTACATAAAGGCTTTAACTTACCTCCGTTTAATCTTCAGTTGCATATACCATGCCATAGCAGAGCATCAATCATGACAATGTGTGTTTGAACTACTCTGTTGAGCCATTGAGCTCATTTCTGAATCCTGAATCCAGTTTACGCCAAAGACCATATTAAGCTCCATCTGTTTGCTTTGTGCTTGTGCGATGACGAAGAGCGTGAGAAAACATGCCAGATCCTAGTTTCAGCAAACAGTTTTGCTATTATGCAAAAAACATTTCCGTGCGCTAAAAGTAACACTACGTCTAAAGTTTAAGGAGTTCACTTTTGAGGATTAATGCACTAAGGACTCAATATTTATACATCATTAGTTCAAAAGAGTTCCCCACCCCGTGCATTGTTACAATCCTTTCTCTTGCATTGCAGAAAAGGCACACCAAAACCACAAACATAATGACATTTCCAGCTACTGCTTGATTTCGAGTATTTCTATTATTTTCTAGCAGGTTTTCAGCGTTTTGACTCACAGATGGCACGTCTAGTGAAGTTCAAGATAAAGTGAATGTGACCCTGGAGCACAAAAACAGTCTTAAGTTTATATTTTTTTAAAATTGAGATTCATACGTGATCTGAAAGCTGAATAAATAAGCTTCAATTGATGTGTGGTTTGTTAGGATCGAGACAATATTTGGCCGAGATACAACTATTTGTAAATCTGGAATCTGAGGATGCAAAAAAATCAAAATATTGAGAAAATCATCTTTAAAGTTGTTCAAATGAAGTTAAAAACATTTCCGTGCGCTAAAAGTAACACGGCGTCTAAAGTTTAAGGAGTGTTCACTTTTGAGGATTAATGCACTAAGGACTCAATATTTATACATCATTAGTTCAAAAGAGTTCCCCACCCCGTGCATTGTTACAATCCTTTCTCTTGCATTGCAGAAAAGGCACACCAAAACCACAAACATAATGACATTTCCAGCTACTGCTTGATTTCAAGTATTTCTATTATTTTCTAGCAGGTTTTCAGCGTTTTGACTCACAGATGGCACGTCTAGTGAAGTTCAAGATAAAGTGAATGTGACTCTGGAGCACAAAAACAGTCTTAAGTTTATATTTTTTTAAAATTGAGATTCATACGTGATCTGAAAGCTGAATAAATAAGCTTCAATTGATGTGTGGTTTGTTAGGATCGAGACAATATTTGGCCGAGATACAACTATTTGAAAATCTGGAATCTGAGGGTGCAAAAAAATCAAAATATTGAGAAAATCATCTTTAAAGTTGTCCAAATGTTAATGGACCTGAATAACATGAACAAATATTAACAATTAACAGTCTAATTTTTCCGTATGTAAATAAATAAACATTCAACAAATGTGAATGTGTTAATGTTAGTCAGTGCATTACCTGATGTTAACTAATGGGAACGTATTATTAATTGTATAATATGTGACCCTGGACCACAAAACCAGTCTTAAGTGTCAATTTTTCGAAGTTGAGATTTATACATCTATATTATATATATACTCAATACATCTACAAACATCCATATTATATATACTGTATATTTATACATATACTGAATAAGTAAGCTTCAATTGATGTAAGGTTTGTTAGGATCGGACAATATTTGGCTGAGATACAACTATTTGAAAATCTGGAATCTGAGGGTGCAAAAAAATCTAAATATTGAGAAAATCATCTTTAAAGTTGTTCAAATGAAGTTCTTAGCAATGCATATTACTAATCAAAAATTAAGTTTTGATATATTTACAGTAGGACATTTACAAAATATCTTCATGGAACATGATCTTTACTTAATATCCTAATGATTTTTGGCATAAAAGAAAAATCAATAATTTTGACCCATACAATGTATTGTTGGCTATTGCTACAAATATCCCCCAGCGACTTAACACTGCTTTTGTGCTGCAGGGTCACATATATATATATATATAATATTTTTTTTTTCTGCTAGAATAATGTTTCTATAAATAGTGGAATGTAGTGATACTATAATTCTATAATTACATGCAACTACATGTAATGATAGGAAGCCAATAATATTTTCCAAGAATTCGTTTTTAATGTATATAATCATAATTAATGGCATAAATTAAAATTGGATGCTAACTATCAAAAATCTTTGAGATCCAATATATTTCATTCATATAGTGGAACTGAAAAACAATGATTTCCTATATTAATACTGAATATTTCTCGAAATCCTCCAGTTTTCACAACAACGAACATGATTCCAACTGCCACAATAGAAATGGTTTCAGGTAAAAATCTAAGAATCCTTCAAAAATGCAACTGTTTCTTCATTAGCAACTTCAAAATAAATGAAATGTTTTATGACCAGGAGTGAGTTCACAACACAACGAGCAGGTTTGCAGTGTGTGGGGAAACTATCATTACAAGACCTTCGACGGGAACTACTTCCAGCTCCCAGCTTCCTGCAACTACATCCTGACGTCACACTGTTCGGCCAGCTATGAGGACTTTAACATCCAGCTGAGACATCAGGTGGTGAACAATGAAGCCACAATCAGTAAAGTCACCATGAAGCTGCAGGGGACAGTCATCGAGCTGACCAAAGGCTCTCTCAGTGTTAACGGGCAAATGTAAGTGATTCTGATTGTTAAATAAAATATATCTTCAGGCCATACTCATACAACTTAAACTGTTGACTTTTGACGTCACTGATGTCAGCTTTCACTTTGTTGTTTGATGGTGGTGGTTTGAGAGTTATTAATGCAAACATAATATCTTTGACTGATCTGTATTGTATAAGGTGATTTGATTTAATTTCACCATCCTCTCTGTAGAGTCACACTTCCGTTTAGCAGCTCTGGCGTTTTCATCGAGAAGATGACGTCTTATATTTCAGTCAAGGCTGTTTTGGGGCTGGTAGCAATGTGGAATGAAGATGATTCATTCATGGTAAGGATCTTTTCTTCATGCAACAAACATTTATTACTAACACTGCCTCCAATAACTGCAAACAAAGAGGGAACCATGTAATGTAATTTATATTTGATTGGTTTTCAGGTCAAGTTAGATGAAAAATACAAAAACCAAACGTGTGGACTTTGTGGAGACTTCAACGGAATCCAGGTTTACAATGAATTCATCAGTGATGGTACTTTTTAAAGTTTATTTGACTATTGAGAAATATGTCTGTAACCTTCAATGTTTTACATTATTATACACAGACAATAAAGAATCATTTATCTCCTGTTCCAGGAAATACGCTGTCCGTGTCTGATTATGGGAACCTCTGGAAGATGGACGGCCCAACAGAAGTCTGTAAGGAAGACACAGTGCCTCTTGAAGAAAACTGTGGAGACGAGGTAAGAAATTAAATTGTCATTTTTCTCTGTCTACACAGAAATAACAAGCAGTTAAGTCCCTTTAAAATGTGTGCAAACTAGGATAGTAATAATCAAGTATTTTGAGCTAAAAATCCTATGTTTTCGGGTAAAACGTCAATTATGGGTGACAAGAGAAATCGGTTGTGGGTTGTAAGTTCAAGTTTAGCACATTAATTGTGGTAGTGTTAAAAAATAATGAACATAAGCACAAACGTAGTCATTTAGCGGAGACTTGTATGTGTAAAATGGTGTTGGTTCATGTTTCTTGTCCCTTTTGTCCCAAACTATCCATTTTACCCATCATTAAAAAAATTAAATACAATGAATACTTCTGAAAAAAAAAGCAAATAAACAAAGTATTTTAGCATAATGTGGCAACATAACATAATATTATGTAATTTACATTTAGCTGATGCATTTATTTGAAGTGACTTTAGAAATGAGAAACAAATGGATTACCAAAAATAGTTTTCATGTTATTTTCTTGGGCCCCAAACAACTTGTATTAGTGTTATGAATCACATTAGTGACCCTGGAGCACAAAAGCAGTCTTAAGTCGCTGGGGTATATTTGTAGCAATAGCCGAAAATACATTGTATGGGTCAAAATTATCCATTTTTCATCGAAGATCGTGTTCCATGAAGATATTTTGTAAATTTCCTACCGTAAATATATAAAAACTTAATTTTTGATTAGTAATATGCATTGCTAAGAACTTAATTTGGACAACTTTAAAGATGATTTTCTCAATATTTAGATTTTTTTGCACCCTCAGATTCCAGATTTTCAAATAGTTGTATCTCAGCCAAATATTGTCCTGTCCTAACAAACCATACATCAATGGAAAGATTTATTCAGCTTTCAGATGATGTATACATCTCAATTTCGAAAAATTGACCCTTATGACTGGTTATGTGCTCCAGGGTCACATATTATATGTAGGAAATCCAGCGTTCAAGTCACAGGTAGATATACTTTGTTTAGTAAATCAATTTACATGAAAAAAAAACATTTGAATGTGAATGGATTTACATCAGAAACAGTGAGCCTTCGGAGTGATCATTATTAGTGGTTTTATCATTTGTAGCTGTAGCAATAATTATTTTACTGGGTATTTTAGCATAATGTGGCAACATAACATAATGTGAAAACATGAAGGGGTCTGAATACTTTCTGCATATACTAAATAAATAATAATAATAATAATAATAATAAACCAATAAATAAATAAGAAGACTGTATAATATGGATACGCATTTACATTTAGCTGCTGCATTTATTTAAAGTGACTTTAGAAATGAGAAACAAATGGATTACCAAAAATAGTTTTCATGTTATTTTGCATTTTCTTGGGCCCCAAGCAACTTGTATTAGTATTATGAATCACATTTGTGACCCTGGAGCACAAAAGCAGTCTTAAGTCGCTGAGGTATATTTGTAGCAATAGCCGAAAATACATTGTATGGGTCAAAATTATCCATTTTTCATCGAAGATCGTGTTCCATGAAGATATTTTGTAAATTTCCTACCGTAAATATATAAAAACTTAATTTTTGATTAGTAATATGCATTGCTAAGAACTTAATTTGGACAACTTTAAAGATGATTTTCTCAATATTTAGATTTTTTTGCACCCTCAGATTCCAGATTTTCAAATAGTTGTATCTCAGCCAAATATTGTCCTGTCCTAACAAACCATACATCAATGGAAAGATTTATTCAGCTTTCAGATGATGTATACATCTCAATTTCGAAAAATTGACCCTTATGACTGGTTATGTGCTCCAGGGTCACATATTATATGTAGGAAATCCAGCGTTCAAGTCACAGGTAGATATACTTTGTTTAGTAAATCAATTTACATGAAAAAAAAACATTTGAATGTGAATGGATTTACATCAGAAACAGTGAGCCTTCGGAGTGATCATTATTAGTGGTTTTATCATTTGTAGCTGTAGCAATAATTATTTTACTGGGTTGCTGATAATTATTTAATGCGACTTCTCACTCCCCACAGAATTTCTGCCATGATATCAGCTTTCAGATGATGTATACATCTCAATTTCGAAAAATTGACCCTTATGACTGGTTTTGTGCTCCAGGGTCACATATTATATGTAGGAAATCCAGCGTTCAAGTCACAGGTAGATATACTTTGTTTAGTAAATAAATTTACATGAAAAAAAAACATTTGAATGTGAATGGATTTACATCAGAAACAGTGAGCCTTCGGAGTGATCATTATTAGTGGTTTTATCATTTGTAGCTGTAGCAATAATTATTTTACTGGGTTGCTGATAATTATTTAATGCGACTTCTCACTCCCCACAGAATTTCTGCCATGATATCTTCTCCAGTTCAGTGTTCAATGATTGCAGAGGTCGGGTTTCCATTGACTCATTTGTCCAAGTTTGCATGAAAGACCTGTGCCATTGCAACGGCACCTCTGGATCCTTCTGTCTATGCAAATCCATCGGCGAATATTCAAGGCAGTGTGTGCATGCAGGGGGAAAGCCTGAAGAATGGAGATCAGAATATTTTTGCCGTAAGTATGCCATCTTCTGTTAGTGGCTCATTTCTTTAGTCCTTTGTGAATGTTTGTCTTACCTATAGTATGTCCCCATCTTTTGTATGTTGCAGCACATCCGTGCCCAGAAAGCATGATCCACCAAGAATGTGGAAATCCCTGCACTGACACCTGCACAAACCCTGAAATAGGACAAGTGTGTGAGCACCACTGCATTGATGGATGCTTCTGCCCTCCTGGTACAGTGTTTTTACTACGTTTTTCTTTTTTTTATTGATGCTATTTTCTAAAGTAGCTGATTTGACTTTGCACATTTCTTTTATCTTTAACCTGGTACTTTAAACTGATTTCATTTAACCCCTCTAGTGGTATTCAGTCATTTTAGATTGAAAATTTATTAGGCTATGACATAATTAGAAACGCCTTTAAAAATAGTCACGCGTGTGCTATTTGCAGTCAGAAACGACATAGGAAATGATTGGGATTTACAAAAAAATATGAAAACACAGAGCATTTTTAGGAGTTCAACCTACAACTCAACCCTTAGTGAAATAATCTTTGACAATGTCTTCATATATATCCAAAACCTAATAAAAGTAAGTAATTATGTCTGAAAATACTCAGCGTTTAGTGGTTACGTTGCATTACATATAATGTTCTTTTCATATAATTTTTTCCCCCAGATGTCCTCAATCTGCCTTAAATATATTCGATATTAATTCCTTTGCTCTATTTTTAACTTAATCATTGTATTAATTAAAAAAAATGTATATGGAATATTTAAGGGCGAAGCACTGTAGGTGCTGTAGCCCCTATTGTATCAGTTTTTTTTTCTCTAAAATTTTTTATTTTATGTAGACATAAATGCTGCACAATTTAAGAGTTTTGTCTAGTGCCATAAATCTCAAAATACTAAATATTAAAGACTAAATATCGTGGAAACAAAATACAGTGCATTAATTTCGGCCTGTTTTGACCATTAAGGATCACAATTCTGAGAAATACCAGAGGATTAAACAACAATGATTGGTAGATTTCTTACTGGTGTTCTCAACACATCCATTCTGTCCTGTGCAAAAAACCCAATTTGCGCTTTCTCTCTCCTCCAGGCACTGTTTTTGATGATATACACAATACTGGCTGTATCCCTCACAGTGAATGCTCCTGCGTCCTTGGAGGTAAAATATTCGCCTCTGGGGAGAATTACACAAGCAGCTGCAGAGACTGGTAAGCCTTGTTTGACATTCAGATTGAATTTGCTCTTATAGTCAGGATAAAAATGAATAACATATTAGACAACTCAAGATTTGATGTTTTAATATTAAATCATGTACTATATTGGGTGTTTTGAAAAGTATATGTTTACACTGACATAATTTTTTTCCATTTAGCACCTGTGAACAGGGACAGTGGAACTGTATCCAGAAGGATTGCCCACATTCATGCTCAGTAGAGGGTGGATCCCATATTACCTCTTATGATGGAAAAGCCTACACCTTTCATGGAGACTGCACTTATGTCTTATCCAAAGTATGTACTTCCTTGTGCTTGAAGGCTGTTCATGAGACAGCTTTACAAGACACTACAAATAAGCTGTTGCTGCACTAATTAGAAGTAGCTAGTAAATAAGTGATTGATTTTTAAATATTGTGCTAAACAATGTCATGACTACTATCAAATAAAACAAACTGACAAATTAACCTTGTCCATGTTTCTTTCTTTTTCAAAAGCAATGCACAGGCACGGAATTCACAGTTCAAGGAGACCTGGTGAAATGTGGTGTGACTGAAACTGAAACCTGCTTGAAGTCAGTAACGCTGGCTTGAAGGCTGTTCATGAGACAGCTTTACAAGACACTACAAATAAGCTGTTGCTGCACTAATTAGAAGTAGCTAGTAAATAAGTGATTGATTTTTAAATATTGTACTAAACAATGTCATGACTACTATCAAATAAAACAAACTGACAAATTAACCTTGTCCATGTTTCTTTCTTTTTCAAAAGCAATGCACAGGCACGGAATTCACAGTTCAAGGAGACCTGGTGAAATGTGGTGTGACTGAAACTGAAACCTGCTTGAAGTCAGTAACGCTGGCATTGTTAGACGGAACTAATGTAAGTCCTAAAATGGACTGGAAGAGAAAACTTAACATACCACTTAGCATATCAAATCTTAAACATTTCCAAACAGAAAACATTCCCTGACTTACTTTTTTTGCTGTATTTCCTTGTGCACACAGGTGATCAAAGTGGATTCCGGTGGAAATATTGAGGTCAACAGAATAATTGCCCAGATGCCACTTTTTACAGGTAGGCAAATCAAATATGAGAATAGATAGATAGATAGATAGATAGATAGATAGATAGATAGATAGATAGATAGATAGATAGATAGATAGATAGATAGATAGATAGATAGATAGATAGATACTAGCACTGATAAACATACCAGCACTAAATCAGTTGTTGTTCATTAGAAAACATCAAATACACTGTAACTTTTGATGCCATCTTTTGGATATAAATATTGCATATATGGTGAATGCATGGAATGTGAATATGAAATCTTTAAAGTGATTCAAATAGCGTTGGTTCATTTGAATAATTGTTCAGAATGGAGATTGCTTATACAAAGAACTGCCTGATTTCTGTTTTATTACTGTTTACCAATTATTTATTAATGTGTCTATTATTATTTGTTTTTCAGCTGATGTGAGCATTTTCAAGCCCTCCTCATTCTACATTGTCATTCAGGCCCATTTGATTGGGCTTCGTCTAGAGATCCAGCTTGTACCGCTAATGCAACTTTACATCACAGTCAATTCAGTGTACCAAGGAGAAACATGCGGTATTTATTTGATTACAGACCTTTTATCTCACCCTCTCATGCAATAAAAGCAGCATCAAATCAATAAATGTGCATGCTTTTTGATCTTCATGCAAGGTTTTCTGACTTTTTTCTCTGTTTTCAATTTAATTCTGTTTCCGGTATTAATCTTGTTAATAACAAATCAATTTACAGGTCTTTGTGGCAATTTCAACAACATTGAGGCTGATGACTTCACAACCATCGGTGGACTCAGGGAAGCAACCGCTTTAGATTTTGCAAACACCTGGAAAACAAGAGCAAGTTGCCCTGATGTCAAAAGAAACTTTGAGAATCCTTGCAGTCTCAGCACTGAAAATGGTATGAATTGCTGTGACTTGATTTATAACTCTGGAACGTCATTAAAGACTAATCATCAATCACTTTTTGCTTCACAGAGAAATATGCACAGCACTGGTGTTCCCTGCTATCAGATCCCTCATCAGTGTTTGCCCCCTGCCACTCTGAAATCAGCCCTGAAGTCTACAAAGCAGTAAGTGAAATTACGTTCCTTCGCTTTTATTGTTTTTTTAGAGTTTTCTCTAACTTTTACATCCTTTCTAGAATTGCATATATGACAGCTGCAACTGTGAGAAAAGTGAGGACTGCATGTGTGCTGCTTTGTCTTCATACGTTCACGCATGTGCTGCAAGAGGGATCGCTCTTGATGGCTGGAGAGATGTTGCCTGCAGTGAGTTGCTTTCTTCTCTGGAAGGCTTGAGAATTTTTGATAGTTGTCAACAGCTCGAGTTTCATTTTAAAAGTCAATCAGATTAAAAACAACGTGTGAGAGCTCAAATAAGAATTTTTGGTTGCATATGTTCATCAAGTCGTTTGTCTCTTTCTTCTCAGAAACGTACACGCTAACCTGCCCCAGCACCACGGTCTACGCTTATCAAATGACCAGCTGTGATCGCACTTGTCGATCCCTCAGCCAATCAGACAACACCTGTGCTATTGACTTCGTGCCAGTAGATGGCTGTGGCTGCGCACAAGGAACGTACATGAACGAGAATAGTGACTGTGTTGCATCTGCCAGCTGCTCATGTTATGATTCAGGCAAAACTATTCCTGCTGGAGACATAATCCCTAAAGATGGTGGATCATGGTATGCACATGGAGTTGGTTAAATTTCTGTTGGAAACAATTGTTGTAGGCAGGGTTTTTCAAAGTTTTTGATATCAGTGGCCCCCAAATATGACAACCCTGAGGCACCAATATAAAGCTGGCTACTTTGAATATTATAATAATACTTTTTCAACCCGGGGCGGTGGGGGTGTCCATGGACTTCAGTTTGAAAAACCCTGTTATAAACTTGCCCAAAATGTGATTTAATAATATTTAACCTAATGTTTAAATTTCAGTATTTGCGAGCAAGGGAAACTGAGCTGCTCTGGGGTATCGAATGGGGAAGGTGCGTGAAGCTATATTTAAAGTGTACATTTAAAAAAACACAGGTTTCTGGTTCACACTTTAATTGTATTAGTATTTGAGATCAGCTACGTGCATACCCTTAATGTCTTTTTGTCCATTCTTTTCTTTTAGAGTGCCAAGATCCAATGACGTTTTTCAACTGCTCCAGCGCTAGCCCTGGATCCACGGGATCGGAGTGTCAGAAGAGCTGCAACACATTAGACATGGCCTGCGTGAGTTGCTTTAATTCCTATAAAAGAGTAGGCATGCTGATGGTACTTTTTCTGTGTGACACAAAACAAGAAATTTCTTTGAGTAGTCTCAAGTCTTTAAGTACAACAACAGTAAAACTGCATTATGGGTAATAAAACACCATAAATGCACAATTCAATATTGCCAGTTCTAATGTCTGGAGTGTAAAATGTAATTTGAGAGCTTTGAGATTTTGGAAGACATTTAAAAAAAAAAACTTAAAAAAAAAAACCTTGTACTGTAATGAGCAGAATGAGGATACTTTATATACTCCCCCTTTTTGTTGTACTGCGAAAATAGCAGCATATGGGTTTAGAATGGCATTGGGGTGAGTAAATAACTAAATTGTTAAATTTGGGTGAACTATTGCTTTCAGCAGCTACAAGTAATCATTTGCTGACTTTAATATTGAATGACTACAGATCAGCACAGAGTGTGTGTCTGGCTGTGTGTGCCCCTCTGGACTGGTGTCTGATGGGAAAGGTGGCTGTATCGCTGAAAACCTGTGCCCTTGCTTCCATAACGGAGTTGCCTACCAACCTGGAGAAAGCATTAAGACTGACTGTAATACATGGTATGTTTAGCTGTTCAAGATTTGTAATAATTTTTTATATTCTATATACAATTTTCATAATGAACTTGCATTCCTTTTTATAGTACTTGTAAGGATAGACGATGGATCTGTACCACAAACCAGTGCAGTGGGACATGCAGCATCTATGGAGATGGCCATTATAAAACGTTTGATGAGAAAAGATACGTCTTCAGTGGAAACTGTGAATACAGCCTTGTTCAGGTATTAATCTTGCACTTCCTTACGAAGCCTGACGATCTTTATACTGTAACTTTATCATCTAAATCAAAATTTTATGCCACGACCAGGACTTCTGCAACAACACGACCGGCACTTTTAGAGTCGTTACTGAAAACATTCCTTGTGGATCCACCGGCACCACTTGTTCCAAGGCTATCAAGCTGTTTCTTGGCGTAAGTGAACTTCTCGCATTCATAGCAACCTTAAATTAGTGAAGAATAAGCATTGCAATTATGTCATTGTATTTCAGAGCATTGAGCTTAGATTGATAGATGGATCCTACCAAGTTGTTCATAGAGATGCAGGAGAGGAGATTCCCTACCAGATGCGCACCATGGGACTTTACTTGGTGATTGAGGCCAATAATGGCCTGATGCTCATATGGGACAGAAAAACAACTATACACATCAAACTGAGTCCAGAGTTTAATGTGAGTAAATTGGTTGGTTCATCAACTCCACCCTTGTTGACTCTATTTGTTAATTGCCAATATCAGATTGATTTTATATATCAACAGTTTTCCATTTGTATCGATAGGGCCGCGTGTGTGGTTTGTGCGGAAACTACGACGGAAGTGCAAACAATGACTTCACTACACGCAGTCAAGCAATTGCTGTCGAAACCCTGGATTTTGTAAACAGCTGGAAGCTCTCTAATTGTCCAGATGCAACCCTCATCCAAGATCCTTGTGTCCATAATCCATATAGAGAGGCGTGGGCACAGAGGCAGTGTAGCATCATTACTAGCAGTGTCTTCTCAACCTGTCATTCACAGGTACTTACAACAAACTGCTTTTTAGGGAGCTTGAAAAGCCATATGTATTTTTTCTCTGAAACATTGAATGCAATTTTGGTAACAGTCACATTGTCATGAATATTGCTTTAAAGGTGGACCCCTCTCCTTTTTATGACGCTTGTGTGAGAGATGCATGTGCCTGTGATAGTGGTGGAAACTCAAACTTCATTGCCAGTCATTACATCCACACAGTCAACAACGCTGACAAAAACAACTGCTGTACCAGTCACTACCCTTGTGTACACAACAGTGAGAGTAAAATCATCCACCAGGTCTGAGGTTACCACTCAGGGTCTTTCTTCAACAACAAAACCACTCAAAGCTGAATCTACTCTTTCAACCACCCCACCATCTGTACCTTCCACTACTGTTATTGTCGAAGAAGGAAGCACCACTGCCCAACCATCTACAGAATCGTCAACTCCAAGCTTAGTCTCCACAACTTCAAAATCATCTACAGTCACTCAAACAACTGGACAACCAACCACAACTGAGACTGTAACTGAGAATGAATTGACCACAGCTCAGACACCTTTGGCCACCGCCACCAGGCCACCAAAAGTGGAGACGGCTGGCTTAATAAACCAACCAACGACTACAGCAACAACCACTTTAGAAGAGGTAACAGGCACATCATCTGAAACATCAACATCTTCAAGCACAGCCCTGCCAGTAACTCAAACTTCATTGCCAGTCATTACATCCACACAGTCAACAACGCTGACAAAAACAACTGCTGTACCAGTCACTACCCTTGTGTACACAACAGTGAGAGTAAAATCATCCACCAGGTCTGAGGTTACCACTCAGGGTCTTTCTTCAACAACAAAACCATTCAAAGCTGAAACTACTCTTTCAACCACCACACCATCTGTACCTTCCACTACTGTTATTGTCGAAGAAGGAAGCACCACTGCCCAACCATCTACAGAATCGTCAACTCCAAGCTTAGTCTCCACAACTTCAAAATCATCTACAGTCACTCAAACAACTG
>NW_015505479.1:1461466-1463354 GCF_001515645.1 Sinocyclocheilus grahami | reverse complement strand
CAACCCTCATCCAAGATCCTTGTGTCCATAATCCATATAGAGAGGCGTGGGCACAGAGGCAGTGTAGCATCATTACTAGCAGTGTCTTCTCAACCTGTCATTCACAGGTACTTACAACAAACTGCTTTTTAGGGAGCTTGAAAAGCCATATGTATTTTTTCTCTGAAACATTGAATGCAATTTTGGTAACAGTCACATTGTCATGAATATTGCTTTAAAGGTGGACCCCTCTCCTTTTTATGACGCTTGTGTGAGAGATGCATGTGCCTGTGATAGTGGTGGAGATTATGAGTGTTTTTGCACTGCTGTAACAGCCTATGCACAAGCCTGTAATGAGGCTGGAGCCTGCGTTGCTTGGAGAACCCCTAAAATATGCCGTAAGTTACTAATAGTTACATGACTGTTCTCAGATGTGCTGTGGTGGAATGGCTAAAAGCTGTAAACATCAAAGAAAACCAAGAAACAGGTTTAAGGTTGCCTTTTTATTGCAGCAATGTTTTGTGATTATTACAACCCCCCTGGTGAATGTGAGTGGCATTACAAACCTTGTGGAGCACCTTGTATGCAGACATGCAGAAACCCCTCTGGAAACTGCTCTAGTCAGATACCAGCACTTGAAGGTGAGAACTCGTAATTAAATCCAGTTATATCACCTGCATGTTAGTGAGAAAACTATTACTACTTGTGACAAAATGACTTTAATACGATTTCAAAATACATCACACATATTCTGTAGTTTATTAAATATGTTTTTTTTTAGCATTGCAATATATTCAGTATACAATTACTGCTCTAGGTAACCTAGAGGTGATTTTGTTGGTAATCAATAATGTAATGAATAACAAGAAGGGGATATTTTGCTTCAGGTTTTGAAAAAAAATTTCTTCAAAGTGATTCAAATGGATTTTAGTCAAGTATTCATGCAAATGTTTATTGTTCATAGCATCACTCAAACTTATATCACCTTGGCTTTGAATCACTAAAAAGACATATACTAGGCTCTATTCCCTAAACTGGACAAGTATATGAAACAATATCTTTGTAAGATTTGTAAAAACAATTGATTCACTAAAATCTATTGAACTTAATTTGAACTTCACATATCCTCATCGAGGTATTTTTTTAATTGTATTTGATCTGATTTATGTATTTTTCCCTTTTAACCTGTTTTTAGGATGCTATCCTAAATGTCCTCCCGAGCAGCCTATTTTTGATGAGGATAACATGAAGTGTGTGACGCAGGAAGATTGTGGCTGTTTTGTTGATATGTTACATTATCAGGTTGGCCAGCAGGTGCCAACCACAGAGAACTGTCAGTCATGGTATGTGTAGATATTTTCTACTCATATTCATGTTTCAGAAAGGTCACTAACAGTTTTGAAATATATTTAATCTATCCTATCTGTACTTTTTCCTCATGCAGTTATTGTACATCATTTGGTGTTGTCTGTGACTTTGATGTAAATGGTAAGGTTTTTAGCATTTCAGTTATAGTTTGGTTTGAAGATTGTGTAAGAAGAATCTATTGTCATCATATACTCTTTCATAAAACTTTATACACTTTCCATATACATTTTCTATTTTTACAGCATGTACATGCCAGTACAACAATGTGGAGTACAACTTTGGAGATACCATTTATCACACAACGGATGGGCTGGGAGGTTGTATCACAAGCAAATGTTCAGTCAATGGAACTATTGAGAGGACTTTGATACCTTGTGAAACAACTACTGTCCCAACAACCACATCCACCATGACCACAATGCAGAAATTAACACCAACCCCGACAACAGTTTTTGTCTTCAGCACCCCAGGTATTCTTTAATTTCTGTGGTACACATTTATTCCTGATCTTATATATTACTACTATAGTTTGTTTAGGCCT
>NW_015505479.1:1459273-1461171 GCF_001515645.1 Sinocyclocheilus grahami | reverse complement strand
TCTGAAACATCAACATCTACAAGCACAGCTCTGCCAGTTTCACAATCTTCATTGCCAGTCATTACATCCACACAGCCAGCAACGCTGACAAAGACAACTGCTGTACCAGTGACTACCCTTGTGTACACAACAGTGAGTGTAGAATCATCCACTGGGTCTGAGGTTACCACTCAGGGTCTTTCTTCAACAACAAAACCATTCAAAGCTGAAACTACTCTTTCAACCACCACACCATCCATAACTTCCACTACTGTTATTGTCGAAGAAGGAAGCACAACTGCCCAACCATCTTCAGAAACATCAACTCCAAGCATAGTCTCCACAACTTCAAAATCTTCCACAGCCACTCAAACAACTGGACAACCAACAACAACTGAGACTGTAACTGAGAATGAATTGACCACAGGTCAGACACCTTTGTCAACCACCACCAGGCCACCAAAAGTAGAGACGACTGGCCTAACAAGCCAACCAATGACTACAGCAACAACCACTTTAGAAGAGGTAACAGGCACATCATCTGAAACATCAACATCTACAAGCACAGCACTGCCAGTGTCACAAACTTCATTGCGAGTCGTTACATCCACGCAGCCAACAACGCTGACAAAGACAACTGCTGTACCAGTCATTACCCTTGTGTACACAACAGTGAGTGTAAAATCATCTACTGGGTCTGAGGTTACAACTCAGGGTCTTTCTTCAACAACAAAACCATTCAAAGCTGAAACTACTCTTTCAACCACCACACCAGCCATTCCATCCACTACTCTCAATGTCGAGGAAGGAAGCACCACTGCCCAACCATCTACAGAATCATCAGCTCCAAGCATAGTCTCCACAACTTCAAAATCATCTACAGTCACTCAAACAACTGGACAACCAAAAACAACTGAGACTGTAACTGAGAATGAATTGACCACAGCTCAGACACCTTTCTCCACCACCACCAGGCCACCAAAAGTGGAGACAACTGGCCTAACAAGCCAACCAATGACTACAGGAACAACCACTTTAGAAGAGGTAACAGGCACATCATCTGAAACATCAACATCTTCAAGCACAGCCCTGCCAGTTTCACAAACTTCATTGCCAGTCGTTACATCCACACAGCCAACAACGCTGACAAAGACAACTGCTTTACCAGTCACTACCCTTGTGTACACAACAGTGAGTGTAGAATTATCCACCGGGTCTGAGGTTACCACTCAGGGTTTTTCTTCAACAACAAAACCACTCAAAGCTGAAACTACTCTTTCAACCACCACACCAGCCGTCCCATCCACTACTGTTATTGTCGAAGAAGGAAGCACAACTGCCCAACCATCTTCAGAAACATCAACTCCAAGCATAGTCTCCACAACTTCAAAATCTTCCACAGCTACTCAAACAACTGGACAACCAACAACAACTGAGACTGTAACTGAGAATGAATTGACCACAGCTCAGACACCTTTGCCCACCACCACCAGGCCACCAAAAGTGGAGACGACTGGCCTAACAAGCCAACCAACGACTACTGCAACAACCACTTTAGAAGTGGTAACAGGCACATCATCTGAAACATCAACATCTACAAGCACAGCTCTGCCAGTTTCACAAACTTCATTGCCAGTCATTACATCCACACAGCCAGCAACGCTGACAAAGACAACTGCTGTACCAGTGACTACCCTTGTGTACACAACAGTGAGTGTAGAATCATCCACTGGGTCTGAGGTTACCACTCAGGGTCTTTCTTCAACAACAAAACCATTCAAAGCTGAAACTACTCTTTCAACCACCACACCATCCATACCTTCCACTACTGTTATTGTCGAAGAAGGAAGCACCACTGCCCAACCATCCACAGAATCATCAACTCCAAGCGTAGTCTCCACAACTTCAAAATCATCTAC
>NW_015505479.1:1444615-1457720 GCF_001515645.1 Sinocyclocheilus grahami | reverse complement strand
ACTCAGGGTCTTTCTTCAACAACAAAACCATTCAAAGCTGAAACTACTCTTTCAACCACCACACCATCCATACCTTCCACTACTGTTATTGTCGAAGAAGGAAGCACAACTGCCCAACCATCTTCAGAAACATCAACTCCAAGCATAGTCTCCACAACTTCAAAATCTTCCACAGCTACTCAAACAACTGGACAACCAACAACAACTGAGACTGTAACTGGGAATGAATTGACCACAGCTCAGACACCTTTGTCCACCACCAACAGGCCACCAAAAGTGGAGACGACTGGCCTAACAAGCCAACCAACGACTACAGCAACAACCACTTTAGAAGAGGTAACAGGCACATCATCTGAAACATCAACATCTACAAGCACAGCCCTGCCAGTGTCACAAACTTCATTGCGAGTTGTTACATCCACACAGCCAACAACGCTGACAATGACTACTGCTGTACCAGTCACTACCCTTGTGTACACAACAGTGAGTGTAGAATCATCCACTGGGTCTGAGGTTACCACTCAGGGTCTTTCTTCAACAACAAAACCATTCAAAGCTGAAACTACTCTTTCAACCACCACACCAGCCATTCCATCCACTACTCTCAATGTCGAGGAAGGAAGCACCACTGCCCAACCATCCACAGAATCATCAGCTCCAAGCATAGTCTCCACAACTTCAAAAGCAACAACCACTTTAGAAGTGGAAACTTCTTTCGAAACAACTAAAACAGTGTATATTTCAACTATTTCACCAATTTCCACTCAAAATGTTTTCTACTCATCCACATCCATGGAGACCTCAGTTGCTCCCATTACACAAACATTACCATCATTTACTAAGACCCATCCAGTGACCACAACGTCCTCTTTTTTCTCAACCACTTCTGTTGTTTGTTGTTTTGTCAATGGCACACATTTTCAATCAGGTACAAAATTCTCATTTAATTTAAATTTTTGTATTATTTAAGAATCATAAGAAAAGCTGAAAATTTGTAACTGTTTTGTTTTCAGGTGATATCATTTACAATGTTACTGATGGCTCTGGTTGGTGCTTCACTGCATACTGTAATGCATCTTGTCATATTGTGAAGATTTCAACATCATGTGAAACCTCTCCATCACCATCCATTCCTCCTGAAACAACCACATATTCCAGTTCAACAACCATAAGTTCCCCAGAAACAACACAGCCTGCCACAACTAATACAGGCACAGAAGTAACAACTACAACCTATGGGCCTAAGTGTGACGCACTTGATCCACCAAGACAGGTATATCTTCAAATATTAGTCTTTTGTTTCATAGGTTATGGAATACAGACATGGCCCTCCTTTTTTGCATATGTTAAATGTCAGTGGGAACAAGATATTACCAAAACGAAATGTTAAATATTTGCATCTGGCAGATGTTTTTATCCAAAGCAACTTACATTTCACTCAGTTTGTTTAAGAATGTAATTTTTTTGATAATTAGTGCATTTAATAATAATATTCCAGTAAACTAACAGAAACAGATGTTAATCAGACTCTTGATTATGTGTAATTGGTTTGCAGATCACGGAAAAATGCCTGAACAATTAATTAAGATTTGAATGGATGTGTCAATGTGTCAACTGCAGAATTTAGTGAACAGAATTCAATGAACCATTTCAGCTTCCCATTTATGAAAACGTGATATATTTGATGAGTGTTTTTTTTTTTTGGTTTTGCAGCCCAATGATACTTGGCAGAGTGGATGTCAAATGTGTGAGTGTGAGAGTGAAACCCTGACGGTCCGTTGCCAGCCTGTAACTTGTCCTGTTTCACCACCTGTTACTTGCGATAAGCCTGGACAAGTGCTTGTGAACACAACAATTGACTGCTGTGAGATCCATGAGTGCAGTAAGTGATCTGAAAACAAGAAAACGGGGACTCAGAAGGACTTTTTAAAACAGATTACAGAAATACTATTAATTTGATATATTTACTAGGTTTTAGTTATTCAGTCATACTAGTGGTTTTCAACTGATGGCTTCAAAAAAATTAGGTCCCAACTTAAGCAAACGATGGGTCTTGATTTTACCCTTGTACTGTTTAAACAGCAGAAAGTTAGACTAAAAATTTGAAAAATTGATTGTAGAAATGCCTGTACATTTACAATGAAATGCTGAACAAAAATGTTTAATATTATTCTACAGGTTGTGATGTGAACCTGTGCCCTATTCCGACAATACAATGTCCACTGGGCTTTATACCATCCTTCAGCGTGTCTCCAGATAACTGCTGTCCAGAGTATATTTGCTGTATGTATATGGACCAGTTGTTCTCAGAAAAGATACTTTATTGTTTTGATGCTCTGTGATGCACTCATTCATTTCTTAATTTTTACAGCACCCATGGAAGTCTGTGTCCATAATACCACAGTGTATCAGGTAAAATGAGATATTACTTCATTTTATATATATATATACACAAGATATCAAACGTATACTTATTCCCTCTCTCTATCTTCGTCTCTAGCCTGGCTCAACTATACCAAGCGATGACCCTTGTACGCTTTGTCAGTGTGGTTGGAATGTAGATCCTGAAACAGAACTTCTTGCTCCAGAGTGTGTGATAGCTGACTGCAACAATAACTGTCCAGAGGTATAATCGTCTATTTCCGTCTTCAATAAAGACTAGCGGAGTCGGGTTACAAATGCCACCATTTTAGAAAAAGCATAACAAACCATGTGAAGCATAGACATGCACCTTTAAAAGAAGTCAGTGCTCAGTTATCGATCAACTACTAGGCAATGTGATGTATTTCTTTGTTTTTTTTTTTTGCTTTAGGGTCACGAGTACCAACTCATTCCTGGTCAGTGCTGTGGAGAGTGTGTTAGCACCGATTGTGTGGTTATGCATGACAACATCACAGTTACCGTTTCAGTAAGTTCTGACATGATACTTATTTTAGCATTTTAACACTTGCATTGTAAAGTGCATTTTGTACGATCAAATTAATGACATTTTAAATGTTTGCTTTAAGTATTCTTTGTATACCTTCTCCACTAACAGGTTGACCACATATGGCAACCATCTAATGACAAATGTGTGAAATACAAGTGTGAGAGAGTCAACGGTAACTCAGTGACAGTTGAGATTAAGACCACTTGCCCTGCCTTCAATCCTGAGAATTGTATCCCTGTAAGTGGCTTGAAAGAGACAACTTAATATCTTAAATTTAAGACTGTTCAATGGTTAATGCTTTTTCTTTTTCTACAGGGAACAGAGACAATAGATGCAGATGGCTGCTGTCAAACCTGTGAGTCTGGAACATTTAAAAAGCATTACTCAATAATTGCTAAATATGTTAATGAGAGTTAAATATCACTCTTAAAAATGCATTTATGTTCTGTTTGAATCATGACTCGTGAAAATGACGGGTAATGCCATTTAGAATGACATCTGATGCCACTATCTGAACACCCTTTCTAGGAGCAAAATAACTTAATTTAAAAAGAAAATACTACTACTGAACAGTGCTGGGTAGATTACTTGCAAATTGTATTCCGTTACTGATTCTACTCAGCACTGCTACTGAACTTGCCGAAAAACTATTTCAGGTCATATAAAGTGTAGAATTATATTTTCTAACACATACTTAATGTGTTTCTCATTTCCCTTAGGTACACTGGACAACAAATGTAATGTCCAGAAGAACAGCACCTTCATGGCCAGTAATGGCTGTATAAGCAGCACACTTGTGGAAATAACCTCTTGCTCAGGCTTGTGTGAGACCTCATCAATGTGAGTACCAAAATCACAATTTAGAGATCTTCATTTATAAATACATGTAGTTTTTGTGCCACAAATTGTACCGTCTGTGCTGGTACTTAACAACCGAACCGTCATTGTATGTTGAAACAGATACTCTGCAGAAGCGAACGCTCTTGTGCACTCATGCTCGTGCTGTCAGGAAATGACAACCACCAAGAAGGAAGTGACCCTGACTTGCCCCGATGGGTCAAACATCAGCCACACTTACATTTACATTGAGTCTTGTGGCTGCAAGGCCTCCGATTGCTCTGGTCAGTCGACTTCCTTAAGGAGACGCCGAAGGAGATTGTGAACCTGCGTTCTTAACCCCGAACAGTAGAGTGGTTTCAAATGAATCTTATGGAATAAATCTGTAAATTTTAATAGCATGAAATGTTTGTGATAATTATCTCTATGGTGACATGACAGCATTTTTGTT
Source organism: Sinocyclocheilus grahami (assembly GCF_001515645.1). Lineage (NCBI taxonomy): Eukaryota > Metazoa > Chordata > Actinopteri > Cypriniformes > Cyprinidae > Sinocyclocheilus > Sinocyclocheilus grahami. Next base: position 1,453,503 of record NW_015505479.1, on the reverse strand, counting down.
TCTTGTCTAGTAGCTCTTAATAAACTAGTGCAAACTGAAGTTTGTTTATATGTTGTCATTTTTCTGGAAAACGGCAATGGTTTCAATGCTCTGTGAATGGCATGGTGGAAAGGATTCGGTCACAGTTGTGGATTCACAATGTAAAGAATGATTCACTTTTGCAACCCATAGCCATTGCTCATGCCCTTATAAACTATATATTTTAGTCTAATTACATTCAAACTGGTGATAACTGGTGCGTTAGTTAGAGCAATATGGCAACTATAGCCTTTTCATTTAGGTTTACTTCTATGCATTTAGCTGACACTTTTATCCAAAGTGACATAATAGAAAAACAACAGCAATTCATCACAGAGCCAACAACAATCACAGTGTGCAATGTCAGGTTTATTATAAAGCTAGATTAATAAACAAGCTAGCGCAGAGGAGAAAAGCAAAGAACATTTTTTAGTTTTGCTCCAAGTGCCATTTACTCCAAAACAATAGAAGTTTAACTTGCAACTGTACTGTGCAATAACAGGCAATGTGCGTCATATATTTGTCAATATCATGGGCTGCTATTAGGCATTTCACACTTACCAGATATTCTGTGCTTGTAATGGTCATAAAGTGGTTTGTGCACAAACGAGCCATTAAAATGATGACATTAATTCTGATATCTCTTTAATCATCTTCAAAATAAATTATATCCATGTACATTTATGTAACTAAATTCATACAGATAAAAGCATAATACAGTATATCAAACATCTTTAAGACATGGGATCACTACAATACAGATATGGTATACTGCCCTCAGCGGACATATGACAAGCTACTCCTTTGCAAAAATCATCCTACATTCTCTGTAACGCCCCAGAAACATTCATTCTGAATGCTGATTTAAAGACAATTAAAAGTTTGTTAGATTTACTTGCTACTGTTAAGGGTTGATAGACTTCAGTGTGCATATTTACAGGGTTTTTTTTGGTATAAAGTTTTACATTGTTGGTACATTTAAGCGCTAGCTGTGTGGCAGTTCTGCAGTTAAAGCTCCTCGGCCATCTGTAGCAAGGAGTTTATGGCAGCATCCTTGTTGCCCTGTTGGGCCTCCAAAACGGTGCGGATCACCTCCTTGTCGAGGTTGGGAAACATGTCCTGAAGGGCTTTAAGGTCTTCTTCACCGCAGGGGGCGCTCTGTGACGTGACTGCAGCCACGGCTGGCATTCCCATGGGCACCACACCTTGGTTATACATACCAGGGACACCTAAATACACATTTGGACAAAAGCGTACATTTCGTGTTTTGTTTTTATCATTAAAGGCTGTATTTAACTGTGCACAGGCAACCATTTTAGAGTCTTAATCTCCCAAACAGAACAGGTTTGCTTACTCATTTCAACCCTGCAAATCTGACATGACATTTATTTATTTATTTTTTTGAAAGTTCATTGAATCTTTAGACAAACATTTGCGTATGTGTTTTTTGTTTTTTTTAATCAGAGGCTGAAACTGAGCAAAAATATGCGATTTGGTGCAGATGCTGATATTTATACTGCCAAAAATTAAGATGAAATTTTGATAGTTTGTGATGTAAATCAATGAGGTCTTTATAACAGTATAGCAGACAACCTACATAAAATGATATATCAGTTGTCACTCTATATCTCCAATAATATGTCTTAGTAAGATGATACTTAAAAAACTAAAATAAAAATAACTATAGGACAGGAAGAGCTAAATAAACTTATCACTGCATCTAAACCAACAACATGTTTATTAGATCCTGTACCCACTAAATTACTTTAAGAGTTGCTGCCTGTAGCAGAAGAACTGTTCTCAATATTATTAACTCGTCGTTATCTCTAGGTCACGTCCCAAAACCATTCAAGCTGACGGTTATTAGGTCTCTTATTAATAAAACACAACTAGATCCTAGTGATCTGGCAAATTACAGAGCCATGTCAAATCTTCCGTTTATGTCTACAATTTTAGAAAAAGTTGTGTCTGCTCAATTACGCTCCTTCCTTCAAAAAAATTATATCTATGAAGAATTTCAGTCAGGTTTCAGAGCCCATCATAGCATAGAAACTGACTTGCTTCTTGCATCCGAACAAGGCTGCATCTCATTGCTAGTTTTACTTGATCTTGGTGCTGCGTTTGACACTATAGATCATGACGTACTCATAGATCGATTACAAAACTATACGGTTATTTAAGGGCAGGCTTTAAGATGGTTTAATCCTACCTGTCCGATCGCTATCACTTTGTCTATTTAAATGGGGAATCATCTCAATTAACGCCAGTAAAGTATGGAGTCCCACAAGGATCTGTCCTAGGCCCTCTGCTATTCTAAAAGTCCATCAGATGACAAAAAGCATGTAGAAAATAGATTGTGTGAAACAGGCATTTCAGCAAAATTTTGATAATTTAAAGGCCTTAGAAATTTGTGTACCAAATATGATATAGTAGGGTTAAACATGATGAAGGGCCCTAAAACAGCATGAATATAGCAGTGGCTGATCGATTTATTATGTCAGTGTTATACATACCTGCTATGGGCACATATCCAACGCCCTGTTGATAAACTGTAGGCATCAAAACCACAGGCTGCGGCTGCATCATCATTCCTGCTGGTATTGACTTTGACAAAAAAAATAAAAATAGAGAGAAAAATAGACATTCGATTAAACAAACGTTGACATGCTCTTTTTTTGAAAGAGTTACTGTTCTTATATGTTATATCAGTTTACAGTGCATATACTTTTAGAATTTTCATGCATGTCCTGAGCAGGTCATTTGTACAGGCAACAAGTAATTTGACTGTCCACACTGAAAGCAAAAGCAGAACACAACATATGCATACCTATCACAATTGCATTGGTTTACAAAGTTGAAAGGCAACAGCATTTCTCTTGTAACACCTGTTTAAGATGCACCATTAACACACAGGAGTATTTTGTGAGTGAGGACTTACAGCAAAGGACATGACAAGATTAATCATGCCTTCTTTGTCATCACCCTGCCTTCCGCTCAAGCTGTACCATTCATCCACGACGGTTCCCTCTCGCAGACTCTCTGGGATCGTCACGTGTGTCCATGCGATGCGATCATCCATGGAAAACGCTCTCTGTCCGGCAACACAGAACAATCAACAGTTAAGATCAGCTACTGCAAGAAAAGTCACCTTTACATGCAGGATTTCAGGATATAAAAATTCATGATTTAAGATTGTTATTTTGGCACAGCTACCGTTATTATTACAATTTTGAAAAAGCTTTAATTTTTATATTTTCTGTTTTCATTTTAAAGTTTTAGTAAATAAATTGTGTCAATTGTGCCATTTTTTGTTTGTTTCTTCGCCTACATCCAACATCCGCTGAAACATCATTATTTTGTGAACGCATGTATGACAATTAGCGGAAGCTAGAGATGAAATATGGATATTTTTCTTACACAAATGCATCGATTTGCTTCAGAAGGCCTTTATTGTCCCTTTGGAGCCATGTGGAGTACTTTTTATGATGGATGGATGCACTTTTTTGTGCTTCAAAATCTCGACCCCCATTCACTGCCATTATAAAGCTTGGAAGAGCCAGGACATTTTTAAACATAACTCCGATTATATTAGTCTGAAAGAAGAATACACCTAGGATGGCTTGAGGGTAAGTCATGGGGTAATTTTTGGGTGAACTATCCCTTTAACTATAGTAACCCTGGCATGCCGTAATGGATTTTTTTCTTCCATACTATGGAAGTCTATGGCTACCAGAAACTCTTTGGTAATCAACATACTTCAAAATATCTTCCTTTGTGTTCAACAGAAGAAATAAATTCATACAGTTTTGGAAAAACTTGAGGGACAGTAAATTATGACAGTATTTGTTTTTGGGTGAATTATTGCTTTAATGTGACTAGAATATGACTAAAATATCAAATTAATGTTAACTAAATATGACAAAAACAAGGACATGTAACACAAAACTAAGCTATTAAAAATAGCTGGAAAAGGAATACAATTTCGAACCACTTTGAAAAGTAAATGATTCAAAACTTTCAATTATTTTGTCGTCTCTTTTTTTTAAAACAAATAAAGATTCTGGTATTTTTTTGTTTTTAATTACATTTTAGTTGTATCTTTTCCTGTCAACAATACAGAATATTGATATAGTCACAGTTATCGTTAAATGACATCAGTGTTGTCTCATCATAGTCATGGAAAAAAAAAAGGTTGTCAATAAACATTTTTCATCTTACTTTTCATAAAAAACTAATTATATATTAGAGGTCGACCGATAGTGGATTTTGCCGATACCGATAGCTAGGTTGGACCACACTGGCCGATACCGATTAATTAACCGATAGTTTTAAAATGGATACTGAACAAAAACTAAAATATTGCTTTATTAACAAAAACAGTACTGAACCACTAGTAGTAAATTTTTTTTTAAATAATAGTAATAGTAAATGTTGAAATTAACACTAACAAGGAACAATACTTACACAGCTTTCATTAATCTTAATGCTACAAATGGACTCTTATTTGAAAGTGTTACCATTTCATTTTAACTGTCATGCTTAAAGATGCACATCTTTAAATATATACACAAAGGCTATAGCATTAAAATTATATACATATGGATATTGTATGTATACTCTCACACTGGTGAACTATCCCTTTAACTATAGTAACCCTGGCATGCCGTAATGGATTTTTTTCTTCCATACTATGGAAGTCTATGGCTACCAGAAACTCTTTGGTAATCAACATACTTCAAAATATCTTCCTTTGTGTTCAACAGAAGAAATAAATTCATACAGTTTTGGAAAAACTTGAGGGACAGTAAATTATGACAGTATTTGTTTTTGGGTGAATTATTGCTTTAATGTGACTAGAATATGACTAAAATATCAAATTAATGTTAACTAAATATGACAAAAACAAGGACATGTAACACAAAACTAAGCTATTAAAAATAGCTGGAAAAGGAATACAATTTCGAACCACTTTGAAAAGTAAATGATTCAAAACTTTCAATTATTTTGTCGTCTCTTTTTTTTAAAACAAATAAAGATTCTGGTATTTTTTTGTTTTTAATTACATTTTAGTTGTATCTTTTCCTGTCAACAATACAGAATATTGATATAGTCACAGTTATCGTTAAATGACATCAGTGTTGTCTCATCATAGTCATGGAAAAAAAAAAGGTTGTCAATAAACATTTTTCATCTTACTTTTCATAAAAAACTAATTATATATTAGAGGTCGACCGATAGTGGATTTTGCCGATACCGATAGCTAGGTTGGACCACACTGGCCGATACCGATTAATTAACCGATAGTTTTAAAATGGATACTGAACAAAAACTAAAATATTGCTTTATTAACAAAAACAGTACTGAACCACTAGTAGTAAAAAAAAAATTAAATAATAATAATAGTAAATGTTGAAATTAACACTAACAAGGAACAATACTTACACAGCTTTCATTAATCTTAATGCTACAAATGGACTCTTATTTGAAAGTGTTACCATTTCATTTTAACTGTCATGCTTTCGATAACCGATAGTTCCAGCAATCAACTATCGGTGCCGATTAATCGGCAAAACCGATACATCGGTCGACCTCTAATATATATATAAAAAAAATGTAATATTATAATTTGGTAAATGATATAATTGTTTACAAAAAAAGAAAATGTTTTATAAGTAATAAGAAGTTATTTCAGTCTGACCTCATCGAAGATTTCCAGATAGAAAGAGTCGACCCCAGGCGGGACAGTGCACTGGATGACTTTGTTCCAGCGAGGGTTCTTTGCTCCATTGTGGGCAGTAAGAGTCTCATAGACGGCATAGCCAAGTCGAATCCTGCAGTAAGGGTCCATGCGTGTCATCCCATAGTTCTTCGCAAGCTTCGCCTGTGAAAATAACAATATAATTGGCCTTGTAACTTACAGGCCTTTGCATCTCCTTTTAAATATCCAATATACTTATTACACACTTAAAGTCACAGATGCACAAATACAGCAACTGCAATGAGCCATTTATGTAGAAACGCAATGTTAAGCCGAAATGTTGTTTTGTGCAACTGACTGAAATGCATTGCTCAAGCAATTGCCCAATCAGGGTTGCAACCACAGAAAGATGCCAGTGATGGAAATAACTTGTTATCTAACATTGTTATCATTATCATATTATTACACCTTTTACCAGGTTAGTCTCTGGAGAAAGCAATATCATAGATAGAGGACTTGTTTCATGTTTCATATGCCTTATTGACTTATTTTGTTTATTAGAATCACACAGCTTTTGGCTTCACGAGAGTGGTGTGAATTGTGGATTATTGTGATGTTTTTATCAGCCGTTTGGGCTCTCATTCTGATGGCACCCATTCACTGCAGAGCATCCATTGCTGAGACACTGATACAGTGCTACATTTCTCCAAATCTGATGAAGAAACAAACTCATCTACATCTGGGATGGCCTGAGGGGGGGTTGGAGGGAGTACGTTTTCAATAAATTTTCATTTTTGGGTGAACTTTTCCATTTAACTTAGACACTGATTGATTCTACAGTCAATAACAGCTCAAGAAATAACCAGTCTTCAGACTCAGGCTCAGCATCTCAATTATTTCTTTAATGACTGGTAACCCATTCAGACCATTTTTCAAAGTGATTCATTAAAAGACATTTTCTCAAAACGATGTTCACAAATTCACTATTAATTTCTTACTTCAAAATAATGTAGACTGACGTGTTTTCTGTAGTAATGTAAAAAGCAGGGACGCACCGAATGTTCGGCAACCGAAATTATTCAGCGTTCGGACGAACAAGCAAAAAGACTGAATAAATTGTACCGAACAATGACATTTTGGTGACACAATCAAATGGCAACCAGCATAGAGTGAGAGGTGAGCACCAAACATGTCGGCAGTGTGGAAGTGGAAGCATTTAAAAGTGTCGCAAAATGTATTACAAGCACTGACATCGCATGTCTTCGATGAGAAAAGGAAGGGGTGGTTGCTGTATGATTATTAAAATCGCGAAATGGCCTTAAATTAGTAAATAAACTGCAGAATGTTATGTTTTCATTCTGACAGCGCTGCACGAGCTCGCGGCGCTATCTGCTTGTTAGCCATGGTTCGAGGTCCAAAGCGTGAGGAAAATCTGCGCTGAAACAGCGTTTCTCGTCAGTTGCTCGGTCACATTTTTATGAATTTTTACAAGGCATGGATGTGATCATGTGACAATGTGATATGTGCGACAATAAGGATACAACGATTAAACGCGAGCCGGTTGTAAATCGATTCAAATATGTGACGATTCAAATCGGTTGAGATGCTAAACAAATCGCGATTCATTTAAGAGTAAGAGTTTATATGAATGCGTGTCTGAGGGGAACTTACGGTCTTTAGAAAAGTGTAGATGGTATTTTTTCTATTCATCTTGCCTCTGTATAATGCATATTAAAGTTCATAAGTGCAGCGCTGCTTTGTTTACAGCGGAAACCAAAGAAACGCTTTAAGCGCCACCTGCTGGCAGAGAGTGCATCTGCATCTCGTTCAGCTCGTCTGCTGTTTCGGTTTCATGCAGATATTTTTGTATTTATAGTTTCACAAAACTGAGGTCAAATCATTCTGTTTTTGCTTCAAATTTCGAAATTATACAATTTAATTTAGATTAAAAACTGCTCGTGTTGCATGTATGCAGCATCTTTGTTTGGATCAAGATTAAAATGCAGTGGTTGCCTCTAATTTTAAATGTTAAGAGCACAGACAAAGCCTTAGTTTGCTCATATGAAGAGATTTATTTTATTTGTGTTACTTATTTATTTGATTTGGGGCTTGTTTTAACATTTCAATTTAGTTTTGTTATTTACATTTACATTATATTTAAATTTTGTTATTTAGCAGACGCTTTTCTCCAAAACGACTAACAAATGAGGACAATAGAAGCAATCAAAACCAACAAAAGAGCAATAATATGCAAGTGCTATATTAGCATATTATTATAGTGTTATATTTCAATTTCACAAAGAAACGTGCAGTATTTCGTCCAAGCAAAAATAAAAGGACACATTTAATTTATAATTTGTCTTCAATCTCATTTTGTAAAAAAAAAAATCGTGAATCGAATCGTGAGTTGAGTGAATCATTGCATCCCTATGCGACAAACATCTTCCCAAATTCGTATAACTATGTCTGCTGTGTTGCCAACAACAAGAAGCACTGAGGTCCACAAAAATAAAAGCTCCATCAACATTCATAAATGTTAGTACTGCAATTTTACTGTTGTTCTGATGTTCTGAAAAAGACAATAATAATGATGATGATAATTATTAACCTTAGAGGCTTTGAAGCGTCCCTAGTAAAAACTATGTAACTATGTTTTGGAATGTAACAAATTGGGTTTTACAAACTGAAAATACTCTCCTACACTGAAAAAATAAGTGTAATTTTAACTGTAAAATTTTGTAAAAATGCTACAGAAAAAAAACGGTTAATAAGTTAACAGTAAGTTCCCGTACTATATACAAGGGAAAAACGGTAAAATATCTAACCAGACATTTCATGTAATTTTACAGTAAAATGCTCTTAATTTTACAGTTTTTAGAAGTAAAAAATAACAAATCAATGTATAATTTACAGTCAAAAACTGTAAACTGATATTCCCAGAATTCCCTGCATGACACTCCACGTTTGAAAGTATTTTGTTTAAATAATCATGTTTTTAAATTATTTTTGTTATTAGTTATGCACATTTGGGCTTTATGTTACATCTTCTGTTGTTTAATGAAAGTTCATTGCATTATTTAAGTATCATGTGTGTTACCATGATGGTGTTTTGTGTTTGCATGAATGCACCTTCTATATATTAGTATATACTTCTGCTTGTGGCGAAGCTACT
>NW_015505479.1:1436531-1441224 GCF_001515645.1 Sinocyclocheilus grahami | reverse complement strand
CATTCTGTTTTTGCTTCAAATTTCGAAATTATACAATTTAATTTAGATTAAAAACTGCTCGTGTTGCATGTATGCAGCATCTTTGTTTGGATCAAGATTAAAATGCAGTGGTTGCCTCTAATTTTAAATGTTAAGAGCACAGACAAAGCCTTAGTTTGCTCATATGAAGAGATTTATTTTATTTGTGTTACTTATTTATTTGATTTGGGGCTTGTTTTAACATTTCAATTTAGTTTTGTTATTTACATTTACATTATATTTAAATTTTGTTATTTAGCAGACGCTTTTCTCCAAAACGACTAACAAATGAGGACAATAGAAGCAATCAAAACCAACAAAAGAGCAATAATATGCAAGTGCTATATTAGCATATTATTATAGTGTTATATTTCAATTTCACAAAGAAACGTGCAGTATTTCGTCCAAGCAAAAATAAAAGGACACATTTAATTTATAATTTGTCTTCAATCTCATTTTGTAAAAAAAAAAATCGTGAATCGAATCGTGAGTTGAGTGAATCATTGCATCCCTATGCGACAAACATCTTCCCAAATTCGTATAACTATGTCTGCTGTGTTGTCAACAACAAGAAGCACTGAGGTCCACAAAAATAAAAGCTCCATCAACATTCATAAATGTTAGTACTGCAATTTTACTGTTGTTCTGAAAATAAAATAAAGACAATAATAATGATGATGATAATTATTAACCTTAGAGGCTTTGAAGCGTCCCTAGTAAAAACTATGTTTTTATTCTTTGGAATGTAACAAATTGGGTTTTACAAACTGAAAATACTCTCCTACACTGAAAAAATAAGTGTAATTTTAACTGTAAAATTTTGTAAAAATGCTACAGAAAAAAAACGGTTAATAAGTTAACAGTAAGTTCCCGTACTATATACAAGGGAAAAACGGTAAAATATCTAACCAGACATTTCATGTAATTTTACAGTAAAATGCTCTTAATTTTACAGTTTTTAGAAGTAAAAAATAACAAATCAATTTATAATTTACAGTCAAAAACTGTAAACTGATATTCCCAGAATTCCCTGCATGACACTCCACGTTTGAAAGTATTTTGTTTAAATAATCATGTTTTTAAATTATTTTTGTTATTAGTTATGCACATTTGGGCTTTATGTTACATCTTCTGTTGTTTAATGAAAGTTCATTGCATTATTTAAGTATCATGTGTGTTACCATGATGGTGTTTTGTGTTTGCATGAATGCACCTTCTATATATTAGTATATACTTCTGCTTGTGACGAAGCTACTCGTGATGAGCTTGGATTCTTCATGTGGCTTTCTCTTTTACCATCTGCATTGTTATGGTGGTTGTCAGTATGTTAAAGGTAAAAAACTGATTTTAATAGCAGTGTGCATTGTTGAATTTACTGGTTTACATTCAAATTTTCTTGTTTGTAAATTACAGTTTTATACCGTAAATGTGTTTACAGTTTTCTGTATTTTTTACAAAATTATTCTGGCAACCACAGCTGCCAAAATTATTTTGTAAAAACTACAGCATTTTTTTTTTTTTTTACAGTGTACAGTAGAAATACTTGAAACATGTACATTCAGAACAGCAGTGCAAGTCTGACCATTAAATAACCCTGCAGACGTACCTGTACGACAGTGATGCTGAGGCGGCCAGCTGTTGCTAAAGATCCTCCGTACTGCAGCTGTCGGGCCGCCTGGGCGTCTAACTGTACCTGCTGCTGCTGCTGCGTCGGGGTGATTCTCAGGAAATCCTGAGGCAGCTCACCGATGTAGACCTGTACACACCATAACACCAGCTTTTGATTCTGTGCAATGAGTTACGATACAACAGAATCACAAAAACACTTTTTTTCTTGTAGGCTAATTACTAGTCATTGCATCTTTGATCACCTCGGGTGATTACTGACTGCTAAAGTACCTCTAGTAACAGGGCTATGGTTGAATTTATAATAAAGAAAGAATTTCTGTAGCCATTAGAATGAGAACAACCCTAGAGCAACCCTGTTTAATCCTCCATTGCATGGAAAATCAGGGTGATGTGCCTCCTGGTAAAGAGACTGAAATATCTGAATTTTCATAAAGAGATACTATAATGTTTAGAAATTAATCTGCTAGTAGTAGTAGTATTTATTTAATTAATTTTTTGAAAATGAGATTTATGCATCATCTGAAAGCTGAATAAATAAGCTTTCCATTGATGTATGGTTTGTTATGCATGTCATGCATCTGGAATCTGAGGATGCATAAAAATCTAAATATTGAGAAAATCGTCTTTAAAGTTGTCCAAATGAAGTTCTTAGCAATGCATATTACTAATCAAAAATTAAGTTTTGATATATTTACGGTAGGGAATTTACAAAATATCTTCATGGAACATGATCTTTACTTAATATCCTAATGATTTTTGGCATTAAAATGTTTTTTATAATTTTGACCCATGCAATGTCTGGCATAGTTTACATTAAAGGGTGTGTTGATATCCAGCCGAAGAGCAATCAAGCATAACTTCAGGCGAGCAGGCTCAGAAGTTGGGAATACGTGGAAAGTCACCACTCCCGAATGAGTTCACGCACGAGAGAACGTAATCTTTTAGTTTTAAGTCGGTTTGAACAATCCGGATAAGCGCATGCTTTGTTTCTTCTCGATCGGTGAGTAACACCGTGTCTCAAAGTCGCAAAAACTGATATTGAAAAGACCGTGCGACAAAGCGACCGCTGAAAATCATTTGAATTTAGTGTCAATGCGTCTTGAATAGAACGCAGCAGCAGTTTAGCCTTGTTTCACAGAACTAACCCGTTGCCTGGGTTGCGTAGGCTTACATATGTGTGGGGCGGAGCTATCAAAATAGGGGCGTGGGGTAGGGGCGTGTTTGTTTTGGTGATTTCAAATGTCAACATTGGCTACCAGAAATCACTTACCCCACCTTTAATGTGCATAGCAAAAGGTTGCAAGCAAGCGTCTGATGTCCAAGAAGGTGAGACTCAAGCATCACATTAAATTCAAAATTATTTTATTACTACTGTTTAAGTAAGAGAATGAATGTACGGTTACGCATCCGAAACGCTCTCTTACTATTTTGTTGTTGTTTTTATTCACGTAATTATTTATTCCCGCGTCTATAAACATTATTATGGTGATTATCTGATTGTTTCCGCTCATGGTTTATCGTGAGATTCGATTATGTGCAGTGTTATGATTGTGTACATGGGTGAGGATGTCACTTTAAGAAATCCAACGCGGAACCCGGAAGTTGTTGACCATTCTGGCTCGCTATCGTTGTACTCATGGCCAGTGCAGAGCACCACAGGCGCCTGACGAGAAGTGTTATTGTTGTTATAAAATAACTAATGTGCATTTGCATTGTTCCTCTTGCTTTATTCCTGAACCATGAACAGGTCCCAACTCAAGCGATCCAGAATATTAAAAATGGCTTTCTCAGAATCCACTCGGTCGGATAAAGACGAGCCCTTTATCCTGAAAGCGAGCAAAATCGCTGCGGTTGTCGCTCTTTATTGGTTCATCTCGATTTCCATGGTTTTCCTGAACAACTACCTGCTAGACAGCAAGGAGCTGGACGCGCCTGTCTTCATCACATTCTTCCAGTGTGTTGTTAGCGTCGGGCTGTGCTGGATCTTGCACTTTCTCTCGAAGTTATGCCCAGGGTTCGTGGATTTCCCGTCTTTGAAATTTGATTTCAGAGTGTCCAGAGAGGTTTTGCCGCTGACCGTCGTGTTCATCGGCATGATCACCTTCAACAACTTGTGCCTGAAATATGTGGGAGTTGCCTTCTACACCGTGGGCCGCTCGCTTTCCACCGTGTTTAACGTGCTGCTGTCCTACGCGGTTCTGAAGCAGACCACGTCCTTCTACGCGGTGCTGTGCTGCGGAGTCATTCTAGGTGAGAACCAGCCGCTTAAAGGGACAGTGCACACCAAAATAAAAATGTTTTTCATCGTTTACTGTCCCTCGTGTCGTTCCAAACCTGTACGAGTTTCTGTTCTCTGCTAAACACAAAAGAAGGTATTTTAAAGAGTCTTGGTAACCAAACAGTTGACGGCAGCCATCGACTTCCATAGTGGGGAAAAATGGACCGTCTACCGTCAGCTGGTGTCTAACAATCTTCAAAATATCCTGTTTTGTGCTTAGCAAAAGTGAGAAATTCACACAAAGCCGGGTTTCCATCCTAAGTTGCGCATTTAACTTAAAGGGGGGGTCATATGATGCTGCTAAAAATAACATTATTTTGTGTATTTGGTGTAATGAAATGTGTTTATGCGGTTTAAAGTTCAAAAAACACATTATTTTCCACATACTGTACATTATTGTTTCTCCTCTATGCCCCGCCTTTTTGAAACGTGTTGATTTTTACAAAGCTCATCGGTCTGAAAAAGCGAGGTGTGCTGTGATTGGCCAGCTGTCCAGTGCGTTGTGATTGGCCGAATACCTCAAGCGTGTGACGGAAATGTTACGCCCCTTTGTTGCATCCAGTAGGGACATAATTACTGATTATAATGACTTATACTGTCTTTTTACGCGTTGCGTTGCATTGCATCGCGCCGCGTAAACATAAAACTCTGTCTGCATTTGTGATCGGAGAAATGACTAACAACAAGTGCTACTCTACACTGCTCAAAACTCGTGTTTGAATCATCAGTGGTAACGAAAAACACAGCGGCCTAGCGTGAGGGGAAGCC
>NW_015505479.1:1343209-1436363 GCF_001515645.1 Sinocyclocheilus grahami | reverse complement strand
TCCCAGATCGTGACGTAGACATGTGGGGGTGTGTTAGAATGAGCCGTTTTAGGTAGGCATGGTTAACTCTTAACTTTTATAAAGAATATCTCTTTGGTTTTGAGACTTTAGTGTTCGCAACTTTACAGATCTTCTTTATGCATCAAGAGCTTGTAACACTCCAAAGAGGAAGAAAAAATTGAAATCGCATCATATGACCCCTTTAACGCGCAAAATTGGAATATCGCATAAAACATTTGCGAATAAGCACCGTTTCCATTCAACGAGTCAGAGAGAAAAAAATCGCCACTTCCTGATAAACTGCCACTAAATATCACTAAGAAAATTCGCAAATATAATAAATTGCTTGCGCTCCAAGTGAACAGACGAGACAAAATAAATGCGGCCTTGTTTTCGGAGGCGAATGCCTGCTGTTTGGGAACGCAGTCGTGGTAGACCGTTCTGGAAGGCAATTATACAGAAATACTTTGACGACAGGCTTTGCTCGGGCATTTCAGAAAACAGTGCTACTGTTATCTTTATAGTTATCGTTCTTGACGTGAACGGGCCTTAAAAGGCAGCAGCTATGAAGATCCCGTTCATCGACACAATGGAGTCTGCTACACAAGAGATATGCTGACGACCTGTGCTTTGTTTCTTATGCCTCCAGGTGGATTCTGGCTGGGTGTGGACCAGGAATCTGTGGCAGGTTCACTTTCTTGGACAGGCGTCGTTTTTGGCGTAATTGCCAGTCTTTGTGTATCTCTCAATGCCATCTACACAAAAAAAGTGATGCCGGTGGTGGATGGAAATATCTGGAAGCTCTCCTACTACAACAACCTCAATGCCAGTGTACTTTTTATTCCACTTATTGTTGTTTTAGGCGAACTGAAAAGCTTGTTGGAGTTTAACCGACTGACACACTTACATTTTTGGGGCATGATGATTTTGGGTGGAGTTTTTGGCTTTGCCATCGGTTACGTGACGGGACTTCAGATCAAATTCACCAGTCCATTGACGCACAATGTGTCTGGCACAGCCAAATCCTGCGCACAGACCGTGTTGGCGGTCATCTACTCGGCCTCCAGTAAGAGTGCGCTCTGGTGGACAAGCAATATGATGGTGCTGGCCGGATCCTTCGCCTACACCTGGGTCAAAGGACTCGAGATGAAGAAAGTTCAAATGCCTCCAGAAACACAAACCACAAGCACTCAAAAAAGTAAAGAGGATTCTGCGGTGTGAAAAATGGTTTTGGAGTAACTTTGTTGTAGAGACTGTCTGTTCAGCACATCTATATATACAGTACATAGGTGTATTTATTTACTTTGTAGTGTAAATGCTAATTATTAAAACCTGTTTAACGAAACTCTATTTGTTTAGTAACACCATATACAGACATTTCTGAGAAAAATGCATTTACTTTTTCAAATTTTTATTCGGTGGCAAAAAACGTTAAACTTCCGTTTTTGCGGTAGCTCTTTAGCATCACTGTTGAAAAGTAATTAGCTGGTGAAGTGGATTTATTTTGTGTAGAGTTACTGGATGATGTCATTACGAATGTCAGTAGACTGGGAAGATTTTAAAACGAGTGGTTCGTTCATAAAGTCATTGCATGAATGCGATTGGCTAGCGTCTGCACTAGGGTATTTGCATAAGGCGATCTGATTGGCTGACGCCTGCGTTGGTGCTTGAAAAGTTGAAAAGTTTTCAACTTCTGCCGCGAGCAACGGACCCACAATTCATTTAGCCAATGCTTGACGTCACTCCATTCAAAGTAAACGAGAGGCGTTGACGCTGACGCCCCGTGTGAATGGGGCGTTACGCTTTACACTATGGAAATACATACGGTAGACAGAATAGAAAAGTCAAATTAAAAAAAGGCTCAATTTATTTATATAACGTATATCTCACAATTCACAATTCTCACAAAGTTACCAAACTGCAAGGTAAAAACTTAGAACTGACATACAGTTGGAACTACATGATAAACAGTCGCAGTTTTATTTTTTATTATTAGCATTTTTTAATCCTGTGATGGAAACAGTATTGTTGGAATCACTTTCAGAGCTTGTTTTTCTCCAGCTGATGAACAATAAAATCACAGACAGCCAATCAGATTATCTTTAGCCAATCAGATAATATTTAGCCAATCAGATCATCTTTAGCCAATCAGATAATCTTTAGCCAATCAGATTATGTTTAGCCAATCAGATAATCTTTAGCCAATCAGATTATCTTTAGTCAATCAGATAATCTTTAGCCAATCAGATTATGTTTAGCCAATCAGATTATCTTTAAAGTTATCGTTCTTGGCTTGCATGGATTAATGTATTATACATTTTTTTCCTTTAGATATGATAAAATAGAAGAATCGACACATTTTACTTATCAAAATATTTTCACAGTTAGCATTGTTCATGTGGTCACCCCTTAACTGTCACCGTCCCACCTGTGGGACGCTTGGCACTCTTTTTAGTTGTTCCTTTTTCTCCATCAAATCTTTTAGTAATCATCATAAATCATCATTCATCCTGTGAAAACCATTTTGTCGGTCATTGCCAATCGGACATTGCGTTACCATGGAAATGGTACTTTAAAATCGTTTGGCGGTCTCCTCCCCCTTAGTGGGCGGTGTCAAGTGTCATATTACAAAATGCGTTATGCTCTTTTACAATCAAAACTTTTTATAATCTTGACAAAAAACATATCACTGGAAAGGTCTGAATCTCAGGATTCCATATAGAAGCAATAGTGACAGAGAAATCTAGACATTTGTGACAGAAAAATGCATAAAACAAATTA
Source organism: Sinocyclocheilus grahami (assembly GCF_001515645.1). Taxonomy (NCBI): domain Eukaryota; kingdom Metazoa; phylum Chordata; class Actinopteri; order Cypriniformes; family Cyprinidae; genus Sinocyclocheilus; species Sinocyclocheilus grahami. The sequence continues at coordinate 1,433,582 of NW_015505479.1, read as the reverse complement.
AATGGAGTTTGCATGGCACCCGGTGGCTGTTTGTGGTATAACGCTCTAAATAAAATCTCACAGGAACCTCAATTTTTTTCATATCAACTTCAAATTTGGAACATAACTTATTTAGACAAGGCTTTAATTTTATACCAATTTTAGAGTAAAACCTGTTATGTAAAATATTTATTATATATAAAATAAAATTTATTTAGTCAATTTTATTTACAGTAAATGTAAACTTCTATAACTTTTTGATACTTCAATTTTTAAATAATTTCAAATAATCTGCTGATTTTCTTCTTTAAAAAGAGACCAACCTTAGGTCTGTATTCCAAAGTGTTCATAAACTACAACAATTTAAGTTTGGATAGTGCGCTTTCATGCCTATTTAAAAAAATGGGGGGTGACAGTCAAGGGGTTAATAACTCACACAGAAGAGAGGAAAAGATGAGATAAAAATAATTAGAATATAGTGACTATGACTTTACATATGAACCATGGGTTCATCACAGTTCATCACTGGTGGTGCCTGTTGACATGCAGGTGTTATGATACCTAATGATGACATGCTGAGGTATAGTGTATGTGGACCAATGTTTAACTAAATCAGTGACTTGCATTAGGAGAAAATGCATTTCTATTTTGACAACAGAATTTCATTTTGGGTCTTTCCATGGCTAGAGTGCAGTGTTGGGAAAAAAAAGTCTTTACCTACTAGTAAAAACGACTTTTTTTTGTTTGTTTATTTTCTCTCTTTCTCCTGTAATATAGAGTCTGCTGGTAAAATGAACAAAAAAAAAATTTGGTGCTCCTTTCATTTAGTAATAGTGCGACCAAATTAGAGTTTCTATGTATAAGCAGCATGTTTTCTTTAGCATTGAAGGACCTATGAATTGTGCTCCGTGGCAGAATTCTACAGGGAAAATTTTACATGAAGATGTTACACGCAACGGCCAATTAAGTTCATTCTATTCCTCTCCAGAGGGTGTGTTGACCTTCAACTCAAATGAACACAACGTTTACAAAAGTACTGGATTTAAATGGGCAGGGCCCATATTATTCCATTTCAACCCGTTCACTCTCATCTCATTCGCCACTGTACATTTACAGCTGATGTATGGTATCCATGGCGACCACCTCTTTAAAATCCAAAACCTCTTAATCTACACATCGTATCTTATTGAAATACTCTTATATATATATATATATGACAAATTTGGATATTTCATTACTTTGACCCAGAATTAATTGTTAAAGTTGTTGCAAAGACTCATCTTGTCTAAGGAGGATACAGTATGTCTCTATTGAGATGTGGAGTAACAAGATTGTGTTTCAGGTTGAAAGACCAACCTGTTTATGGTGTTACAGACAGGAGTTTTTGAGTTCATTGGGCCTGTGATCCTTTTGCCTCAGGCATCTGCATGCAGCTTGAGTGGAAATACATTGTTTGTGATCCTGTTATAGGATACTGGAACTCAAATTCCAGCTAAAGTGTGCCGATACAGATTATTACGATTATATATGCTGTCACATGGGGAAATACATTCATTGCCTAACCAAATTGATATACAATCCATGATTCCTAGTTTAATACTTATCTAATGTGTACTGCAGGAGTGACTGAACCTGTTCCTCTAGGACCATTTTCCAGCAGAGTTTAGCTCCAGCCCTTAATTAAGCACAGCTAATCAAGATCTTCAGGATCACTAGAAACTTGGAGCTAAAGTGGCCCGAAACCAAGGATCCTTCAGACTGGAATGGCCTTTGATGCCGCTTTCAGACAGACCATGGTAATATGTTAAATGAAATAGAAGATTTCCTGTTTATTATCCATTTAACATCATCATTAACATCCTATCATTTAAAAAGAACATGCAAATAATAAACTGTGAAACAGTATAATGAATACATACCCAGAAAAAGGTCATCTGTTGTATAATACAGAAGGCTGAGGTAGTGCTAACACCAGTGTAAATTCCTGTTCCAGTTTGCAGATTCACATTTTAAATGTAATATATATATATATATATATATATATATATATATATAGATAGATAGATAGATAGATAGATAGATATAGATATAGAACTTGCTCTGAAAAATAATTTTCTAAATATCTGTATTTCTAAAAATCTGTAAGTGCATGATCTTATTAAATCAGCTCAGTGCAACTGCTCACTAAAAACCACCTCTAGATCACTATTTCAGGTCATTAACATTTGGATGTTTTTCTGTTTGTTTTTGATTTCGTCTTTTGGATTCTCAGTTATTCAAACACTGCTTTTTATGCTACTATACACCTCATGTAGCTGCTCTGAATGTGCTGGGAAAATATTTAAAACCTCAAAGTGTTGGCAACAGTGTCATCTGGTGGCTATAAATATTACTAGATGGATAGACTTGTTTTGAGGGAATATTTAGACACAAATGCACGTTTAGGGTAGATACTTAGCCTATGCATCAGCATTAGTGCAGGGGTGTACAATACTTGAGTCCTTTTACTTGATTACTGTACTTAACCCTTTGATGCACAAGCTATGAAAACCCCTTCTAATGCACAGCATGGGTCTAAAATGACCCGTATTCATTTCCTATGTTATTTCATGCTTCGCTGGGCTTTTTTGTTGTTGTTGTGGTTTTATCTTCTGAAATCAGTTTATTTCAGCATTTAATATTCCCTGATCTATAAATTCTATGAGCCATGAATATTAAAAATATATATTTTTACAAATGACCACACATTAATATAACATTTTTTGTGTTACTACATCAAGTTTACACACATGGGTCAAAAAGGACCCATCTAAGCAAGCATTAAAAAAACTAAAGAATAAAGACATTTTTTAAACTCATGCAGTGACTTCAAGAAAGCAGATGCACTGTTTGTTGCAATTTAATTAATGGCCAGGGTTTATGGACAGGTACACTACCAGTCAACAGTTTTTGAACAGTAAGATTTATAATGTTTTTTAAAAAAGTATCTTCCTCTCACCAAGCCTGCATTTATTTGATCCAAAATACAGCAAAATCAGTAATATTGTGAAATATTTTACTATTTAAAATAACTGCTTTCTATTTGAATATAGATTTAAAAATGTAATTTATTTCTGTGATCGAAGCATCATTACTCCAGTCTTCAGTGTCACATGATCCTTCAGAAATCATTATAATATGCTGCTCAAGAAACATTGTATTATTATTATTATTATTATTATCAATATTTAAAACAGTTGAGTAATTTTTTCTCAGGATTCTTTGATGAATAAAAAGATCCAAAGATCAGCATTTATCTGAAATAAAAAGCTTTTCTGTTTTTTTTAGCAGCAAATCAGAATAATAGGATCATGTGACTGGAGTAATGATGCTAAACATTCAGCTTTGAAATGACAGGAATATATATATATATATAGTTTTTTTTTTTTTTGCTTTTTGGAAGGTGAATGGGTAACAAGAGTACAACATCACAATGACAATAATAATACAGGGTTACAGATTTCTACATGCACAGTTGCAACATTAGAGAAAGTAAAATCAAGACATATCACCAAGTGTTAATCTACTCATTCTGAGCTGTTACTGTAATATACTGTATGTCCAGAACTCTTCCCAAGCAGACAACTCATCCTCTTTCACACCATTTACTCTATTAAGCATAGATTCGTAAGAAGCCATTTCTATCATTGCATCTTGAAATATGTGTAAGGTTAATTTCAGGCAACCACAGCTGTGTCATGTAGAGAGAACACGAATTTAGGCTACTCCATCAGCCCTCAGTCATTCTTAATCGGTGTGTGACAGACCTCCGACAGGAGAGGGCGAGATTTCATCAGAAACAGTCAACAGGTGAGACAGCGCGTCCAAAATCGAAGAGTGCTGGCGGGTCGGAGCATGTCGATCTCGCCCTCTAGTGCGGTGAATGGGTAACAAGAGTACAACATCACAATGACAATAATAATACAGGGTTACAGATTTCTACATGCACAGTTGCAACATTAGAGAAAGTAAAATCAAGACATATCACCAAGTGTTAATCTACTCATTCTGAGCTGTTACTGTAATATACTGTATGTCCAGAACTCTTCCCAAGCAGACAACTCATCCTCTTTCACACCATTTACTCTATTAAGCATAGATTCGTAAGAAGCCATTTCTATCATTGCATCTTGAAATATGTGTAAGGTTAATTTCAGGCAACCACAGCTGTGTCATGTAGAGAGAACACGAATTTAGGCTACTCCATCAGCCCTCAGTCATTCTTAATCGGTGTGTGACAGACCTCCGACAGGAGAGGGCGAGATTTCATCAGAAACAGTCAACAGGTGAGACAGCGCGTCCAAAATCGAAGAGTGCTGGCGGGTCGGAGCATGTCGATCTCGCCCTCTAGTGCCACTAATGGACCGCCTTCACACGCCTTCAGCTCCAGATTCAGGAGAGAGATTGCTTCCTTCACACGCCTTTCAAATCTCCAGCCCTGGGGGATCGAAGAGGAACACACTTGTGGCACAGAGTGATGAAGAGCAGGGCGCACAGGACGCACAGGACGCAGTTTGTGTTCATCACACAGAGAAAACCTTCACATACATGATCTTTTACTGAGCGCTGCGCTCAGATCTCCAAACTTTGAAAGGCGCGAGCGATGTGGACAGATGTGCTGCTGATCCAGATCTGAATCATCAAGGTGAGCGTGCACTGTCAGTCTGATTGGCTGTTTTGGGGTCTGAACTCATTTCTGTTATTACGCATTATGCAAAACCAGATGTATAAGCGCAGAGGCGCACAGAGGCGCGTTTGTCTCCGAGAGAAAGAGAGAGAGAGGCTCCTCTCACGCTATGAGGTTACTTTAGTTACACACTGACACTTCTGTTAGTGTGCGTTTGTGTGTTTTCCGTAAGCTCGCCTCTTCTTTACACCCAACGTGGTGCGATGCTGACAAATCGGTTTTGAAAGCTTCTCTAAGATCTTAAATGAATGTTCACCCTCCCAAAAACCCAGTCATCATTTACACACCTTCGTTACTATTTCAAACAAGCATGCTTTGTTTCTTCTATAGCACATCTTCTTTCATACAATGAAAGTCAGTGGGGTCCAAAACATATTTTTCTTTCTGCAGAAGAAAGAAATCCACACAGGTTCGGAAAGGTGAATAAATGATGATAAAAACTTTGTGAACCAGCAATTTAAGCATTGACCATACAAATGTTTTTCATGTCAAGTCTATGTTATGTATAGCCTATGTTAGTGTGGATTACACAGTGTGCATCAGGGGGTTGATATAGATCAATGATGATTCTGAAAGAAAACTGGCCGGGAGCGTGCTGTTGCCATTCATGCACATCTGATTGATAGATAAGCCACACACTTTTATTTTAGCATTGTGGGCAGTTTGCTTCGTACATTCAGTTCAACAGCTTTAAGTGAAAGAGGTCAAACTTTATCATGCATGCTGTAAATGCTCGTCTTTGAATGAGCAAGGTATTTACTTCAGCTAGTCAGGTGATATCGACCCATTTCAGAGGCAGACAGAATTACAATTTAAAATCAGTCAGAGCTATAGAAATGTATCGTCATATTTATTTACAAGTAAAACCCCAGCCCCATATTTCGCACTCTGTTTATGACCTCAAAACACTGTTACCATTGCGCTTGATTTGTAAACTAATGCATTGTGATGTTTGTGTCACATAACCAGCTCCATATGTCTGGCTTTTCTGGTGTAGTAAACTTGCTTGGTAGTGCACCCGGTACAGTGTTGCACATGTTCCCGCAAAACATGAGTCATACTAAAACATTTCAGTGACTTGTAGAAGCAAGCTGTAATGGCATGTTTGCTTGAGCAAATGTGTTTTTTTTTTATCCCAGGCTTGCTCTTGTTAACACTATTGTCAGGTTTATGGCAGGTTTAGTGTAGGATCACTTTTAAAAATAAAGGTGCTTAAAAGGTTCTTTGTAGCGATGCCATAGAAGAACCATTTTTGGTTCCACAAAGAACCATTCAATCAAAGGTTCTTTAAAGCACCATCTCTTTCTTACCGTTTTTTATAATCTGAAGAACTTTCTTTCGCCACAAAGAACCTTTTGTGAAACAGAAAGGTTCTTCAGATGTTTATGGAACCATTTAGCCAAAAAAAATGATAGAGCATTAACCTTTTAGCGGCATTCACTGGATATTTCATTTCTGAACTGCCACAATATGTACAACAACCAACGTTGCTATATTCACGTTCATCTGTTTTGGATAAAACTGAATGCGCTTTTGGTGCCACCCAATAGATATTTCACTTTGAACGTGTTCTGAAACATGCAATTAGGAAGCAATCATTTTGCAGAAATGCCGGCACAGGCACGTTTTTCCAATAAACCTGAGCTGGACTAAACTAAAGCAGCCTCACTGGCAGACTGGTGAGTTATTAGCTCTAAACAGAGCAATAAACAAGGATTATTCAGCCACACAGAAATAAAATACTGACCCGGGGAAATCAATCCCACAGCCTAGACACGGAGAAGCAAATCGATCAAAGAGCAAAGAGATGCAGAGACAGTGAGAGAAAATGTTGAAAAGTTCACTAATAAAGACTTAAAAGGAATGGTTTTGTAACAAAAGGATTTTGTTGGGCATGGAATATGCAGTATAAATGAACCTGCTATTGAGAAACACGCACATATTTGTCTCTGTCGGACTACAGTAAGAGTCAGACACAGAAGACAGCCGCATATTGGAGGTGAAAGCTGGATTAAGCTCACGATTCAAAAAAGGAATGCCGCAGAGCTTTTTTTTAGAAGAAAGATATGCAGAGAGGAGGTTTTCAAGACGTGACTCATCAGGAAGACTGATGCAATCGTGTTATGTTTCACAGGAGAAAGATGTCTGCGAATTTCCAGTCTGTCAGGGTCACTCTTTTTTTATTGGTTCAAGCTGAGATTCTAGCACAATTACGGCAGTGTCTCACTGGACGACGTTTCACCGGCAGACTGTTTTTGCTGAAACCTCGTCCTCTTCTGTCAGGGGTCTGTCACATTCCCTTCATTAAGAGTGGACTATTTCCACAACACACACATATACACACACTGGTTTGCAATGCAAATAGTTTTACCGTTTACTGCACTTTTTTTAGCGAAAAAGATGTTTCATTTAACACACTTTTTAAAAGAAACTTCTGTTTATAGAAATATTGTACTTTAAAATAATATATACTTAAGTGCAAATGTAATGTTCGGCATGTTAATTGCAATTAAATGAAAATGTATTATAGTTTAATTGTGTAGTAAATGCAATTAGTTGAACGTTAGAGTGATTTTTTGACTTACATATGACTACTTATTTTTATATGTAATTTCATAATTACTGCAAGCGTCTTTGAAATATTGTTAAAGTTCTGCCGAATGCACTGACAAGCATTTATAATGAACTGAAATATACTTTAATGTCATTTCTATTATTGAAACTTTTGTAATTACACATTTGTAAAAATGAAGTTGCAGTTTAGTACATGTAAAATACAATTTACTGTAGATGTAATATTGATTATGGTTAGGCCTTGGTTCTGATTGGTCAGCAGCTGTGTTTTATTCACGGTAAAGCACGGCTATGACCGCTTCACCCAACAGTTCTGCGTATCACTGCGCAACACCCTTACCAACATAAGCAATCAATATAGTGTCAAAACTACTCCATGTATTATGTCTTTCAGCAAAATCAGCTGTTCATTATTTATGTAATGAATTATGAGTGAACCCTGCTGGCTTTATGTTGCATCATTCACCTTTAATTTTGAGGCCACGCCCTTCCTCAGTCAAAGAAAGTCTTCTAATGTATGTGTGTGAGAAAATATCATATATGGTGTTAAAAAAAATGAAATGACAAAGTCATTAAGAACGGTTCCTGTTGTCTGTTTTTATTTGAGCTCCAAGATGATTCTCTTGCCATTTACTGTCAGGAACTATTTTTTTTTATATATAGTGGAAGGACAACGTTTTAGGAATGATTTTCAAAAATGTAACATGTTTGGTTTTAATATTTGTATTGTGTGGTAACCAACATTTACTGTCAGGAACTATTTTTTTTTTATATAGTGGAAGGACAACGTTTTAGGAATTATTTTCAAAAATGTAACATGTTTGGTTTTAATATTTGTATTGTGTGGTAACCATTAAAAAAATGAAAAGGGTACTCAGGGTATGCTGTATTGTGCATAAGTCACAGCTGAAGGGCGTTGTTATAGGCACAAAGTAATTCACTGTACAGCACGACTCGAGTACTTTATTGCTTACATAACTTGCTTTAGTATGTTAATCAACACATCAAAATAAGTGTAGTTATTTAAAGCACAGCGTTATTAAAATTGATAAAATCTAAAAGTGTACTTAAGTGTGTTAAGAAACATGAAAGTGTCTTTCTTTAAGTACATTTAAGTGACCTTTTTCATTAATATTATATTATCTGCAAGTATAGTTTAAAAAAAAAAACTTTTAAGATGAAGTACATTACAAGTGCACATTCAGTACAATTAAGCGCACTTCTTGTTCACAAGGGCACCTGTAGTGCATATAATGAATCAGATTTCTCGCACATTCACACGAAATAGCTTACTTTTGCATTCAGAAAAACAGTGTATAAGAGTTTGGTCACATCGCCCACCTCTAAATATTTATACTGCTAGAAAGTTATTCTGTAATTCTTTAATTCATGTTTGCATCAAATAGTTTCAAAGGCGACAACAGCTTGGTAACCTCACGAGGAAAACATGACTGCTGCATGAAGTGAAAATATGTAATCTGAATTTCGTGTTCTGTTCTGAAGCGTCTGTTATGGGGATCACCTTTTGTCAGACTATGCTCAGGAAATGAGGTCTACACGGAGACGCAGTTATGCAAACTCTCACACACATGCACACGGACGTTTGCATGCATGCAACACACACACAGACGTACCACAGTATTGGCAAATAACTGATGCAGTACCAGTCTGCATGCTGTTACAGAAAGCTTCATGCATATCACTCGCAGACACACGGACATGCAAATATTTCTCTAATCTCAACGATATAAGGCTGTACAGAGTACTGTCTGACTCTGACATAAATGTTGTAAAAACACAGGAAACGCAGCATGACCCTTTCTACTGTCAGTTCGGGTAAACAGGAAGTCTTAATTTAAGAAAGTGTACTGTGTGAACTTTTTAGGGATGTCTTCACTTAATTTCTGCTAGGATAAGAGTGAGAGATGTGCATATGAGCAGTTACACGCACACAAAGAGCGTTTCTCTTTGTGAGTTTTGGATGAGAGCGTGTCCTGGTCATTTGCATTTCTGGTTTAATAAAGCTGCATTGTGTTGCTGCTGAAAGACAGAAGCTGGACAGAGAGAAAAACAAGTCTTCCTGTCTGCTCGTTCAGTTCACCACGATTTTGCAGTAACCTCAGTGCAGCGGCAAGCTCGAGCAGAAGATCTGACTCTCTCGGTTTCAGTTTTAGTGTGGTTTGTTGGCATGACTTTGCTAAAAACTGCACTTGAGTGAGCTTTTGTAGCACAGCTGTGTGCAGTGACAAATGACAAAATATCAGAAGTGCGAATAAACACTATTAGCACATGAAATGTATCTCTTTTTCTCATTTATTCTTTGTGAGATACTCACATAAACAGTAACTTCCGCCATTTGTTAAGCTGTCAAACTGCTCCATTTTCAGCACAACAGGAAGCATCTGCACTGAGATAGAACAACCAACGGAGAACATTCCCTCTTTCTTTCCTTCTCTCCCCTTTCAAACACACACACACACACACTCACACACACACACACACACACACACACACACACACACAGGGCACCAAGTTTCATAGAGGGCCTTAAACATTGTCACATGACCACTTGTGGCCAAAGTGTATTTCAGAATGTTACAAACCCATAAAGTGAAGCTGCAACATACACTGGAAATGGACAATAAAAATCAGCTTAACATTTTATTTTCAGATCCACAAGTGAAAGCACAACTTCAGGGATGAGCAAAGGCCGAAACAACAAATGCAAAACAAAGTCACATATTAAACAGAACGTGGCATATGCTAGAAATTCTAATCATAATAATTAAGCTCTGGCTAATTTGGTTCCTCAAACACTTACTGCATATTTTTGTACTTATTAGAAAGGGCAGAGTTATCAATAGTTGAAACCAAAATTTGCAATGCAGTTGGCAAACTGCAAGAATGGCCTCATATAATTAAAAAAGAACAGCATACAAACATGCACACACATATGCACACATACATATACTATTGGTGGTTTTGAATATATTTTGTGCGATTCAAATTGTGAGCACAATTCTTAAATCCTGATGCAAATTTTTTTTTTTTTACAACTTCATTGGCAAAACAGCAAAAAGAAACAATGCAACACAAAATACACACAAGAAATTGCTAGTAAATTGCACAAATAATAGTATTGATGGGATAGTAGAAATAGTATTTTCTTGTAAAACATACTCTAATAATCTTTGTTCTATTTACAACTTTAAAAAATAATTTTGTACAGTGAAGTAAAAGCTCTCCTGAAGATACTTATAATAGACACTTGTTCACAATTATTTCCTTTATTCACCATCTCTATCTCCACTACATCAAAGGCTTTATGTTTTTATTTCAATGTCAAGAGTTTTTTATTGCAATGAGCAATTGATGTAATTCTCTCTGCGAAGCGGCTTTGGTGATTATCTTCCCACGTAAAGCCTGTGTTCTTACATCGCTAGATAATTCTCGTAAGGGTCAAGAACACTTTTGGCAAAGTAAACCACTTTTTACCAAGTTCTCTACATCTCCTGTGCTGCAACAATCCACCCGCATACCAGCTGTCTCTGTCTAAACTAACACACGCTCGGACCAACTCTACAGCTAATGCAAGACTCCAGTGCAATTATGAATAATAAGCTCTCAATGAATAAAATCAGCTGTTCCCATTAGTAAAGGCTACGCATTATTATTATTATATTCAAATTAATATTATATAATAATAATATTTTTTCTCAAACACACTCACACAAACATGCACACGCTAAATCTAATATAAACTGGCAGGTTGTGCCTGTAAAAAGACTACAGAGAGTGAGAGAGAATCAAAACACCTGCACATCCACATGAACAAACAAGCCTGCCACGTTACAAAAAAAAAGTAGTTTTCTGCAAAATAATGGCCTCCGCTGTGCTTCAGAACAGCCGCAAACAAAAAGCAAGATCATTTTTACTACTACACAGCTACTTTTGTTCAAGAGTTTGAAACAGTAATAATATGGAAAGGAAGCGTGTAACTGTAATGAAGCATGAAATCAAATATTGAAAGGCTGACCGGTTGGAAATGCACTAGTATTGAACTGTATGGTGCGCACATGTCTACTGTATTTATTATTTTTGACATGATAAGCCCATCAGTTTAGCTCTCATTACTTGTTTATTGTAAAATAATCGTTTTTAAACCTATAGCATTAATATTTGCATTGATTGGTAATTGAGAGTGATGCATCATATTCTTTTATTACCATTTCAGAAAAATGGTTTGTTGCCCAAAATAAGCTACAAAGTTGGCAATGGTGCATATTAAAATTATAGCTATGCTGGATTAGTTTGAGATAAATGTACACACGTGAGTAGAGGAAGATATGTTTTGTGGTGAAACGAAAAAGTCATGTGGTGCAACCAACATGCAGGAAAATATAGCAGCTATCATGAGGCCAAGCATAGAAATAGCCATATCTGAACCTCAGGAAATACAAAATGATATACATTGCTTAACCGCAGAATGAGTGAGCCCAAGTAGGGTCTGTTTTTTAGAACCTGTTTTTTTTTTTTTTTATCAGTAGGTTGGATCAAAGTATTGCAGACCACTACAGTTAGGTTGATGAACAACAGTACTTTGTGTTTTTGTGCTTTTATTATTATTATTTAATGCAGATGGATAGTTCAGTATAATTGCATTACTTACTAATGCAACACAGCTAACCTGCTGGTTTTATTCTGAGTAAGAGATGACAAACAGAAACTGGACCAATCAGCTGTGAGCAAAGACATCGCTGATGTAATACAATTATTACCCTTGTATGTCTTGCTCTGGAAAGAATTGTAGATATTGCTTTGCAAGTTACATAATTGTATGCAGTTGCTGATGCTGAGAACATCAGCAAAAATACTGTTTTGGAGTCAAGAATTTGTTGTCTAACACAGATGCCATTCCTCTAAATAGCATATTGTGTCTCTCACTTCTCATTCTCCCTGTGTCTTTATCCACTGCAGTAAGACCGTGCTCAAACACACAATAATGAGAGTGAGATTAATAGTTCAGTGACCGATAATATTACACGCTCAAGTGTGTCTGAAATAAAAGCTTCTGTGTGAATGAATGTTATTTCCTCCTCTAATGAGTGCTGTGCGTCTGATTAGATCTGTACTTTACAGAGTCATAAGAGAGAGATAGAGGATGAAATAAACACTGATGATATGTATTTCATAGCTGAAGTTACTTTCTCTCTAGAATGAAGGCAGACTTGGGTTAGAAATATCATTTAAGCCCTGAGCTGTCAGGACACGCACTCTGCAGGAGAGACTGAAATATTCAAAACACCTCTGCCATAAAACACTGGACAAACACACACACACACACACACACTTCGATTAAACCCCTGTGAGGATCGGATCAATAGTTCTGGGGTTCTGTCACCAAGCAACAGAAGCTTCAGAAAACAGCTGCTTACGGACGACAATTGCACACACACACACACACACATATACACACGCAGGGCTCATGTTGAGTGTTTAAATTGTATCAGAGACAAACTCAGAAAAGCTCAGAAGCTGTTTTATTCAGAACTTTCTAAACTGATGCGTTTCTTTCAAAAAAGGTGTTAGAGATTCCAGGTTATGTTCAGCTATTCCGCTATTGATCACCACAATCCAGAGCTGTATTGTGACAGTTTGCGTGCCTTTATGAAAAATACTATATAGGAAAAATGACATTTAATTAATTAGCATGTGAGCGATTGTCACGCCTTTGCACTGCCCCTGTGTTCCTGCCTTGTGTTTTGCTCCCCATGTGCTCCCCATGACCCAGTTTCTCCCGTGTTTGATTGTGTTCATCGATTTCAGGTGTTTCTCGTTAATTCCCTCATTTGGTTCCAGTTATTTAAGCCAGTGTTTTCCTGTGTCCAGTTTTCGGTGTTAAACGCCAATTCCCCGTGCTATGTGTGTTTTCCTTCCTTGTGGTTCAATAAAGTCTGTTCATCGTGATACTCTTTGTTTGTAAATAAAATAAAAAGCACCCCTCATCACGTCTAAGTGAGGATATTTAACTTTGTAATGAATGAATTAATTCATTTATCAATCTATTTGTTTATGTATTTATTGTTTGTAATAAATAAATCGTTTATTGTCGCTCATGAAAATGTTCATTTGTATTTTTTGACAAATAATATTGTGAAGAAAATGAAAACTCCTTTAAATGTGGTTTTAAATCAAATATGCCAAAATCTTAGAAATGTAATCTTTTTATTCATGATGGTTTTATACGCTTTTGATGAACTTTTATACCATTTTCAGAAAAAGTACAAATGTAATGACTCTAAAAATCTCATGTGCTGTAAAAAGCAACATGCTAATAATAATAATAATTATTATTATAATTAAAAATGTTATATATCATTCTAGGTGCAAAGTATTTTTACAGATATAATTTGTATTATATGTGTTATTTTTGGAATTAGTTACGTTTTTGGGTAGTCATTCCACATAACATTTTATAATTGTAAAAAGTACAGGTTAAAACCCTACTTGGGCTCACTCACTCATTACGTTTTGTGGGTAAGCGTTTGTATATCAGATGGATGTATATCATTTTCATTTTGTATTTCCTGAGGTTCGAGTGCGGCCATTTCTCTGTTTGGCCACATAAAAGCTGCTATATTTTTCTACATGTCGGTTGCACCACGTGACTTTTTTGTTGCACCACATAACAGTATTTACTTCTCTGTATGCGTGTAGACTCATCTCAAACTAACCTGGCAGAGCAATAATTTTAATCTACACCATGGTCCACTTTGTAGCTTATTCTGGACAAGAACACATTTTTGTTTTAATGTTATAGCCTAAATTTAAAATGGCTAGAACAGAATATGGTGCATCATTCTCAATCAGTAACCAATGCAATCTCAATGGTTTACAATAAACAACCAATGAGAGCTAAATTAACTAGTTTATGAAGTCAAGTGTTTTTCGTTATTTGCTTTGGTAACTTGACACAACATTCTCATGTAACTATTTTACGGAAAATCTGCTTACGTCCCATTGATGGTTATGTTTAGGGATGGATCTTCACTCTTATGTTTTTTTCTAACTCATACCTTTTTTGTACATATCCTACGAAGTCACCACCTCGTAAAATTAAGTTTTCTCATGATACGACTTGTTCAAACCTCAAGATTATTGCAACATTTAATGAGAACGTACTTTAATCACCACAACACAACAGTATGATCTTCTTTCAATGTAGTGTAGCTTAAAAATAAGTTAATTCGGTAACACTTCAGGGAACAATTCTCTCTATTATCTAGTTGCTTATAAGCATGTTATTACTAACATACTGGCTGTTTATTCATACTTATAAAGCACTTATTCTGCATGACCATATTCTACAAGCCTAATCATACCCAATACCTAAACTTAACAACTATCTTACTTAACTATTAATAAGCAGCAAATTTGCAATTTATTGAGGCAAAAGTCATAGTTAATGGTTTATTAATAGCAAGAATTAGACCTTAAAATAAAGTGTGACCGTTAATTCGGTATCAAACAAAGCAAGTAAAACATCCTTGTTGCTGAATTACAGACACAGAAATACAGGCTACAGTTGTCACATTAGAAAATACTCTTATATTAACTCTCTTACATAACTGACAAAATCCATAATGTTTATATATGCATCTATAACTAAAGCCGATTTTTTCAGCTCAAGGGTGAGTTACATTTGAAAGATGAAGGACAGACTGTGGTTTGGTGCTTGTGTAACGGTTTCTGTTTTAGGATGTGAAAACTACATAATTGGCAAAATCCATAATGTTTGTGACTTGTGTCAGATCAAGGTTACAGTAATTTGGCAGTCTCATGTTGACCTTTGCCATTAAAAAACAAAAAAACTAAAATTAGCCTGTGTCTTGTCTGTTGGGTCACGTGATTGATTTAAGGCCTGCTGGTTAACGATTAGTCAATTAACAATAGCCTGTGAAGAATTTGCCCAAATTTGCATCCCTAGCTCACACAGAACAGAAGTCAAAGGGAGATTTTTGCAGGGTTTCTCAGGATTTGTAGACAGCAGGCTGACTGTGGCTCGCGATTCAGGCCTTGTGTCAGAACTGCTGTTAGTTTGAGTCTGAGAGAGTCTCACTGCGGCTCTTCTATTAAATCTATTATTCTCTTCTCTCTCTCTATGAGGGCTGTAATTGAAAGTGTCCGCCCACCTCTCTGCAGCTACACACACACACACACACACACACACACACACACACACACACACACACACACACACATTCCCCCATACAATGAGATCCTATATATAAAACATGCTTCATGTAGCTTAATGGAGGCTTGTGTGTGTGTGTGTGTGTGTGTGGCCATGCATCATTTCCCAAGATGCCTTATTTAAGGACCCACCACTGTCTGCAGGATTTTCTTTATATTTTTGGTGGTTTCTGCCAAATATAGAACTGAGCCTAAATTATTAGCTAGTCAGAGGACAGCGAGATGGCTGGTTGGGTGTCACATTTTATGTTTCTCTCTATAAACTGTATTGTTCTGTGCATTTCGTTCATGTGGAATTCTTTGTAGTGGAATATAATTAGTGTTTCCATATGGAGAGGTTGATCACAATGGGATCAGAGTGTGTTGCCATGGTTTCCTGTTGGCCACCTTGCTAAGACTGCATGAGCATGTGTGTGTGTGTGTGTGTGTGTGTGTGTTCTGTCAATACAGGAAAGCACAGTGAGTGATAAGTGTGTGTGTTGTGTGAAAGATAGACTGTGGTTTGGTGCTTGTGTGATCATTCTGTTTTAGGATGTGATAACTTGAGGTTTTCTGTTTGTGAAGAGGTCAGTTGCTTGGCAGTCTCTCATGATATTTCTGTGCATGTGTGTTACGTTAAATGAGTTTATCAGTTGGGACATTTGCTACGTCTGTCATTCAGTCATTACGGTCTCAGAATGTAGAGTCATGATGCCGTCTTCAGCGGGTGGTTTGGTCAAAGACCAAACAGCAGATCCTTTTACAAATAACACACTGTTCTGCAGCTCTTTTTATTTCATACTGAGGAAAATATGAATAAAATATTTTATACCAATTAAGTTGCACCAGATATTCTATAAAACCTGCTGTTAGAGTTGCTCTAACACCAAAAATGGCTTTCTGAGGCATAAAACGTTAAATTGTGAAATAAGCTCTTGCGAGTTAGAGAATTATAAGTACACTTTAGCATACTTTTTAAAACAGTAGCCTACTCATTATACTTGAAAAGAATATACTTAATTCAAACTGAATGTTATGTTTTTGGACACTTAATTGCATGTTAATGGCAATTAAATTGATTCAATTAGCTGAACTTTAGAGTGCTTTTTAATCCACTTCAGTAGGACTTAAGTACATCTTTATATGTAATTTCATAATTCTGTTGTCTTTGAAATATGGTTAAAGTACTGCTGAATGTACTGTACTAGGGATGCACGATATATCGGCCACCATATCGGTATCGGCCCATATCGGCTCATTTTTTCTGTTATCGGTATCGGCCTGATAAGAAAATTTGGCCGATATCTTAAAGCCGATAAATAATGCATTATTTCCTTCAGAGACACTTCAGATGCGCGCTGTTCGTTTGCAGCCTTTTGTGCAATTGTACGTTGTAATATTGTGTTTATTTGATGTATATCTGATTTATCTCATATAGAATGCGTTTGGTTAAGTTAAAAGAGCGCTTCAGTTTACCGGTGATCATCTTTAGCTCAGCACACGCAGCTAAAACAGCAGTGCACAACATTAATAACTATGATTGGGAATGTTGTGTATATAACATTCTAATGAGAACATTATTATAATAAAACGTTGTGAATTCTTTGGGTTTAGTTGCAGTGTTTCAGCGCATTGTTATGGGAAGAGAGCAAATTACCTTATTAATTAAAGCTGCAATTTAAGCACCAATCAGAACAGAGCGGTTCAGTCATAACATTCATTTGTAGGCCAATCTGGACGGCTAATTCACCCTCAGGAAATTGCAAATATTTTTTTAGAGTGGCAGTTGGTGATTTATTAAAGGGATCATTCACCACAAAATGAAAATTCTGTCATCATTTATTCCAAACCTGTACGAGTTTCTTTCTTCTGTCAAACGTAAAGATAATTTGAAAAGTGTTGGTAACCAAACAGTTGCTGATCTCCATTGCCATATTATGGAAAATTAATTCATACAGATTTGGAACAACATGGGGGTGAGTAAATGACAACATGTTCATTTTTGGGTGAACTGTCCCTTTAAATTCTCTGGTTAATATTACTTGAAGAGATTTTCATGTTTTGTTCTGCAAAATAAACTATACAGCCATACTTCAAATATGAACATTGAAGCTGATGTGTTTTTTGTTTTAAAACAGTTGCTATATCAGGACTATAATGGCGGTTTGATATGTCTATTAAGTAAAATTCATGTCTTTTTAAAATTAATGTTTGAGGTATGACTGAAAAATTCAGCACGCTAAAGTTTCCAATTCTAACCACAGACCTTGTCACATAACATAAAAAATAACATAGCAAACCCATGGAACCAAAAAACAATGTCAAAGGAATTGTTCATCAAAAATGAAAATTTGCTGAAAATGTACTCATTTTCAGCTGAAAGTCAGGAAAGGAAAATAAGAAAGTTTCTTCGTCGGTGGCCGTGCCTTTGTAGACGGCGTTGAGATTTCTCCACCCACTTAAACTACGAGGGATGCCCTACCATAATTAAGGTGACTGGAACTGGAAGAAAATAAATGTTTACAGCCTCTTTCAGTGCAAAGGTACTCTCCTTCTTACTTTATTTAAAGACTTGAATGAGACTCCAGTTAAAATGTTTTGATTTATAAATTTATAAAGAAGGCAATAATACAATTTTTTCTTCTTCTTTGCATTCAAAAGGGAGGTACTCTTCTCCTTATTCTGCTTAAAGACTTGAATGTGACTGAAACTCCAGTCCAAATGTTTTGATTTGTAAATTTATAAAAGGCAATAATACAATTGTATTTTTCTTTGCATTCAAAAGGGATTGCAGTTCACATCCTCTCATCCACACACTTGTTGCAATCGTTTAAGATTTGCTATCATTTTTTTTATAGGAATTTTCTGGGTTAAGCTCTGTGTTTTCTATAGGTTTTTGTTTTATGTCTTTATCTATTGTTTCTCTTAATTACGTAACATTGTTAAGAGGAAAGCCATTTTTTTGTACTTGAAGCGCTTTAATGCAGATTTTTGTTTCCTACAAGAGTGCCATTCTGATATTCAAGATGTACATTTTTTAGGGATGCACGATATATCGGCCACCAGATCGGTATCGGCCCATATCTGCTCATTTTTTCTGTTATCGGTATCGGCCTGATAAGAAAATTTGGCCGATATCTTAAAGCCGATAAATAATGCATTATTTCCTTCAGAGACACTTCAGATGCGCGCTGTTCGTTTGCAGCCTTTTGTGCAATTGTACGTTGTAATATTGTGTTTATTTGATGTATATCTGATTTATCTCATATAGAATGCGTTTGGTTAAGTTAAAAGAGCGCTTCAGTTTACCGGTGATCGTCTTTAGCTCAGCGCACGCAGCTCAAACAGCAGTGCACAACATTAATAACTATGATTGGGAATGTTGTGTATATAACATTCTAATGAGAACATTATTATAATAAAACGTTGTGAATTCTTTGGGTTTAGTTGCCGTGTTTCAGCGCGTTGTTATGGGAAGAGCGCATCCACAACAGGATCACACATTCTGACTATAGCATGCAATAACTGCGTCATTTGTCATTTCATATATAAGTTGTAATATTATGTTTATGTTGTATTAATATTAATCTCAGGATGCATTTCCTTGAGTTAAATAAGCTGCCAGCAAAACGCTTCAGTTTACCGTGTTCATTCAGCTCTTCAGCTTCAGCTTGAGCTGCAGCTCAATGGCTGCTATTTAAAACAGTGGTATTAATTTGTTACTTTTTCAAAATCATTGATATATTATTAATAACAACAACCACTTGTATTTTTCTCTTATTATTTTCATCAACAATATGGTTTAGTAATTAAAATCATTTAATTATTGTCCGTGCAGAGGCTATTCTGTTTTATTGATCTGTGGCGCATTCATTTTGATTCTTTACATGTGTAATGATGTCCAGTGACTTGTTTGCATTATTTATGCATTATTTTATTTATTTGTAAGACTTTTTTATGACTAAATTTGGTAATGGGAGAGTAAAAATATTTTTAAAACGTACACCGTTCAAACTAGGCTGCTTATGTTGAAGTGTTTGGGATGTGGCTTTTAATGATGAGACCTTTTTTGTAATCAGGCTCTCAAAAAGTATATAACAATTTGGATATAGATTTATCGGCCAACATATCGGTTATCGGCTTTCAAAAATAAAGAATAATCGGTTATCGGTATCGGCCAAAATTTTCATATCGGTGCATCCCTATACTGTACTGAAAAGCAATCGTGGTAAACTAAAATGTACTTTAATGTAATTTCTTTTGAAACTTGTATGTTGTGTTTAAATATAGGGCTTAATTGTAATTACACACTTGTAATGATCAGTTTGTGTCATTTTACACAAAAGTGCACTTTTTAAAAATCTACATAAGTTTAAAAAGAGAGTACTTTTTAATTTATATGTTTCTTAAGTGCACTTAAGTGACCTTTTTATTTATTTAGTATTATTTTAATATTTAATATTAATATTATCTGGAAGTACCGTTTTTTTTAAATATATGAAATTTAAATATGAAGCACACTATAAAATGCACTTTTTAAAAGTCTACTAAAGTGTGTTAAGAAACAGTCATGCAAGTACAAGTGCTCTATTTAAGTACACTTAAGTGGCCTTTTATTTCATTAATATTATATTAACGGCATACATTTTTTAAAAATAAACTTTTTTAAGTTTTGAAGTACACTACAAGTGCACATTCAATACAATTAAGCGCACTTCATTTTCACAAGAATGTTTAGCGTGTTCTTCTCCTTACAGTAACAATCTCTATTGACAGACAAAAGAGAAGAGGAAGATCACTGGAGGAGAAGAGAAAGACAGAAGGCTGTTAGAAAGTGAAGATAGAGGAAGAAAAAGAGAGCTATGATGGATCCGTTGCCTATGGATTCAGGAACAGTGGACGAGCTGATGGACTTCTGCATACAATCCTTTGGTGAGTCTATAAAGAAACAGTCTTATAGAGTACAGTTTGGCTGGAACATTTAGTCTGATGAATTAGAGCAGTTGAGAAGCAGAAGTTTCTGCTGCGCATCTACAAAAATGGTGAATCAGCAAACAATAAGCATGCTTTTTATGAACAAAGCTTAGCTGGTAAAGCTGGTCAAGGAAGTTGACAAAGGAAGTCACCACAAAAGGCAAGGCAAGTTTATTTGTATAGCACATTTCATACACAATCATAATTCAACGTGCTTTATATAAAAGGAATTAACATAATCATAAAAAATAATCACAACAACAAAAGCAAGGAATTAAAT
Organism: Sinocyclocheilus grahami; assembly: GCF_001515645.1. Classification (NCBI taxonomy): domain Eukaryota; kingdom Metazoa; phylum Chordata; class Actinopteri; order Cypriniformes; family Cyprinidae; genus Sinocyclocheilus; species Sinocyclocheilus grahami. Next base: position 1,412,817 of record NW_015505479.1, on the reverse strand, counting down.
TTTTTTAATGATTTCAAAATGGATTTAAAACTAATTAAAGGTTAAGAATAGAAAATGATGATATATAAAATACAGTGCCACACCAAAATGTGTAGGTTTATTTGATAACACTTTAGATTAGGGGAAAATATTCACTATTAGCTAGTTGCTCATTAGCATGCATATTACTAGCATATTAGTTGTTTATTAATACTTATAAAGCACTTATTAATGCCTTATTCTGCATGGCCATAATAACCCTACCCAATACCTAAACATACTACAAAACAACTACCTACTTACTATCAATAAGCAGCAAATAAAATAAAAAAAAAGTTAATAGTGAATATGTGTTCTCGAATCTTAAGAGTTATTGTTTATTCGTCATTAATGGTCTGTGATGTTTGTGTTTTCAGACAGTGAAGGCACAATTAAAGATACCTTATTTGTGAAAATATTTCTGATGATGCATCCTTGGTACATATCTTCCACCGATCTATCCAAGAAACTGCTGCTACAGTATCCTTTATCTACAACACCTTCCGGTTGTATTTTTTATACAATCAATATATTTCAACTTCATTAGATGGTTACAACCCATGTTAGATTGACTGGAGCTAACATAAAAAGTGCTGTAAAACCTGATATCCTTTGGGTCAACCAAAGTACTAGTGTTTTCATTCTTGTTAAAGTTAATTATGTAAAGCTAAATGAAAGAATATTTGATGCAAATCTATGAAATCTGGACTATGCATTGATAACTTAAAAGTCATTTTTTCCCCATATTTTCTTTTTGGGTTACATGTTCTGTTGTAAGGTGTGCTGGTGTTTAAAATTTAAACTTTACAACCTTAACAAATATACAGGTCACAGGCAGGCAGCACTGAAGATATCAGAGCCAAAATATGCCACCTCGTCAAGTAAGACATCATTTAAACTCTCCATTGTATGTCTTATCTTCTCTTTTTCATTGTATTTTCTCTCTGCTCTTTTTGTATGTAGGTACTGGATTTCCGAATTTCCAGTAGAGTTTGATCTGAATCCTGCTTTGGCTGACCAGATAAAAGACCTGAGAGAGAACCTGAACACTGGCGGCAATGAAACACAGAGTCAACTGATTGATGTAGAGAGTGTGTAAGTTTACAGACACACACCCACACACTTATTGTCATCTTCCCACTCTGAAAAGGTTAAGCGGTTCACCAAAAAATGAAAGTTCTGTCATTTATGGCTTGTTCACACCGGGATGAATATCGCGCGCGATTATCGCCAACGTTTAAAGCCTCGGGACTAAACAAAGGGCGCCAATGTGAGTGTGCACACCGACGCGCAAAACACGAGGCGTAAAAGCGTAATTTTTTTAGAAACTGGCCGGCCAATGAGATTGACGCTTTTGTTCACGTGCCTGGAGCTGCTGAAGTTACAGTAAAACACGACTTGGTGGCGCTCAAGCACAAAACGGTCTTGCCGAGCACACATTCAATACGTTTACATGGACAACAATACTCCGATTTTAATACGATTAAGACAATACTCTGATTAAGAATCTACCATGTAAACAGAGATTTTTGATTACCTTAATCCGGCTAAAGTCATAATCGAAGTAAACACTAATCGAATTAAGACATGTGGAGTATTCCTATTTTAGCCGCATTATTGAAGTGCAGTAAAGACATGTAAACACCTTAATCACATTATTACCATCGTGTAGGACTTTTCGCCGCATTTTGCGACTTCAACAACGCCGTAGTCTGTTTGCATGTATGGCATGACAAATAATTAACTGCACTTGAAACACCCAAAACTGTATATGGCATCATCACGAAGACGAACTCTATGTTTATACGTGAAACTCTGGAGGGGACGTCGGATGGTGTCGCGTGGTGACGTAATGGCGTGTGCCGTTAATCGATCGATGTACTATAACATGTAAAACGGGAACATGAAAGGAATATTCTAAAAGTAAACATCTTAATTGTAATATTGGCTTATTCAGAATAAGGTAAATAACTAGATTACTGATGTCCATGTAAATGTAGTCACAGATACCTAACGATGAAGAGGAAGTAAGTAGACCAAGTTGCATCGAGGCAAGATGAATGTAGAGCTGCTGGTCTCTTTGGTGTCTGAACACAAAGGGCTTTATGACAAACGTGACAGCGACTACAAAAATCTCGATAAGAGGGAGTTGTTATGGAGAAGAATTGCAGATCAAATAGGATTCGATGTGTACCGGGGTATTTCTGTTTTTCATTAAGCGCCATCTTATGTCAGGGAGTGAATTTGCACGTTCACTCAGCTCATCGCCTGCGAAAAACGCTTGGGTATGAACACAAAAGATGCGTCGAAAAACGTTGGCGATAAGCGCGCACGATAATCGTCCCGGTGTGTACGAGGCTTAAGGTTAATCTTAATGTTAGATGCTAATGCCGGCTCCTGCTCCTGTAGCACCACACGCAGCGAAAATCGCTTGGGTATGAACACAAAAGACACGTCGAAAAACGTTGGCGATAAGCACGCGCGATAATCGTCCCGGTGTGCACGAGACTTTATTCGCACTGCTGTTCAAAACATGTATATTTTTTATTGGCATCTATGGTTCCACGAAGAACCTTTAACATCCATGGAACCTTTCCATTGTACAAAAGTTTCTTTATATCAGATGGTCATTAAAATATTCTTCACACTAAGAAAAAACGGTTCTTTTAAGAACTGTTCACTGAAAGGTTCTTTGGAGAAACCAAAATGGTTCTTCTATGTGAAACCCCCTTTTGGAACCTTTGTTTGTTTAAGGGTGTATAAAGAACCATTTTGTGAAATGAAAAGATTCCATGAATGTTAAAGACTCTTCTTGGAACCATGTATGCCAAAAGTACCTTTATTTTTTAAGAACGTAGCTCTCAAATCTTATTTACACTCAAAAATCAAAACCACGAGTTGAACAAAAAGTTCAGATAAAATGTTATGATTTATATGAGTAGTTGATGATTTATTTATTTTTTTCATGTCATGAGAAACGTCCTTATGCAGCACTGTCAGATTTCAGCATGTTAGACAACTGTCAAGAATAACAACATTAGTCCTATCTGAAATAGCATATTTTTCCACTGCAGGCCCTCGTATAAATGGAAACGACAGGTTACCCAAAGAGTTCCATCGATGTCAAAAAGGAGAAAAATGTCTCTTTTGTTTGATCACCTGGACCCCTGTGAGCTTGCTGAACATCTGACCTATCTGGAGTACAAATCCTTCTGCAAGATAATGGTACGTTTGCGGATACAGGTTTTGCTATCATTGTTGGGATGAAAGTGCTCTAATTGCATTCAGAAGAGATAGAAATAGACCAAATAATGTCCTAATTAAAATCTAAAAGTGCTGAAAGTCTCTCATGTCTGCGTGGAGTGTTCAGCTGATGCATTTATTTTTATCTTATATTAAGAACCTGATGAGAATGAGTCACCACATAGATATCCATACAATCTTGGATATGCAGTTGAGTGCGTGTGTTTCCATTTAACCCTCTGGGTGTTGTTTGGTCATTTTTTATATATTTTATAATTTTTTACTTCATCAGAATGGTATGAAACATGGACATGATTTGAAAAGGTTAAATGGCGCTGAAAAAAATGGTTACACTTGTTTTGTTCGCATTGGAGATGAATGGGAAGCTAATTTCATCTAGTGCAAGCGTTTGGTACTGCGCCCAAACAAAATCTTACTGAAAACTCATTTTTTGAGATATCAACCTCAAATTTGGAACATAACTTGTTTAGATTTAGAGCTTTGATTTTGTTGAGTAAAACGTCTTTTGGAAAATATGTATTTCATATAAAAGTTTAAAATATTATTTTTGTGTTACTTAAACTTCTAAAACTTTTTTTTGTTTTGCTTTTTAAACTTTTTTCACTTCAGCAATAAACCAAATGTCTTCATTAAAAAGAAAACAAATTTAAGTCTGTGCTCCAAAGCATTCTCAAAACGTGGTTAACAGGTAATAAATATATCATAATAACTATTCCATAAATATAATAAAATTCCCTAAAATACAAAATATGAAATACAATCATCAAACTAAAATATAGTACATTAATTTTATTGAATTTATTTTGAAAATCTTCTAATTTTTAACCGCCATGTGAATAACGCCAGAGGATTTAAAAAAAATGAAGAGAGCATTCAGAAATTTCTTAATGGGAACTTAATGTGATTTAGGGCTTTGATTTTGATTTTGTTGAGTAAAACATCTTTTGGAAAATATACATTTCATATAAAATTGAATGCTAGCAAATTGTTCTTACAACATATTTTTGTTGTGATATCTGTGATTATGAAGCTATTCCTCTCTTGTGATCGGTGACCATCTGTTTAATGTGTGTTTCAGTTTCAGGATTACCACAGCTTTGTGATGCATGGCTGTACGGTAGATAACCCCATCCTGGAGAGGTTTATTACGCTCTTTAACAGCGTCTCGCAGTGGATTCAGCTGATGGTTCTGAGTAAACCCACCGCACCGCAGAGAGCTGCTGTGATCGCACACTTCTTACAGGTTGCACAGGTCAGGAACTCTAACTTGGCCCTACTTTACATCAGGCGTCTATGTATGTCTATCAAAAAAAATAGTTTGGTTCATTTGTACTTTATGGTATTGCAAAACACTTTTGCCACAATTGAGGTGGGCTACAGGTAAGGTTAGGGACAGGTTTCATGGTATGAGTAGGTTTAACGATGGGTTAAAGTGTAAGGTCAACAGTGTAATTATAAAAGTAATTACAGAAATTAATTGCAGATGTAGTTATATATGTGACTACATGCAAGTGTTCTTACAGTTTGTTTTCAACTGCTTACACATAGTTTCTAATTGCCTCTTTTTTTTCAAAACTTTACACACAAATCCAAGAATTGCACACACAAAATGCAAAATGCCTCACGTCTCTTGCAAAATGAAGCACTGCATTCAAAATATCACAAACACATCTCAAAAGCAAACATTTGCAAACACCTTTGCCATAATATTAATTCCTGTTAGATTTTTGTGTTACACAGAGAATTGTGTGTTGTGTTTATTTTATGAAATTGAAAACTGAGTCAAAGGCCGAGAATCAGTGTACGCCCTAGTGAAAAATAAATATACTTAATTGTATTTAAAATATATTTATTTCATGATAAGTATACTATAAATAGATTGACATGTAACTGAAAATACACTCTAAATGTAGTTATTTCATGCTTTCATCAAGCACAAACTTAGTGCACTACAAATTAATTTGTAAAATACTATACATTTTACAAATGTATTTGGGGAAGAATGAAATATATATATATTCATATTTAAGAAAGTACACTGGCTAGGTTCTTAATTCTTAAATCTACAACATGTTTGAAACTTGTTAAAAGAGATTTTCACACATAGGCCTACATACCCATATAAACTGACTGGACGGAACCTTTGAAAAAGGCACTTCATAACCCCTAACATTCTGTGTATTGATATTTGTTTGTTCCTTCACCCCTTAAATGTGTCTTAAGTATTTTAATAAAGTGATTTTAACATCGGCCTAAATATAGGCTACAGTATGTTCAGTGAAGGGGGCTTGATAAGTCAGTCTCTCCTCACTTTATACTTTCATGAGCTCTGAAATTCACCAACAGTCGGTTTTGCTGTACTTTTGCTAAACATCTGAACTCTGAAGAGTGCACACTATATATATATATATAATTTGGGGGGGGACCTTTTGTACAATGACAGCTAGACCCATGTGACTTTTCTTCTCTTTGAATTTTTCAAAAGCACAGTGGGGCTCCATCACCCCCTGCTCTTGTTCCTCCTGATGATCTCTTGTTCTCTTCCTTCTTATGGGCCCCTGAGCTCTTCCTCTTCCAAAATATCACTTCGACTACCGCTTTATATCTTTCTGATCTTTCCCTTCTCTTTCACAAGGTTTCCTGCCCAATTCCTTTTCATATTGAGTTGTCTTTTACTTTAAAATACTATTTCAGTCTTTTTCCATTTGATTGATTGTGTTACAGCTGTTTCTTTGAAAATTATTTGTGAATTTTACTAGCAATTTCAGATTAAAAATTGTAAGTAAATCCTTTTTCATTGTAGGTGCTGTTTTGATAATCCATTTTAAGTTTTAGCCAGCAGCTCTAACTGTTGATACACAAAAGTTCCCTTTCAGTCGGTCATTCTCGACGTCACGTCGGAGGACCGACGAAATTGGGATCTCGCTTAGAGGGACCAATCTACTTCGAGTGTAAACTAAACGAGCCAATGCACATTGGCATGCGATTATTGCATCCAGCTGCTGCTGATCACAGCGTGAGTATAAGTAGGCAGCAGGTGCAGCGCATATTCAGCTTTTCGCTTCGGAGCCGAGCGGTTCTATCGTTCTGCTCCTGACCTTCTGCAGTAGTGATAAACTACAGTCAAGCACGCTCTTCGGTGGGCTCTCGTGCTGGTGGACGGCGCTTCAGCGGTGGTGGTTTTCCCGTGTCGAGTGGGTTGCACACAGCAGGCTGCACTACCCCTGTGTGTGTTGCAGACGGCCATCTCTCCTGTGCGCTTCAGCACATTAAAAGAGCAAATTCCAGACTAAAAGAGCTTCGCGGGTGGAATGTCTTTTTAAAGACGCGTCTTTTTAAAGATGTCATACCATCCATGCGTTTCTGGGTGCGGTCGTTACCTGGCGACGGGCGATGGTCACGGTCGCTGCCTCTCGTGCCTGGGCATGAAGCACGCTGAGGTGGCTTTCGTGGATGACTCATGCCCCCATTGCGGGGGCATGACCATCTCGGAGTTGCGGACCAGACTCCGTTACCTGCAAGGGGGTTCCCTCTGGCGGCAGCCGGGGGCGTCCTTTTTCTAGCAGTGGGCGGACTGGTCTTACGGTCACGGTGAGGAATTCCCCTCCGGGGATGCCCGAACCCGCCGGCACCGCGAAACCAGCGGAGCTTTCAGTAGAGCAGGCTGGACCCTCCCGGGGGGTACCACTTGTTTCTTCTGAGGCTCCCCCCGACGATCAGATGTCGATTGCAGCATCGGAGGGTAAGCCGGACTTTTCCGGGGATGAAGATCCGTCAAGCTGCCGGAGACGGACCCGGAAATGATGGCTATACTTTCCCGGGCCGCCGAGAGTGTCGGGCTCGAGTGGAATCTTCCACCGCGTCCCGAACTCTCAAGGTTGGACGATTGGTTTCTTGGGGTGGCGCGCGCTGGTTCTCAGGGCCCCACTCCAGTGCCTTTCTTCCCGGAGGTGCATGATGAGATCGCTGGGTCGTGGACGGCACCTTTCACTGCCAGAAACCGGCCCGGTGGCTCATCCTCCCTCACCACCCTTGATAGGGGTCCAACGCGGGGTACGCGGGAGTTCCGCAGGTGGAGCGGTCGGTTGTGATGCAATTGTGTACAAATGCCGCTACCACTTGGTGGGGCAAACCGCTGCTCCCCTCCCGGGCCTGCAGGCACTCGTCGGCCTTGATCGGCAGTTCCCTCCTTCAGGGAACGAGGGTTACATACGTAACCGAGACGTTCATTCACACAACAGAACTTTGAGATTATGCCAAAGTGCGTACAACTACAAAGTACAACTAAAACCCCATAATAAAGTTTGATAAATTTGCAGCTTTCAGAGCCTCTAAATAGCATGAGGGTGTTATTTGTGAACTATTTTTATTATTTTAATTCAACTTAAAGGGCACCTATTATGCAAAATTCACTTTTACATGTTGTTTGAACATAAATGTGTGTTGGCAGTGTGAACACAACCACCCAATAATCATAAAAATCCACCCGCTCTTTTTTTTAATCCCCATAAATCATAAGCAGCCGTTCGCAGAATCTGTAAAATATGATGTCACATTTTGCAAGCCCCACCCACGGCTGTTGACAGACACTGACATATTTGCAGAGACCCCGCCCTGAGTGAGCCACACACAATCTGCCATGTTTATCTTCACGCTAGAGCATTTAAAAGCAGCATTCAAATAAGAAATGTCTTCTTGTTAAAGTTACAGAAGTTATTGAATATTTTATTGTTTGGGTCAAATTAACAGTGTAGAGAGCAGTATAGATACTGTATATTACACTGCTGTCACTTAATACACAGATCTAATATAAACATGCAATTTCTTTCCCAGGCATAACCGACTGTGTTTTTGTAACTTATGTGTGTTTTTAACATAAACTTGTGTGGATTTGGCAATTTAAGCTCAATAAGACATGAAAGAGAACTCAATTTAGTACTCACATGCCATGTGACAGCCGCTTTCTCTGCGCGTACTTTGGATGTGTGCGCTCAGAAATGTTTAAACAAATATAATTTAAAACGCATGATTTCAGCGCGATAGACATGATAATCAAAACCAAACAGATGTTTTTTGGCAGAGTATATACTAGCTATAAAGGCACATCCCTATTCTAGAAACGGGGGCGAAATTTGCATTTAAAGAGACATGCACGAAAACAGCCTGTTTCTGCGTCCACTCAAAATAGGCATACTTCAAACTGATATAATAAATGATCTGTGGGGTATTTTGAGCTGAAACTTCACAGACACATTCTGGGGACGCATCCAGAAACTTATATTACGTCTTGTAAAAAGGGGCATAATAGGTGCCCTTTGAGATGTTGTCAACTTCATCCTCTCTTTCTTTCTCGCTAATTCACGCTCTATAGAAACTACTGCAGCTGCAGAATTTCAACACGCTGATGGCGGTGGTCGGGGGTCTCAATAACAGCTCCATCTCTAGGCTGAAGGAGACACAGGCACACATCAGCAATGAAACTAATAAGGTACATGCAACACCTGTCACCATACTCATATACATCAGACCCAACATGATTATTTCAGACAAGTGCCATCTGAATATCTCTTTCAGATCTTTAACAGTTTGCTGGACCTGCTGACGTCCTTTGGAAACTATAGTCAGTACCGGCGCCGATTCGCTGAATGCACTGGTTTCCGATTCCCAATCTTGGCTGTTAACCTCAAGGACTTGATAGCTGTTCATGTCGCTCTTGCGGACTGGACAGACCCACAGAAGACCCGCGTCAACTTGACTAAAACTCAGCAACTCTATGCCATCCTGCAGGAATTGGCTCTCGTGCAGAACAATCCTCCTAACATCGAGGCCAACACAGACTTGCTCAATCTACTTACAGTGAGTGCATGCATTTTATGTATAGTGTCTTAATGTGATTAGGACTAAACTGACTGATTGAATGGGTGTCTGTTTGTAAAAAACAATATTAGTGGCTAGTTTGAGAAAATATATTGATTTCCACCATAGAGTGCTGCAGTGAAAATATATTTTTGTAGGCCACCCTGTGTGTTAGCATCACTCAGGCTGCCTCAAGGATTTTCAGTTGCACTTTATTTTAAGGTATCATTGTCACAGTGTAATTATACATTTAAGCACTGAGTAATATTAATTGACTACATGTACTTACTATATGGTTATTTGGAAGATGTGTGGAAGACTGGACTTCAACTTGCATATTCCACATTCCTCAATCTGTTCCTGTCCACACACAACACGGAAAACAAGTTTTGAAAAGTCCTTATTATGGAATGTGTTACTTATTGTATTTTTTTTTCTCGGTAATGGCAGAGTTTTGCTGTTGTAAAGCCACAAATAGATACATTTCACCGTTGCCATAGCATTGCCATCGGAACAAAATATGCTTTAGTCCTCAGAACGTGAACAACTCTACACAGAATCTTCTGAATAATTACAAAAATTGCTGCACTGGGTTAACATACCATGATCTGATCGAAAGCTAACCATTTCAGAAACTACAGGGTTTTTTCATTTTTGATGAGTCTCTAAACTTTGCTTTCATAGCCCATTTGACTCTTACAGTTTTTTTATGGAAGCTTGATTCTGACACTGAATAAGAAATAAGAATGGTAACTGTGACTTTTTTTAGAATTGCATAATATAAACTCACAATTGTGAATTATAAAGTCAGAATTGTGAGATGTGAGATCTATCTATTTATCTATCTATCTATCTATCTATCTATCTATCTATCTATCTATCTATCTATCATCTATCATCTATCTATCTATCTATCTATCTATCTATCTATCTATCTATCTATCTATCCTTATGTATAGGTGTCACTGGATCAGTATCACACAGAAGAAGAGATTTATCAGCTCTCATTACAGAGGGAACCCAGAGCTGCAAAACCAGCGGTTAGTTTACCAGCCACTTAATTTTTGTATATTTATTAATTTTGGTTAATTTGATTAATTTATCAAATATTTATTCATGTCCGTCAATCAGAAATGTAGATGTTTGGTTATAAAGAAATGTAGAATTTACAGTAATTTACAGTAATAAGTAAACTCACAAGATTAGATTTAAATATATGTGAAATAATGTGACTTTATTTTTTGTTTGGTGGATCAGAACTCAACCTCTTCCTCCAGTCCAGCTCCTAAACAGCCATCAATGATTGACGAGTGGGCAGCGTCAGTCAAGCCTAAAGCTGATCCTGCTATCATCAGCAAACATATCGAGAAGATGGTGGATGTAAGAGAAAAAATAACATTCTTGTCTCACTTTTGTGTCAAACCCATTACATCACTTTTGAGTTGAGCCTTTACTAAACTCCGCCCGTCTTATTTACTGCTGCAAACTCAGTCAAACTCTGCTACATCTTGTAATTTGCTTGACAAAGAAATGTGTGATGGAAATTTCTAAATTATCCATCAAATTCAGTCTCTAAAAGGTAGATTTAGCTTAGTGGACATTTGCACAGGACGTGTTCTTGTATTCTTTCTATGATGTTTTGGCCGTAGCATTGTGTCTCACTGTTCTTTCAGCATCTCACGACCTGAGCACTGCTTTTTTAAGATGCTCAAGTTCTTCATCTTTGAAAAACACATCTTGAGACTCCAGGGTTCTATTTTTGAACCAGGCCAAGTCTAGTTTTTAGTTGCCGATGTAGGATTTGTCAGTAATGGGGCTTAGTGGAGGGTCAAATGTATGTATTTGTTTGCACTGACAGTAACTGCATATTATACTGTATAATTGAATTTCCAGGATGTATTGTTGGAGATACATTTTCATGTTTTCTTTTCACAGTCTGTGTTCAAGAATTTCGACTCAAACGGCGACGGCTTCATCTCACGTGAAGAGTTTGAGTGTATCAGGAATAACTTCCCTTATCTCAGCAAGTTTGGAGAACTCGATAAAAATCAGTAAGTGTATTGATGCCAAACGAGCAATGCTGTGGGCACAACACAATATAAATGTTTTCACCAAGAATCAAACAAACATAAAACCAAATTCAAACTACTGAAAGACTTTTGCTACTTTTCTAAACTATTGCTTATCAACAATAACACATTTAAAAAAATAGTTTATTTTTCCCAACAATACCATTTTGTTTAAAAACCAGATGCATGTTTGTTTGTTTGTTGTGTAACCGTTTACAAAGTAATCAAGTGTATGCTCAGATTTTAGAAGTCTACAACCCATCGGCAGATGTCATGAGTTACTGGGCCTCTTCCCTTGTGATGCTCATAATGCACCTCTTCCATGGGAGCTGATTTGTTATGAGGGTTTGCATTGTATAGATCTTACTGACTGTTTCTCTCTCATTTCACGTTCTGTCTTTCTCCATGTATCAGGGATGGAAAGATCAGCAGAGAGGAGATGATAGATTACTTCATGAAGGCCAGTTCTTTGCTCAACTGTAAGATGGGCTTCATACACACATTTATTGAGACCACATATGTGAAACCCACCTTCTGCGAACACTGCGCCGGCTTTGTAAGTCTCATGCAAGCATATAGCAATAGATTTTTTTTTTAAATTATTGCATCTTGTGTTGTCTGAGATGCACAGCTTTAGAAATTAGCTCTAGCCTGAACACATTGGCTTTGATCTGCTGGTTTATTTATAGCATAGTGTGGTGTGTAGCTTTGTATTATTTGTTGTACTGAGTGTATGTGGTGCTTTCACATCTACCTGTGTGTGTGTGTGTGTGTGTGTGTGTGTGTGTGTGTGGCCTCTAATGTTGTGTGTTTGTGATGTTTGTGCTCTCCCTTTCATCTATTGTTTACCTGCTGTGATTCTCTTTCTCTCTCTTGATCTTAGTCCCTCCCTCTTCTCTTTTCCACATCCTTTTTGCATCTGTCTTTTTTCCTCAAAAATAACTTCTTTTCTTCTTTGTTTAAGATATGGGGCTTTTATAAACAAGGATACAAATGCAAAGGTAAGAGAGAGCTGTGTGTGTGCGTGTTTGGTATGTTTGTAGTATATTACATATAGAAAACATAACATTTTGGTATATTATATTAAATCATAACGTTTTAGTAAAGAGTTCCAGAAGCTGTAAATACCTTTAGTGTGAAGGTGGACTGTATCAATATTGCATTGTCCTGTTGTGTAACACTTCCTCAAGATTTCATTTTGTGCTTTATTTTCTTACAATTTCCTCGGCACCAGAAGTCGCAGTGGCCTCTAAAGGTTAAATGCAGAAATGATCATGCATAGAGTTCATGGAGCTTTCAAGCTTTATTTTATTTATACCCGTATGCACGGGGAGTGGCTCAGGTATGCAAAATCCACTAGCCAAAATTCATTGGCGTTTTCTCTTAAAGTCTAGAGATGATTGCGGCTCCCAAGTAAATCCCCTAATGTCATCACGACATATATCGTAGTGACCGACAGATAGGGAACCGCTGCAATCAGATCAATGAATCAGTGAGCTGAACTCAAGAACCAAATCAGTCTGATTAGTGAATGAATCATTCAATCCAGTTATGTGAAGTGTATCAAAGTCAAAGTTTACTTATAAAGCACTTTTTTTGAAACAACATGTGTTTACCAAAGTGCTGTACAAGCATGAATAAGGCAATATGACAAATAGAATAATAAAGTTAAAAATATTATGAAATATTATAGAATAATGTAAAATAAAATAGCAGCTCTCACACAGTGTTAAACGCCATACTATAAAAGTAGGTTTTTAAGCTAGACTTAAAAACAGTAAGTGTTTGGGCCTTTCTAACACCTAAAGGCAAATTATTCCAAAGTCTACTGCAAACGCACGGTCACCCGTATGTAATTTCATAATTACTTCTATTGACTTTGAAATATGGTTGAAGTACTGCTGAACGTACTGACAAGCATTTATGATAAACTAAAATGCATTTGAATGTAATTTCTTTTCAAACTTGTATATCATGTATTTAAATATATTTGTAAATACACATTCGCAATGAAATTGCGATTACTTGAAATATATTAACTTGAAATATAACACCACAGCTAAAATTAGAATCAAGTGCTTTAGTATGTAAGTAAACACGGTAAAATAAAACATGACAAAAGATTATTAAAACATAATGATTTAAATGTGTACTTAAGTGTGAAACATCTTGAAAAGTGTCTCTTAAGTAAGTGGCCTTTTATTTAATTATTATGTATTCTGTTATCTTAAAATATACTTTGAAGTGCACTACAATTAAGCGCACTTCTTTTTCACAAGGGCTTGCTTACTGTCTTTTCGCCTTCGTCCACCGCCCTAAATACTAACGCTGCATCTCTCTCTCAGTCTGTGGTGTGAACTGTCATAAAGCATGTCATGGACGCCTGACGGTCGAATGCCGTAAAAGAACGAAGAGCATCAGTCATGAGACCCCACCGTCACTGCAGTCCAGATCCTACAGCTTACCTCTGCCCAGCAATGTCCCGTCAAACCTGCAGAACACAGGTACATTCTCACACACACATCGCATAGCTGAGCTGTGTTTACCAGACTGTCTCTGCCTATTTCTGCTTGTTCTTTGTTCTTCAGTCATCACAGAAGAGGATGTCGAGGCAGCTGAGCAGGGTGCATTTGACTGTCACCTCTAAACTGGTAAACTAACATTCTGCATCACTACATAAATACATTTCTCAGAAAAAAACAACTATTTTAAGGTAGAACAGTACACATTATATTTTATTGTTAGCTCAATATTATTAACTGCACTAGTAAAAACGTAATATATTTAAAATACATTTATTTCATACTTAGTATGGTTCAAATCTGTTAACATATTTACTGACAGATAACATTTATAGGCTACACTTTATTTCGATAGTCCACTTTAGACATTCTACTAACTATAAGTAACTTTGTAACTACATGTCAACTACATGTCAACTAATTCTCATTAATTTGCAACTACATGTCTACTAACTCTCAGAGTAGACTGTTAGGGTAGGTTTAGGGTTAGTAGAATAAGTTGACAAAGAAATAGTTAGAAGATATTAAGCAGACAGTCTACTAATACTCTACTAACTGCTAGTTGACATGTAGTTGCAAAATTACTTACTGTTAATAAAATGTCTAAAGTGGACTATCGAAATAAAGTGTTACCCATTTATAATTATAAAGCATAACAGATAAAAATTATAATTAAACTATACTTGTGCACAATGTGCATTTCTTAATATTAAGTCTCAAATGTGTTTTAATGTCACTTTTGATGAGGATTGTACGATCTTTGAATAATATCGGTCTTTAAATGCAAAATATTTAAAGTGTACCTGAAGTGTACTTGCAATAGTTCCACTTTAGCACAATCCGAATATACTAAGCGTATCTTTAATTGTACCCCAGCACTCCTTCTGCACAATTAAAGTGCAATAAGCACAAAATTAGTTGTTCCAATTTAGCAGACTTTAAGTATACCAGTTTAGTATTCTAAAAGTACAATTGCAGGGCATACATAAATATGAAAATATATTTGTAGTACTTAGCATGAAATAAATAAAATATTTATTTTTCACTAGGGTGTACAGATTTTTGTCTGACTTCACGAATGGTCAGCATGTTGTCTGCAAGGAGTCTTGTGTTGAGGCAAATTTCTTCCAGTCACACCTAGCACAACAATGTTGGAGGAAAAAAGATCTAGAGTTGGGTTGAACTGTGAGATCGCAGCCTGACACTCACGGTGAGACATGGACATGCTGCTATCTGCTGGACTGAAGCTGCAACTGATCAACCATCTCTTCCCTGCTGAAGCCATACATAAATATGAAAATATATTTGTAGTACTTAGCATGAAATAAATAAAATATTTATTTTTCACTAGGGTGTACAGATTTTTGTCTGACTTCACGAATGGTCAGCATGTTGTCTGCAAGGAGTCTTGTGTCGAGGCAAATTTCTTCCAGTCACACCTAGCACAACAATGTTGGAGGAAAAAAGATCTAGAGTTGGGTTGAACTGTGAGATCGCAGCCTGACACTCACGGTGAGACATGGACATGCTGCTATCTGCTGGACTGAAGCTGCAACTGATCAACCATCTCTTCCCTGCTGAAGCCTGAACGTACTCTCAAACACATCGCAAGATCTCAAGCATATTTGTAGGATTTATCATTATGGTGTACATTCTTCCCAGGTTGCTTGAAATACATTGTAATCTTACTTTTATAAATAGAAAATAGGAAAGAAAATAAAGAAAGAGAAGGAATTTTCAGTGACTCTGTTCTGAGGTACAGAAACATTTTTAAGATATTTTTGTGAATGCAACTAAATTGGAGCTTAATGTCACCAAAGCAGTTGTGGCTGAATTTCAGTGTAAACTCATGGCGGCATAGATCAGGTGTGTTTGCATCTGCAATATTATGCAATCAACTGTAATGTTTTTAAAACTTTGAATTTATTGAATCAAAATGGGGGGGGAAAATCCCAAACTTTTTTTTTCTCTCTCTTTTCAAATGAATGTATTTTGAGAGAGTTAACTGCAATAAAAGACGTAGTTGATATTCCAGCTATAACTGATGCATCTGTTTTGAATGCTGTAAAAAAACAAAAACAATGATCTGTATATAAAAGGAAGGATTATATAGAATTAAAAGGCCCTCCTTTCACACCACAAATATTATGCGTGAACAAGATTTTGAAATGAAACTATTCACACCATGACCGAACATTGGAAAATAAGATTATCAGCTTTTGGTCACATGTCCCGAGCCTTTTCCAACCGCATATCTGAGCATTAAACACTAACTGATAAAGAATCTAAATTGATTGATGATTAAATGGCTCCATGCACCAATGGAGATTTTAATGATTTCCAATAACTTATTTTAGAATACTTGATTTTAATAGATATAAAAACATGAACATTACCTTGGAATTTGGCTGCAGAATTAAATCTAATTGTAATGATTATAAGTGGTTCTGTGTTCAAAAGATGTTAAACATCCCTTTAAAAAAAAGTCTGGCTCTGTTGTTGTGAGATGCCACAAACATCATCTGTTTCACAACACTAGGTTCATGTTCCATGTTTCAGAATATCCCTGTTCTCTCTCTTTTTTTAATGTACTGTATGTTGTAGCATTAGCTGTTAAGATGTGATTTACTAAATTCTTCCAATGATCTGAGAAACTATCGATATTAGTCTGGGAAATCAGACTCTTATGTTAGTTAGGCATGTAACACGTTTTGTATGCATATTAACTGATATGTTCTTTTCATATATCCTATGCTGTTTGTTGAATGTTTTGTTTTTATATGTACAGTATTTTGTCATTAATGAAAAGAGAAAGGAAGATGAGAATGTATTTTACATTGAAGTTAATCTGTGGTGTTGCACACTGTTTGTTCTGTAGTACAAAAGATGAGTTTTTTTCTTGGTGATGATTGAATGTATTTTTCTCATGCAACCAACATTTTAATGTGCAGGTCTGTAGGATTTTCTCAGTTACAATAAATATTGATATCAAAAAATCTACACGAGTGACTAAATTACATGAGCATGACTTATTCGATTCAGTTTAGACTGCTGTTTTGGGATTAAAAAATAGATGCATTTCTAAAGTGTTTTTTGAATATTTTAGCATAGCCTAGTGACCCACATGAAAAAATGCTTTAGTAATTTATAGTAAATAGCCTACTACTATAGTGTTTTTGAACCATGCTGTAATAAAGCACTTGAATTAATTTCTTGAGGTAATTCTATAGTTGTTGTGGTAATATAACAGCTCTAGAAATATATACAACTTACTTTACCTAATACTGCACTACTACACAATTTTTCTACAACTATATTGTATATTATACTACAATACACTACAGTTTACTGTAGTAAAAAGTAAAGTATATTACAGTATTTATTACAGTTTATCAGTTCACTATAGTTAATACTACATTACGCTGTAGCATTCATTAACAATGTTATAATATATACAGTATAATACACTTTACTATAGTATGGTTCAAAACACTATAGTATTTATTATAAATTACTATAGTATTTTTTCATGTGGGGAGTCACTGTCGAAACTCGAGGTCTGTTTTTGAAATAACATGTAAGCCTATATTTGTCCTCAGTCACAAACCACATTCAATAACATACTGTGTATATACTGTATATATATATTTTGCTGGACAGGATAGGCTATATCTACTAATCGTTATGTCATTTGTAACGTTATTTACTGTAAAACATTTTTCTCAGTTGAGTCAAAACTGTGGAACACAGTATGCTCAAAAGTCTATGTTTGCATATAGTTTTTCTTTTATTATAATGATATTATTATTATTATATTTTTGATGTCTTAGTGATATTGTCTCTGATAAAATGAAAACATTCATCAATAATATTTCCATTGCAATCATTCAGCGTGTAGACAGGTAGGTTTTGTGGGATAAATGCTATAAGAGTCAAAAATAGTTTGTTTATTTATTTATTTTGGAGTTTTTCACCATCATGCAGTCTCTTGAGATACGGACGAATGTTGCCTTCTGTCTTGACAGCAAAAGACCTCGTGAGATATGGCTCAAGTGGAAATAGCACATCTTGAATATGCAGCTCCCCTCAGGTTTGTTTTCCTCCGCACCAGCTAGGCATATTGTTGATGGCACACAATGGAGAATATTGTTCTCAATCCCTTTGCCAAAGGCTGAATTTCACCTGCTTTCCCAAAGTCTCCTTCCTGTACTACATGTAAATGTGTAGTGTGCATCTACAAAGGTGGGAAGGATGCTGGAAAAGTTGCTTTGTAAAGAAGCATCCAGATTTTAATGTGATGGCAATATGCTTTCCATTGAGGACACCAGTGCAATTTAAGGAGTGCCATTTCCTTGAAACTTCTCTGTATGCCGCAAGATATAAAATGTATATACATAGATTTATTATTATTATTATTACAGTGTAAGCAACTACTCTTCTTCAGCTCGTTCCACAGGGATTGTGGTGTCCTTGGCGAAATCTTCATTCTGCACTTGGTGAACCATTGTTTTTTTTTTTTCTGGAGGTGTGCTTTGGATCATTGAGTTTCATGGCAAAGGCAGTCAGGTGTTGGTTTAATATATGTTGTATTTGTATCCTAACAAGCTGTCCAGGGCCTTTGGAAGAAAAACAGCCGTGCAACATCAAAGAAACACTATACTTCACAGTATGAGGTACTTTTCTGCATGACTGCCCTTCTGTTTACACCAAACCAACCTCTTGTAGTTTTTATTTTTTTATAGTGTATAACAGACCTCACCAGGACCCCTACTAAGTGGCTGTTCTGGAAATTGTGTTTATAAAATGTATTAATAATCCTGTGAAAAATGATACAGAAGGTTAAATTGGGGATTTGTTTTATTCATGAGAAGAGAGTAGAATGAAAATAGAAGCAAATGAAGAAAAACAAAAAAGCTGCCTTTTTATAAATACTTAAAAATGACTAAATCTGAAGCATTTGGGACACTAGTATCTTACAATCATGCACTTGTAATATGCAAAATTGTAACAGTACCAACAATGTCCACTAGATGACCATATAATCATTAAGAATACCTGGGTAAATATACAGTAGGACTGAACCCAGGATATCAGAGTCCCCTTTTAATTTAGTTTATTATCTCTGTTTCATTGTTTATTATCTCTGCGGCCTGAAGCCATCTGTGAAACCATCTTACTCTTGTGAAATATAAAAATAAACTCTATCAAGTATAACATTGACTATAAAACTCTCACTATAAAACTGCCTGAAGTGGATTTTAGAGAAAAGTCTATAAAATGTCCCTAATTACAACTTAACTGGTTCCATAAATGTTATTTTAGAATTATTTATATACTATTATATTAATGTAATTGTTTTGTTATACTTCATCGTAATTTTAGTTTGGTTTTATTAATTTTGTGTACTTTTGTCATTTTTATTAGCTTTTAATATTTCTATTTAGCTTTCATTTGTTTTTATTTCAGTTTAAACAGAA
Source organism: Sinocyclocheilus grahami (assembly GCF_001515645.1). Classification (NCBI taxonomy): domain Eukaryota; kingdom Metazoa; phylum Chordata; class Actinopteri; order Cypriniformes; family Cyprinidae; genus Sinocyclocheilus; species Sinocyclocheilus grahami. Next base: position 1,393,611 of record NW_015505479.1, on the reverse strand, counting down.
ATGTTGCCTTGGTAATTAACTGAAATAGGGGGTTTCATGTAATATATGTTTAATTATATTTTAGCTTTATTTCAAGCTTCATTTAGAGAATTTTTTTTTTTTTATGTTTTTTTTTAGTTTGATAAAATGTTATTTATTTAGTATTAATTAATATGTTCAATTATTCGTTTTTAAATGATAATTTTCAGTTTTCGTCTTAATTTAATACAATTTTAATTTTGTTGTGTGCTTTTGTAATTTTAATTATTTATTTAGTTTTTAGCTATAATTATTATTTTTTATTAATTGTAGTAACTTAAACCTATATATTTTAGTTTTCAAGTTTTCTTATCTAATATTTACATATAATTTTATTTATTTCAAGCTTCATTAACAGAAAATGATTTTGAAGTGTTAGTGTCAGACTTTTGTACCTGTTTTGCCCCGTAGTCCTTCCTGTGTTTCCTAATTTGGTCAAGTTCCTGTCCTCGTTTAGTGTGATTATGTTCCATTGATGTCACCTGTGTTCCCCAATTATCCCTTGTATTTAAGTTCTAGCCTGTGCTATTCTCCCTTGTCCGATATTGAATGTTCGTCTTGTGCTACATGTGTTCCCGGCAGCCCTGTGTATCCCGTGTTGGAAGGATTAAAGACTGTGTTTACTGTGAAATCTCCTGCGTCTCCTCGTTCCACGTTTCACGCTCCTCGCTCCTCGCTGTTGTACAAGCGTCACAGAATATCGGACCAACAACAGTTTAAATTGCGTGTTTCCCCTCCGTTTTGTTTCTGTTTTTCGCTCAGTGTTTTTTTTCCCCTCTCGTTGTGTGCCCAAATGGATCCCCTCCTTCGTCCCGAATTCCTCCTCCTCCTGCTGGAGCAGGGGGAGCGCTCGCTTGAGGGTCATACCAGACTGTTTCCGGCGATTGCCCATCTCACCACCTACCCGGACGATGCGCTCTGCGTGTTCTATGACGCCAGCCTTAACCCCACGTGCAGAGCACCGTCATCCGAAGATGGCCCTCGAGCGGAATTCGCCGCATTTATGGAGTGGACACTGGCGAGACACAGATCCCCGGTCACCGTCTGTCCCGAGGGGGATCTCGCCGGTGCCACTCCAGACCCAGAGCCCAGCCCACCATCTCCCCGCTTTAGCTCAGCCAGAGCCCACCGACGACCGAGAGCCCATTCCCGCCACGATCTACGTGCCAGCGCAATGCCGAGCGACTGAGCGGAGGATTGCCCCGGAAGGAGTGCCCAAGCCGTCTAATCAGGTGAGAGAGAAGGCGACAATTCCCGCCACGAGGGAGAAAGCTACAGACGGTGTGAGTGTGGAGAGGAGCTCCCCCCCATGCACCGCAGCTGAGGGTGAGCTGAGTATGGCGCGGTGAAAGTGCCAAAGCGAGAAGGAGAGGGCTCCAGTCCCCGAATCCAGTCCAGAGCACCCTCCAGTGCCCGCTCCTAGAAATTGCCCTCCAGTGCCAGCTCCTCGTAAGCGCCCTCAAGTGTCCGCTCCTCCTGAGCGCCATCCTGTTCCCGTGTTCAATCAAGAGGGGGCTTCCGATCCTGAGTTAAACCCTGAATGCCCGGAGATGCACAAATGTACTTAATGTCCGTGGGTCTGCCATCCTCCAGCGTCGTCGTGGCTGGAGAATCCCTCACCTCTGATGCCCAGACTCCACCTCGGCCAGTAGACCCAGCGGCTCCACCTCGGCTCATAGCTCCCTCACCTCCACCGTCACCCATTGATCCACCAGCTCCACCGGGTTCCCTCGTCCCTCCGGTACCGCCTTGGTCGGGCGTCAACCCGCCATCGCCTCAGGACTCTGCTCCTCCGGCTGCACCTCGTTGCTCAGTCCCACCGGCTCTATTGGGCTCCTTCCTCCCACCAGCTCCACCTTGGTCCTCAGTCGCTCCGGCTCCGCCATGGGCCTCCGCCTTGGTCGCCAGAGCCCTCGGCTCCACCCTGGCCCCCTGGATCCTCGGCATCCCCCTGGCTCGTTGGCTCTCCGTCTCTGCCTCGGGCTCCTCCACCACCTGCTTTGCCACCGATTATGTTCTATTGATGTCACCTGTGTTCCCCAATTATCTCTTGTATTTAAGTTCTAGCCTGTGCCATTCTCCCTTGTCTGATACTGAATGTTTGTCTTGTGCTACATGTGTTCCTGGCAGCCCTGTGTATCCCGTGTTGGAAGGATTAAAGACTGTTTACTTTGAAATCTCCTGCGTCTCCTCGCTCCACGCTCCTCGTTGTTGTACAAGCGTGACAGATAGTTTTAGTTAACACAAATATCACAGCTCCAGAAGAGCTCTGATTGTGGTTCCTTCATCTGCAAGGTTTCAGTAAGAAAAGCATTCTGAATTAATATACATAATTTATTAAAATATTTTTTTTTCTGATATATATATTTTAGCCAAGAATAGAACCAACTCATACTTTCCTGTCTTACAGTAATATTGTCATTTGGGAGTCAAACAAAAAGGCTTTGTGTGTGTGTGTGTGTGTGTGTGAGCACATCGAACAACCCCCAAATCACTCCTGCCCTGCATCTGTGGTGTTGGGTTAGTATCAGGGAGGGTCACCCCACATTCTGCTGCCAGATGGTCAAGCCATAGGAGAGTCCTCTATCTGTAATATTGAATCTAGAGGAGAGCCGCTCCCAATCCTAGTCATTATATCACATTCTGAATGACTGTGTATGTGTGTGCTGACGTGAGTCAGGAGTGTTTAGGCTTATGCACACACACTCTACATGCATTCACACACCCGTTCCCAATGGTGCAAGCATAAAAATGCTCAGAATTGGATATACACTTAAAAATTAAAGGTTCTTTATTGGAATTGATGGTTCCATGTAGAATCTTTAACATCCATGGAATCTTTCCATTCCGAGTGAAAAAAGATTCTTTAGATGATTGATTTAGTGATGTTCACACTAAGAAAACCAAAATGGCATCGCTGCGAAACCCCCCTTTTGGGACCCTTATTTCTAGTCCATACGAATCTAGTCTCTCTAATCATCCATATATTAGGCTAGAAAAAGGATTACTGTAGCTACAGTGAGGAGGAGGCTGAGGAGCCAGAGGGCAAGAGATATCCAAGCAAGAGGGTGAAGGAGAGAAAAGACAGGAGGGGGTGGAGAGCAGTAGCGTTTGCGGGGCGGAGGAAGGGGCCGGCTTTAGTTTGATGTGAATGGGTATTAAAGACGGCATGCTAGAGGGGCAGAAAAAGACAGAGAGCAATTCAACCTGCCCCTGTAGGAACAGCAGGATGTGAGCTTCTTACAGCAAGCTGTCAACGGTGGATTGCATTTCTGTATTAATATATTTGGGTGAAGCAAAAAGCCAGCAGAGAGATCACAACAATGCTGGAGTGAGGAGAAGAGACGATGAGGGGAGCTGAGATGAAATCTGGAAGGTAAGATCAGTGTTTTTTTGACACAAGCTTGCCCATACCGCCCATTTTGCTGTACGCTGTAAAAAAGATTTTTTGGAGATTACTGGAATACTATTTCAGTGTATAATTCAATGCCAACTGTGAAATTGAGCAGTGTCTAAATGAAAATTGTTTCTATCCAAGGCCCATACTGCGTTTGCATGTGTGGTTTGTGCAGAGGACACAAGTAACAGAGAGGCAGAGAAGAGGATGTGTCAACACAGTAAGGGGAAACACATTGTGAAGCAGAGGAAGTGATGTCTGAGGTTGAAACTGTGCTCTGCTAGCTTCACACGTCTGCACGTCATCGCTGGCTTACATTCGCATACATGCACACGCATACAGATTGACACACACACAACCAAGCCACCGCAGACCTTTGCTGAGGATGTGCACTAGATGAAGACAGACAGAGGACATGGAGACAAAGAATATGAGGGAATGAGCAAAGAAAACCCCATTTAAAAAGGGTAAGGATTTCTTTCACATTTTATGGAATTTGTGTAGATTCGTGAAAATGAGGATCGTGAAGTTTGCACATACGATTTGCACTGAAGTTATTTCCGCAAGCGCTGCTGCTGCTGCTGGTGTTCAAGGTGGCAAGGAAAATGCAAGATGCACTGTAGTGCCTCTATCAATCTCTCTCTCATTTAGGATGGGGGAAGGGTTGCTCTCCAGGCTCTAGGGATACGTTGGTAATAAATGAGAACGGAGGGAGTGGAATAAGAATAGGAAGAGCAGAGATATCTTACGCAAGCATGCACAACAAAGGGTACGACTGCATGGCTTTTGACGGCAGCTCTTGACCCTGTGAAAGTGACGGTACGTGCGTAACTGCACAATGGTGTTTTGCACTTTGACGCATTTGTTCGGCTGTGGTGTGATGATGTCTTTTCTCATCCTCTCAGTAACACATGCGCTTGTTGGGTTCATTTGATTGGTTTTGGCCTGAGGCGTGACTCTGGTGAAAGTCATTACTCATGAACAATCTATGAGAGGCTGAACCTGCTTCAGATATATCAGAGTATATTAGGGCACACGCTACAATTGCATGCTCCTAAAAAAGGTTAAAAAGTACCATTTAGCTTTGTTTAAGAATATACTTAAAAGAATATATACTTAAGCGTGAACTGAGTGTAATGTTTTATGACACTTAAATCCATGTTAAATGCAATTAGCTCACCGTATTTTTGACCCACTTAAGTACATCTTTATATGCAGATACATAGATCGTAGATATTCATACATAACATTTACAGATGCAAAAACATATTTTTTGTACGTTTGGGAAGATGCTGAAGCAAACAATATGGACACGCTGACAGTATCTAAAATGTAGTAAGTATTATGTACAAATATAGAAATGTAAAATATTTATAAATCATTTATATCATATAGACTTTTATACAGTGACATTTTTACCGTTTTATAGATATACAGTATTCATATAAATCTTTTAACCCTAAAAGGACTTATATAATAATATATAATTGTACTGACAATAATTTAAGTTACAGTATACCATCATGTAGATAGACAGTATACAGAAAAACGTAATTTATGAATGATCAAAAAACTAAAAAGCAGTGCATGAGATGGTGCGTGACTTTCAAAATGAATGAATCAATAATGGCTAAAAATGACTGAAATGTTATTTATGTCAAGATTTTAAAGTGTAGTTTTGTTTTAAATTATGTGAATTCGAACAGTCATGTAAATGTAACATTTCACAGAATGTAACATTTAGAATGAGATTGAAAACACAAAATCATTGATATTAAATTCAATAGAGTCAACCGAATAATTCCATGAATTAAATATTCATAGATGAAATAAGAACAGGAGCGCCTGTAAGGTTTAGGTGTTGTCAGTATTGTGGTGCTTATTGCTTTAGTGTCTGTGCAAACATACATAAATGTACATGTGGTAGAAACCCAGAAATACATGAGATGACTTTGCCATTGTATGTGTACTTACAGTACAGACTTATCTCTTCATGTATCAAAACATGAGACATACAGTATCGTTTCTGATTAAATATAAGGATTTCTCAAGCAAAAGATAATGCTAATTAGTATGTGTATGTCTTAGCATTTCTGAGTCAAAAATCAATAAAAGTGCTGCGAGTGTCTGTGGGAAACTGAGCTTAATGCCACGAACACCAACTGCTGTGTGAGATAACACGATCAAAGAAGAGCTAAGAGATGCACACACATGTTGAAACTCAACAAAAATGTAATAATCAGTTTGGCAAAGATGAACAAGCTTCTTTGCTCAGACGTTTAACAGTGATGAAAGAAGGATGAGGAGACTTCTGGATGAATGTATGATTTGGATGAATGCATTCAGTATTTTTTCTCTTATTCCACTTATCTTCCTCTGACCTGCTCTAACATGCAAGTGAAGCTAAATATAGAGTGTAATGTTAAAATGGCACACTTAAATATTAAATGCTTCGACCCAAATGATGGGAAGCTGTGTTGATGTAGATGCGTGTCCTAATGCTCTATATACCCTAAGAGCTAGAGAGGGAGATGGATCCCATTATCACTAGATAAAAAATATCCTACACTGGACAACATGATCTTATGAGTATTTGTATGTATTTTGCGTAAAATGTGATTCTACCAAGCATGCATTTACTTAAATTGACATTAAAATGCACACTATTGACTATTGTGTGTTTCATTAGATATATTAACATTAGTTTTTACATTTGCACTGTAAACTCTTATATGACTATTTTGGTATCTGTGACAAAGAATAAGCATATCAAGTGCTCGATTAGCTGTTTGTGTGATCTTTGAAATGTTACACTGTTTGGTGATAATTACAGGAACCCAAGAGAAGTTGGGTTGTATTGCATTGTTATACTGAAAATGTTGGGAGGCTTAGCAATGAATTTACATTTTAAAGGCATTGACTGAAGAGACATTATACGCAAAATGGAAACGAAGAAAGGAAGAAAAAAAGTGTGAACTCTGTTCTAACTCTTCTAATCATCCCATAGCCTACATTATAGTATGCTGCCATTATGCCAACCATTAGCTGCCCTTTTTTATTAAGCATACATTTTTGGCTGATGTAGCCGATGCATTTTGCAGAAGTTGCATTTTTCATTCAGATAGAGTGTGTTTAAGAGCAGCAACAACGCAGCAATGTCTGCCTGCTTATATCGCTTAACATGTCTGAAAACTCAACTGGGATCAATGCTCTCATCTTGCAGTATGTTATATGATGGCAGACATCACAATAAATGATAAATGGTCAAGGAACCGTTAGGAAAGTGAGGAAAGCAAAATCGAAGGCTCTCACTCACAACTGTAGGCACTCGCACACAAAGAGGACGTTTGTGCACAGATTCTGTTTAATTCTGTCTGGCCATCTGACAATTGCTTGATTGTTTGAGTTACGTTTTGGTCGGTCTGAGATCTGATAAGATGCCTTTCAATAGTCTCCAGACATTTAAATACTGGCTGGTTTGATTGGACGTGCTGGATGCAGTGGTATCTGCTGCTGTGACTGAGGGGAGGCGCATATTTTACAGTACTGTAGTGCATCAACACTAATTTCAAAATGCATTTATCATAGTTCTTTTTTTCTCCGTCTGATCACACAAAAGACTCCATCTGGCTGGTTTTAGTATGTTTAGGCTGTGATCTACTACTTGCGCAGTCTAACAAATTGCATGCAAACTTTGTGGCCATATGGGTGATTTAAGAATATGTACGCAAACAGAACCATGTGCTAATAGACACAACAATATTTAAAGGAGGCTTTCGCATGTGGTATTTGTATGTATATGCCGCTCACTTGCAGCCAAGGATGTGAGGGAGACATTTCAATCTCATAGTGATTCATAACTGTTTTATTTTTTGGCAAAATGATGACTAATTTGTTTTCATGCAATCTGCTTAATAGTTAGGGGTGAACTTTCATGCTTATTTTTTTTATCTAAAAATTGCATGCTTTCTTATGAATCAAATCTAACAAATTAGTACAAAATCACTTCATGAAATAGTTGCCCTCTTTTTTTCTTCGAATTATTTACTTAATAACCTCTCCCCCTCATTTTTCTTTAAAAAATCTCTAAGAAGTTTATTTTGTGTAATCATAGACATCATAACCATGCAAGACGGCAATGGGTGAGACTAACGTGCAAGCCGTGATCCCATTGACTATTAATTACCTTTCACCATCCGCATTTTGTTTTCAGCAAATCACTCTGGTCAAAGGCAACATGATTTATAATATTTAATAGATTAAAACATTTTACATTTTGCCATAGCTTTCAAAAGTGCAACAGTGCTTCAATCCCACTCTCAATCACTTACTCAACTGTCGTCTCATATAAAGGCAAAAAAGTCAAACTGATGGAACTCACTGACTTTAAATACATTTAAGTAACTTTTAGCATCTTCTTAATCTCAGGCCTCATTATTCTTACTCTTTTTTTTGTTCACAGACGCATTTAATGGCCAATAATATCTCAATGACCAGCCCATAATTCAGTTCTGTTGAATATGAAAAATGTGTTTTCTTTCGTACATAACAAAAATATTAAATAGATATTTCAAGTCAAGTGGCGTTTAACCATATACAAGTACATAGTGAAACGAAACAACGTTTCTCCAGGACCAAGGTGCTACATAAGACAAACACAGAACTTCAAGGGACTACGTTAAAATATACTTAAAGTGTACAAGTGCAAACATGTGCAGACAGCACAAGACAGTACAATGACTACTGGGACAGACAATGGGTACAGTCCTAGTGCTGCGCCAAACAGTACACTTAGAGAACCAGAACCTAGTGACAATAGTGCAAAGAGTACAATATAAGTAGCTGAAGTAGTATAAACAAACAGTGGCATGCAAAAGTTTGGGCACCCCTTGCAGAATCTGTGAAAATGTGAATAATTTTAACAAAATAAGAGAGATCATACAAAATGCATGTTTTTTTGTTTTTTTTTAGCACTGTCCTGAGTAAGATGTTTTACATAAAAGATGCTTACATTGATTCCAAAAGACAAAAAAATAGCTGAAATTATTCAAATGACCCCGTTCAAAAGTTTGGGAACCCTTGGTTCTTAATACTGTGTGTGGTTACCTGGATGATCCACGACTGTTTTTTGTTTTGTGATGGTTGTTCATGAATCTCTTGTTTGTTCTGAACAGTTAAACTGAGCACTGTTCTCCAGCTCCTGCAGATTCTTCAGTTTTCCAGCATCTTTTGCATATTTGAACTAATTATATATGTTCTGTTTTTTTTTTTAAATGCATGATTGACTGATGTTTCTTAAATGTTCATTTGCTGTGCTTACAAGTTATATATCCTATATGAATGCATTTTCTTAAAAAGTCATTGAAAACACCCCAGCTTACAGCTTAAACAACATGTTTTATTTCATTTAGCTAACATTTAGAAAATGTCTGTGTTTGATTTCAGCACACTGAGCACAATTGAGGGACTCAAACACAACTATTAAAAAAGGTTCAAACATTCACTGATGCTCCAGAAGGAAACACGATGCATTAAGAGCCACATTTTTCTTATTTTGTTGAAATATCTTTTTTTTCTTTCTATTTAGTACTGCCTTTCGGAAGCAACAAAAGATACTTGCATGTTTCCCGGAAGACAAATTAAGTACATTTTACCTTGATCTTCAAATTCAAAAAGTTTTCACTCCCCGGCTCTTAATGCATCGTGTTTCCTTCTGGCGCATCAGTGAATGTTGGAACATTTTTTAATAGTTGTGCTTTCACATTTTCACAGATTCTGAAAGGGGTTCCCAAGCTTTCGCATGCCATTGTAAGAGTAGCAGCCAATATACAGTATAATAAGTATTGTAGCAGCAAAAAACTAGCAAAAACCTTGTAAAGAGTATGGAGGATGCTCAGTTGTGTGTGTGTGTGTGTGTGTATATGCATGCGTGTATGTGTGTGTTCCTTCAGTCCAGTTTCTGAGTCTTGAGAAGTCTGATGGCATGGGCGAAGAAACTGGTCGTGAGGGCCCGAAGTTATTCAGTGTGTAAATAAATTATTTATTTACTTATTTATTTACTGTGATCTGTGTTCTAATTATATATGTTCTGTTTTTTTTTAAATGCATGATTGACTGATGTTTCTTAAATGTTCATTTGCTGTGCTTACAAGTTATATATCCTATATGAATGCATTTTCTTAAAAAGGCATTGAAAACACCCCAGCTTACAGCTTAAACAACATGTTTTATTTCATTTAGCTAACATTTAGAAAATGTCTGTGTTTGATTTCAGAGTGCATGATGTTTATCAAGTGTTTTTGCAGTACAATTTTTATTAAATCTTCGAGAATTTAAATTTGATGTCAAATATTCACACTATTGTGTCCAGTTTCTTATGTTTCTTGTGAAAATAGTTTACATTTGTGCTTAGCAGACTCTCTCTAAACTCCTTAAAACAAGCGAATGTGTGAAACCTGAACCTAATGGTTTGATGGACAAATCAAATGAGCTTGATGTTAAAAGAACCGAGCCCAGGGCTCAGCTCACCCTGACTCATTAATATTTATTAGGTCATGAGAATAGACTCTCTAGGAAGGTCATATCAAGCAATGTCGGCATGGCCTAGTTGATATTAATAAGCTAAAAATGTGTAAATTCACACCTGATACTTTATTTTCAGCAGATAAATGACATGTACTTTACTGGCCAAACAGATGCAACTTACAAAAACAACCAAAATTACAAAGATGTTTCCATACTAATATTAATATATGTCATTTCTTTAATAATTTACGATGACATACACTTGAAAAATGAAGGTTCCTTATTTGGCACCAATGCTTCTATAAAGAATCTTTAACATTCATGGAATCGTTCCATTTCACAGAAGGTTCCTTATGTTAGCAAAAGCTTCTTTAGAGTATAACAATGTTCTTCACATTAAGAAAGACCTGTTCACTGAAAGGTTCTTTAAGGAACCCAGAATGGTTCTTCCATGGCAGCGCTGCAAACCCCCCGTTGTGAGTGTGTCTCGCTCTCTATCATTGGAACAGTTGTTCTTCCTGCCCATTTGGGCAAAACGCCCCATTTCTGTAGATATTTTAAACATAAATGCATGCATACACATTGAAGAGGACATGCTACAGACCATTGTTGTTTTTATATTGAACTAATTCCTCATTTAAAAGTTTTGCATTTGTAGAAATAAAATATTTACAATGGCAGTTTTCAATAATGACCATTTTTTAAAAATGTTTTTGAAAGAGGTCTCTATGAAAATGGTACTAAATTGTTTTAAGGTAAGTGGTTGCAATCAATTTATTTTAGCTACATTTAAATACAAAACATGTTGAAAGCTAGTCAACTAAATTTGTTTATTTAAATGTAGCTAAAATAAATTGATTGCAACTACTTACCTTAAAAAGATTTAGTAAATTCAATGAATCATTTTTTTCAGTGCTCTTGTGCTCACCAAGGCTGCATTTATTTGATTAAAAACATAGTGAAAACAGTAAAATTGTGAAATATTTTTTACATGTTAAAGTACTTGTTTTCTACTTTGAAATATTATAAAATATCATTTATTTCTGTGATCAAAGCTGAATTTTCAGCATCATTACTCCAGTCTTCAGTGTCACATGATCTTCAGAAATCATTCTGATTTGCTATTCAGTTATTTTCGATGCTCAGTTTGTAATAATGGTTCATATTATCAATGTTGAAAGCAGTTTTTGCTGCTTAATATTTACGTGGAAACGGTAATGCATTTTTTTCAGGATTCTTTGAAGTTTAAAAGAACAGCATTTTTATAAAACATGGAAATTTCTTGTAACATTATTAATGTCTTTACTGTTACTTCACTGTCACATTTTAATGCGACTTTACTGAATAAAACAAATTTCTTTTAATCTTTCTTACAACAGACTTCTGAATGGAAAACATTAGGCAAAAACAACATTGATAATAATCAGAAATGTTTCTTGAGCAGCAAATCGGTATATTATAATGATTTCTGAAGAATCATGTGACACTGAAGACTGGAGGAATGATGAAAATTCAGCTTTGATCACAGGAATAAATCACATTTTACAATATATTTGCATAGACATAGTTAATTTAAATTGTAATGATATTTATTGATTTATTCTACTGTATTTTTACTCATATAAATGCAGCCTTGGTGGGCAGAAGTGACTTCTTTTAAAAACACTAAAAACTATAACCTTTTGACTTGTAGTGTACTTTTTTCATGAATAAAGTGATCACTGACTGACTGCTCCAAAGAGGGAATGTTGTAATAATAAACCCATATACACACAAGTTGTTTATAACACAGGAAGGAATGTGTACATACGTGCAGAAATGGACCTATAGATAGAGGAAGTCACCTGAACTCACACATAGAAAACATCCAAACAATAGTCGCATAAGGAATAAAATACTCTCATTTGAACTACCAAGTATAATTCCCTTTGTGTTGTTTTGTCGTGCAAGTTCCTCTTTCTCTTCATGTGTCGTACAAACACACAACTCATAAAAAACCTGCCATTTCAAATGCAGCCAACAGATTCAACAGCTCTAAAAGTGTCTTTAAACTTCTCCAATATGAGGTCTGCTTGAGTCTCCTATCTGTGTCTGTGAACATTTTTCACATAAAAACATGCAACATTGGCCAGACTGTTTCATTTCACCCTCATGAACCAAACTGTAAACTTCCTGTTTGAGATTTTGTTCTTGTTCTAAAGTCTGCATTAGAGGTGGAGCAAAAACCTATGCCTTTTTACGCATGTCCTGAATATGGTCTGATGGTTTGCTTATGAATAACCATCCTTAAACATGTCCTTCCATGTTCACGGTTCTTTACTACATTTTCTCATGGACACATTTATTTTTGTCGAGCAGCCGTTTTTTGACACTGAACATAGAGTGGCATTTATATTTTATTTAGTGTTCAGTGTCATGTGCTAAAAATAGTGTTGCTTCAAGCACTGGGGTGACCTTGCACTAGTACCACATTAGGGGAACGCGGGGCAGCCACTGGGTTTTTACTTGGGTTGCTCTCTAAGCACAGATAAATGAGACAGAGACACAGCTAATGCACAATTTCAGGATGCTTGTGAAAAAGAAGTGCGATTAATTGTAGTGAATGTGCACTTGTAATGTAGTTCAAATCTTTAACGTATATTTAAAAAAAGCTACTTGTAGGTAATATAATATTAATTACTTTGTTTCCTAAGACACTTAAGTACACTTTTAAAAAGTGCGCTTTGCAATGAATGTGCACTTGTAATGTAGTTCAAATCTTTAACATATATTTTAAAAAAAAGCTACTTGTAGGTAATATAATATTAATTACTTTGTTTCCTAAGACACTTAAGTACACTTTTAAAAAGTGCGCTTTGCAATGAATGTGCACTTGTAATGTAGTTCAAATCTTTAACATATATTTTTTTAAAAAAGCTACTTGCAGGTAGTATAATATTAATTACTTTGTTTCCTAAGACACTCAAGTACACTTTTAAAAAGTGCGCTTTGCAATGAATGTGCACTTGTAATGTAGTTCAAATCTTTAACATATATTTAAAAAAAAAGCTACTTGTAGGTAGTATAATATTAATTACTTTGTTTCCTAAGACACTCAAGTACACTTTTAAAAAGTGCGCTTTGCAATGAATGTGCACTTGTAATGTAGTTCAAATCTTTAACATATATTTAAAAAAAAAGCTACTTGTAGGTAGTATAATATTAATTACTTTGTTTCCTAAGACACTCAAGTACACTTTTAAAAAGTGCGCTTTGCAATGAATGTGCACTTGTAATGTAGTTCAAATCTTTAACATATATTTAAAAAAAAAGCTACTTGTAGGTAGTATAATATTAATTACTTTGTTTCCTAAGACACTCAAGTACACTTTTAAAAAGTGCGCTTTGCAATGAATGTGCACTTGTAATGTAGTTCAAATCTTTAACGTATGTTTAAAAAAAAAAAAGCTACTTGCAGGTAGTATAATATTAATTACTTTGTTTCCTAAGACACTAAAGTACACTCTTAAAAAGTGCACTTTGCAATAACATCGAATGAAATGGTAAAGTGCATTTTAAATAATAAAAATCTTAATCTTTTGTTGTGTTTTAAAGAAGTACACTTGTTTTGATGTGTTGACTAACATCCTAAAGCACATGTTAAGTACTTGATTATAATTTGAAATGTAGTGTGCTTTTTGATATTACATTTAAAAGTAATTTTACTGAATTGCACCTTCATCATTATAAGTGTGTAATTACAAATATATTTAAATGTGCAGCATTCATGTTTCAATAGAAATGACATTCAAGTATATTTTAGTTTATAGTAAGTGCTTATCAGAACATTCAGCAGAACTTGAATCATATTTAAAGGACGATAGAAGTAATTTTGAAATTGCATAGATGATGTACTTAAGTCCTACTTAAGCGGTTCAGCTTATCACATTTAATATCAATTTAAACTATAATACATTTTCATTTAATTGCAAGTGTCCAAAAACATTACATTCAGTTCACACTTAAGTATGTTCTTTTTAAAGTGTATTATTTTCATTATAATGTATTCTTGTTTTCATAAAAACAAAATTTGCTTCCATAAACCAGCTACAAATGTTTTAATACTCAGGATGTTGCAATGTGGTGAAACTATTCTCTTTTGACATTTTTGGCTAAGTGGTAAAGTGAAATTATCATCCTTCAAAAGCACTGCCTGTAAATATTGATTTTTATTTTACTCACTGCTATATCAGTTGTTTATAAATATCGATTTATGCTAAATAATTTACAGAGCTTTTTCAGTATAGTATCAGCTTGCAGTGACAGACTGACATGGACGTTATTAGGAAGTAAAACTCGATAAGAAGAACCAAGAAGATTTGAACTTTATAATTGATGTAAATTTGTAAATCCAGTTATTCTTTTGTCTTGTGGAAGATCTCTCTTTTTAAGGGAACTGTATTCAAGATTTCAGAGACACGCGTAAACTGAATCCAGTCCCTAATGATCACAGGAGATTCATTTGAGACGTGTGTGATAACTGCAATCTGTCTCGGTTGACCACTTGTGATTGTATCACACAAGACATGTTAATGGTCTAAACAAGGCCTTAGTCTAGTATTTTTATTTTTTTTTGTATACAAAGTATACACTGTTCTAATTGTATTGACAAAAATGAGGGAGAATAAAAACATATCTATTTCATCTATTGTGCAAATCACTTACAAAATGTGAGCGTGGAGGAAACAAAGTAGAGAGAAACTACACATTGAACCAAATGGAAGTTCACCTTGTTCTATCAGGCCAGGCAGCATGGCATGACAGTTTCATCCTCCCAGCATACATAAAGGTCAGCCGGCATCACATCATTTCCTGTCAAACAGGAAGCAGACCCTATAATAAGGGTGACGGTCAGAGCAGGCAAGAAACATAGGATACAGCTTCTCTGAAAAAAAACACATTCCCCTTTACTCTGCTTTCTGTGTAAATTAGGAACGGGGCACGTTTGGTTACATCTTAATTTGGCAGTTTACTTGAAATCTGAATCTTTTAGGTAAGTGGTAAGAAGACCAGCTGTGCTCTGTACTGAGCTATAGGCAGATGCTTGTGTCACCTCTGCAGGGTCCATCACTGCCTAGGGAAGGTTCACATGTTTTGTGTGAATTTACTTAGTAAATGGAACTAGAATATGTGTACTGGAGCGAACAAAGCCTAGACTGGAGTATGGCTGGGTGATAAACAATATCATATTGAGATTGTGATGAAATGCATGTCAATAATAATGATAAGCTCTGGACATTTGTACTCAATATGGATTAATGTAACAGCAGAAATAAATGTGACAGCAGCCAGTCAGTGCGTGTAGCTACTGTAATAAGTCTGCATTTTCTGTGTGTCTCTGTGTAAATGAGTGGCATATTTTCATCTGATACATAAACTCAAACTCACATTTCGCTCATGTTGCTTTCAGCATCTGCACCTCAGTATATGGGGACCTGTACACATGAACTTTACTTCCAGGTCTTCTCTGTGAATCAGTTTACCAGCTTTACACTGTTTCATTTGAGAAAAAACTACTGTCAAAAACACACTTTGAAACTCAAAGATCTTCATGACATCCTGCCAAAATAAAAGTTTGGTTTAACTTAAGAAATTATGACAGAAATATATTACAATTGTATAATAAAATGTACTTCTCAAAGTATTATTATTATTATCATCATCATCATCATCATTATTATTGTTATCATTATTATTTTTAAATCAAGACATTTTTAATCCATGTTTTAATGTATACTCTTCTGCAATGCAGCATCTTATTTGACAAAAAAATAAAAATGCATTGTTTTGTTGTGAATTAAATATTAGATTTTCATTAGATATTATTTTTTAATTATAAAATGGTATTAAATCATAAAACACAGAATTCAGAAGAACAAAATAAACAGAAAACATAATTTAATGGAAAATAAAATGGATTTCATGGGGCTCTGAATTAAAAGGTTATTTTGTGCAGTTTAATTGTGAGCAAACTAGTTATTTTTATATTAATTTTCAAGGTTTAGCAAATATGTGGAAAGCATTACCTTCCTCATTAAAGGGGTCATGAACTGAGAAATCAAATTTCAGTTGATCTTTTGACGTATAACAAGTCAATGTATTATAAAAACATCCTGTAAGTTTCAAAACTCAAAACTTTCTCGTTAGTTTAAAAACAGATTTATTGAAACCAAGCCCAGAAAACGACTCATTTTGGAATGTGCCACTTTATGACATAATAGTGTGGCTAAATCCCGCTTCCGCGGGAGAAGATCAATGCCTACTTCTACATCGCTGCCTGTTTAGCTCCGCCCATCAACACAACCATACAGATGACGTTACAAGATTACAAGACACGATGTAGTGTAAAAGTCATTGCACACAATTTTTGCGCATTCAAAAATAAATACGACCTCATGTTGTGTCAATCACGTTTTCACACTGCCTCCAAAATTTTCGTCCATCATAAAAAAATTCGGATCAGGTTTGATTGTCTGCGTTTTCACATCTGTAGCATGCATTTTGATAAGAAAGGATGACGAATACGAAAAAACAGAAAAACACATGCAAAAATTTCGGACTCAGTGTGCAAGGGCCTTAAGTTGTGAAAAATAGTAATTGAATTGCCTTCGTTGGGATCCTAACACCTTATCTAGATCGGATGCAAGCGGATGCTTGGAGTGTGTCAGAAATAAAACACGACATTAGTTAACTGTCAGAGATTTGTTGTGTCAGTCCGTGCTGCAACCAGTGTAAACAGAATTGCTGATTATAATTGGTTCTGTTGTGTATAGTCGCGATGTGCCGCTCACGTCCGGTGTAAACATGGGGTAAAATTAGCAAAGAGCTCCAGATTGCGTCAGTGAAACACTGTTAATTTGGTTGCTTTACTTTACTACGGATTGATTTTTAACAAGACAATATGATGCAGGCTTTTCAGAGAGACTGAAAGTAAAAGATAATGCAGTGCTGAGTCTGACTATTTTTGATCCAGTATGTCGCAACACGTAAGCTTAAGTAAAGGTGTATTTTAATAAGCAAAACTGTTAGTCAATCATAGCAGTGGGCATTTACTTGCGAGTCTTGAATGTGCCCTGCCTATAAAAACAGACCGTTCTGCAGAGAGGGTCAAAAACAGGATAGAAAATAGCCTATTACTTCTAAGTTATGATGGGTTTTTTTTTTTTTTACGTAAAATCACACTAACATTATAAGTGAACTTCAGAGAACATTATAAAATACTAAAAAATGCATTTCATGACCCCTTTAATGGTAAATGAATATTGTGATAAATATCGATATATCATGTGATATAGAAAAAAATAATTAGTGATAATAATTCTGGCCATAATTCTGCATAGAGGGTCAAAAACAGGATAGAAAATAGCCTATTACTTCTAAGTTATGATGGTTTTTTATTTTTTTACGTAAAATCACACTAACATTATAAGTGAACTTCAGAGAACATTATAAAATACTAAAAAATGCATTTCATGACCCCTTTAATGGTAAATGAATATTGTGATAAATATCGATATATCATGTGATATAGAAAAAAATAATTAGTGATAATAATTCTGGCCATATCGCCCAGCCTTACACTGGAGCATATACATAGAAAATTTAATGGATTCATAACAAATTGGCAATTATTTTCAAAATATATTTTTTTCTTGCGAAATGCTGTTCCAGAGCTTTATATCTTTCTATTAGTAATTTTATTTTACAGTTACTGTATATATATATCACTATATAGTAGTTATTTCTAGCTGGAAATATAGATGTATCCCTATCTAACAAAATAGCACAATTTCAGAGGTCAATAGCAATACCAGTAAAGATTCCACTGATTTTTAATACCTAAGCAAAAACTTCAGCTTTTATTAAAGACAAGTACAAATCAAACATCTAGTAATAAAATAAGAACAGCCAAATCACAAGCAGTAGAACAAATAAAGACAAAAGGGGATACAGTTTTTCAGGTTTCCACCAGCAGTCAAGTTATTGAATAATTTCACTATTCAAGTAACTTTTTTTCATATATTTCTTCACATATACAGTAACTTATTAAAGCTACTAAAGTTAACCAGCCACAGTTAGTGGGTTTCATTAAACATATCAGCATGTTTACATTACCAAGACATCTGTGCCAATACTCACCAAGGCAAGTATTTTGACCACTGAAGAGTATGATCTTTCATACTGCAAACACTCTTCACAAAACACGTGTGCACAGAGCTTATTGCTTTATGCTTAAATGGATCACTGAATGTGCAGCACGTTTGCCTCTCATAATACTCTGTGTGCTTTATTAGTTGGGAAAAGAGGTTACTCATATTTCCATCTTCAGCTGTTTGACAGTACGCAGTACACAGAACGCTTTCTGCTTAGTTTCGGATTGTTAAACCTTGTCCACATGACAAAAGTCTGACCACTTTTAATATAAGTAAGTGATTGTTTAAAGTCAATCAACAAACCACTCTCATATAAATAACTTAAAGTGGTCGTCCCCACTAATAGCCGCACAGATCGATACAGAGTACAGCAGAATACAGCAAGTGGTGAAGCAGATTTTACTACAGCATATAATGTACTGCCATGCAACACAAACAATGTAATTTACAAATTTTTTTTACATCTATTATTGCATACAAACTAATAATAACCTGTTTCATTGTGTTTCAGGAATACAGTGGAGGATGCAGGCGTGGTCTCTAAGGGCACAGAGCTTGTTGGTCGGCTGTGAACGGAGAGTCACAACAAGGTGTACCTGACTCAGAATAAACCAGACTGGGAATCCAATTTCAGTCAGTTCTCATACAGTCATAGTCATTCTGCTGGATGCATCCTATAACATTTATGATGAGAGTAATCCAGTATTTCAGAACTTAAGATGTTTACAGAGAGATTGAAATCATCTCTGGAGCCTGCACGGCTATTATTTTATTCCAAAGCAGAAGGTAGCGCTCAGCCCTTCTGAATATTTTAGTGAATGAGGAACCTATCGAACGGAGATCTGCTGGCAGCGCTGGAGAATTTCAGTGTTCATGGCTAGAACAAGAAACATTTGTGCCAGTCACTTGAGTTCCCCAAAAACTCCTGACTTATTCACACAGATGCAGTAAATTGGTGCAGAGGCATAAGAAAAGGGGCAAGGGCAACTGAAAAGTCAGAGCCTCCCACAACTTCAAATCATGCAGTCAGACGATCTCTTCATCCGCAAGTTTCGCAGACAGAGCCCACGCCCGCCCCTAGTGAGAGTAAACTTTGACCCCAAGCAGGATGGTGGTAGTGTGCGGACACGAGTCCTGTTAGAATGGCCCCCTAGGAGAGAGGGAGAGGGAACAAACAGCGAGAGTGTCACACCCAGTGCAGCTGCGCTGAATATGAGGACAGTAGGTCGTGGACACATAATGCAGCGTAGCAACAGTGACGTCACCCTTGGAGATTTGGATTCAGCGGGGCAAGTCGGAAGGAAGTTGCTCCGAGTAGGGGGCGACAAATCTGGGACCGCTGGGCAGGGCGAGTCCCTCCACCGAGAGTATGGTAGCCTGTCCTCACTTGAAAGACAAACCCAGAATGTAGATCCCAGTTTGGAAGATCAAGGTGTTCTCAGTCCCAATGCCTTGCGCTTCAGAGATCCGTTTCTTCTGCTGGGTCTGCAAGAGGCACCTCCTGAGGTGGACGGCGTGTATCAAGGAAACTGTGCCCCAGCAGCAGACACGTCAAAACCGGTCAAGCCCCCCAAACCAGAGGGGCTCGGGAAGAAGGCCAAACCGTCCCCTATGCAGGCCCCTCAGTTTTCCTGTGACCAAGTCCCAGGTGGTGCTTGGGTGCGCAATTTTGCACACTATGATGTACAGAGTATCCTCTTCGACCTGTCGGAGGCTGCAACCAATCGGGACAGCATCGGGCGCAAGAAGAACATCACATCCGGAGCGTCAGCTGCCTCTCAACTCCGTCCGCTTTCACAGTCCACACCTTCCTCATGTTCTCAGGGCGGAGGGGGTTGCTCGGGAAGCGGGACTGGCTCAGAAGATCTAGAGCAGTCCTTGCTGGACGAAGGAGATGGGAACGATAATGATCTCCTGCTCAGCTGTCCTCACTTTCGGAATGAGATGGGTGGCGAGGAGAGTGTGGGGCTCGGCCTGCCGCAGGCCGGCAGGCACAGGTGGAGGAGTCTTCAAAGTCCCAAAAATGCTGTGTCCGTGTTAGAGGAGCCCAGGGAAAGCCATGTCCAGGCACAGGGGAAAAGTAACTACTTCATAGAGCATGCAGACCTGGGGGCTCGTTACTATCACAAGTACTTTTACATGAAAGGTGAGAGTGTGTGTGTGGCGAAGCATGTTTGCACTTTTTGAAGAAACATATCACATACTTATTTTTAGGGCTTCCATCAACTAAAGATTTTCTGATTGACTAATAGTTGTTCATTTGAAGTGATTAGTCAACTAATCGCACGTTTATATTAATAAACCATATAATTCATAATAATGATCCTTTAATTGCCTATAGCCTATAAGTGCTCAAGCACACACATAAAGCTTGCCACAGCGCACCACAGAAGTCATGATTATGAATGCTTTAGGGAGAAAACAGCAAGAAGACTGCCTTAAAGGCACAATATGTACGTTTTTTTAATTAAAATATCCCAAAACCACTAGAACAGTGTTATATATTTTGCTGACTTGTGTACTTACATTATCCCAGATGTTTTGAAGAATGTTTAAATCAAGAGAAATAAGCAATTTTAACTAGTGTAATGGACCGTGTCCATTGTGTCATTGCGTTGCCTGCCAATGACATCATAACCCCTCGATTTTTCCGGTTTTATTTTGTTGAAAACATGGAAACCCCAAAGACACTTTAATATGTTGAATTTTATTCGACAGATGACGAACGCGCATGAGTAGGATTATAACAGAAATTTCAATACACTCAAATGTATCTAGTATAAAACAGCGCTGTTTTACCCCACATACGCATGACCGGAAGAAGCGGAAGTGGTCATCAGTGGCATAATAAAAGCTCTGCTGCTATCGAGCCATGTATCGCGCTCGTCCTTCATTAGCAATCACTCCAGCGGCCTCGTTTCGCTTCCACGACTTTTAGCCCCACCTTACTTCATACAACTGTGACCTTAATAAGTCTTTAATACATTAGCTCATCAATGAACATGATTTCTGCCCGAGTCCCATCAGATTGCATCGGCTGTGGGGATGAAGACGACAACACCCATGATTCCACGCTCAGTCACGGCATCATCAAACTACGCTTTTGTTTCTTGTTTGTTTTGAATATGTGCCCTCTAGCGATGAAAACGTACATATTGTGCCTTTAACATTATAATAATTCATTGATAAACCAGTGTTTTCTGTATTTTTGGTTTACGAGATGAAGTTGACGACACTGACTCGTCATCTCCACAATGGACATTCACATTTCCTACGGATTGCATAATCTGAAAATATTTGCTTTCCATCTGAATTGGTTAATTTAAAAGTAGAAATTTCGCTCTCTGTTGATACATTTTTCACGTCTGAGAGGCAAGCATGGAGTTTTGGTTCATTTGATTTATTTATTTATTAATTATTTACGCAAGTTCACAGAGACCTTGACGGCAGAAAGCGTATCCTGTTTGTTTTCATTATTTTACAAAAGCACAACATTTTGTTGTTATTGTGAGTGCACGTACACGAAAGTGGACCTTTTTTCAGATTCAAAGGATGTATTACTTTTATCTGTATGAGCAAAAATGACAGAGTATTTTAAGTTAAATGCAAATGATCCCACCGGCTCCTCCAAGTTAACTGTCATGCAGTGAGCGCACTACTGTTCAGCTTCCACACTCCGCACAAACACTTCAATAGTGCACATTTTTCTAGGTTAACGTTAAAGCTAGCGGCCATGTAATGATGCTATTACTTACATGTTTCAGATGATAAGCCATATTTGAGGTCGATGAACGAAATGAACGTTTGCATGTCCTGACTGATGTATTGTAATTACCACACAGACCAGCTGTTAATAATCTTTCTGTCATGGACTACTTGACTTTGCCACTTTCTGTGATTTTTTTTTCTGCGACTAAGATTTTGGTCACACTAGATTTTGAGACTCTTTTTAAAAACTTAAATTCAACATGTAACAAATTATAATACATCTAAATTGTAAAAGCATACAATCCACACTAATTTGTGGACAGCGCTGCAGTTTTAAATTTATGTTCTTTTAATTCAGATAAGAGGTCATGCTGTGACGTATCGATCTGCCGTTGGTCACACGGTATCACGTGATGCGAATTCACAGGTCAGAGTTCACCAAACTTGAACTTTTCTATGCAGCGAAATGCGAAATATCTTTGCACGGGCTTGCGTTTCCGGTCTGATGCATTCGCATGCTTATGAATGGAAGTCAATGGAACGAAAGGTCTAGTGTGACCGCGGCTTTAGTCGACTATTAGTGGGCAGCCCTACTTATTTTCATTGCTTAGTCTACTTTACTCTCAGAAAAATGTGCAAAAATCATACTTTTTGGGGCACATCAGTTTGTCACTGGGTGCTTTGAGGGACACCTTTCCACCTTATTTACCCCTAAAAGGTTCATAGTACCTTAAGGTTGGGGTGCCAATACTGGTTCTGGAGATCTACCTTCCTGCAAAGTTCAGCTCCAACCTTGATCAAACACACCCAAACTAGCTGAAGCAGGGTTAGAACTGAACTCTGCAGGCAGGTAGATTTCCAGGAACATGATTGGGCATGCATGCCTTAAGGGGTACTACTACATAAAGTATTACTACTCTAAGGTACTTAAAGGGACCTTTAAGGCAGTGGTTCTAAACTCTGGTTCTCGGGACCCACTGCTCCTCACATTTTGTATGTCTCACTTGTCCGACACATTCAGTTCAGTTCATGGAGTTGCTGATCTGAATCAAGTGTGTTAAATGAGGAAGATCTGTGAAAACAACGGAATACGCAGTATAATGCATGCCAGGCCAGTAGTTGGCAATGTCACCTTGTAAAGAAATACTAGGTATCTGCACACATACGTATTCCTATAGACTGAACATGTAATATGCATGCGCATGACGTCACCGTTTTCACGAATTTGAGTTTTCATAGTTTACACAGAGATATCATTTTCAAAACTTGCACTTCGTGTTTTCAAGCCTCCAAAACGCAGTTGTCGTGTAAATGAATGGCCAAAACACATTAAAATTGATCTCTGTTTAGTTACGCGAGAGTCTGCATACAATGTGCATGATACAGATTTCATCATCAAAATAGTATGCGCATACTATACCGTAAGCACCATTCGATTTTTGTAACTGTGTGTACTTTGTACAAGCAGGTCACACATTGCCATTGACTTGGTTTTGCAATAATCAGTTGAACTGATGATCTGAATCAAGTGCGTTAAATAAGGAAGACATACAAAATGTGCAGAACACTGGGTCACCAGGACTGGAGTTGAGAACCACTGCCTTATAGGCTACTACTATATAACGTATTACTGCTCCAAGGTACTTGTTTTATTTACCTCTAAAAGGTTTGTAGACGTACCTAATGGGTACTACTATATACAGTATTACTACACTAAGGTAAGGGATAAGGGTTACCCCTAAAATGTTCATACAAGTACCTTTAGGGTTACTCTATTACTATTCTGAGGCACTAAAGTGCACCTTAAAGATAAACAACATATTTGCCCCAGAAATGTTCATAGTAGTAGCTTAAGGGGTACTTCTACATACGGTATTACTACTCTAAGGTACTAATATGTGCCTTTTAATGGTAGATAAGTTACAAAGTTGTCCCTTTAAGCCCCTGTGAATAGCTGTATAAAGGTGCAATATTTGCAAATTTTTTCTGTCTTTTATTGCCTTTGTTAAACCAACTTACTGTTTTTGTATATGTTGTTGTTTTATATTTGTTAGTCTTCTAAGACCAGATTTTTTTGACTGAAAAGGCCCATTTGCATCAAATGTGGTGCAGAAAAAGTTTAGTGAATGAGTCTTTTTATTTACAATAATTTGTATAAATTACATTCTTTTTAAATCACACATCATCATAATTACTAAAATGTATCATTTTACTGTAGTAATACTAGTTGCATATGAAATCTAAAAGGAGGGAATATATTAGACTTAATTTCTAATACACCTGTGGTTGTAACACTAATTTGTCACAATAATAATTTGGCATTTAAAAATAGTGTAGAGTTGGATATGTTGAGAAAAAAAAACACTTTGGATGTTACGCTCATAATACAGGTAGAACACAATTAACCTCTCGACACTGTCAGATTGTACAGTAGTTAAGCCGTAATGCATGCTTGTTCATCTCAGTAGCGAGCCGTTAAAAGTTACACAATCAATGTTCCTCTTTTTCTGCTGTTCAGTATTCTGGTGTTATTTTCACATTTTGTATGAATTGTTCAAATCTTAATTTCCCACTTTTATTCCAGACCATCAGAATTTCTTTGGCATGGACGAGCGTTTGGGGCCGGTGGCCGTCAGTTTCCGCAGGGAGGAAAAAGAGGGATCAAGTGGGTCCCAGTACAACTACAGAATCATTTTCAGGACCACTGAAGTAAATACAACACTCTCTCACACACAGATGTCATTAAAGATTTTGAAACATTTCACACATTAATTTAAAGGAGTTATATAATTTTTTTCATTCAAAATGCTTTTAATGTCTACCAGAAAAAATGCTCCGGTAATTCTCCACCCTCTCCCTGCTTTTGATTTAGTTTGGAATGAATGAGATGATCACTAGAATGTTTTGCACAAATTTCCCCTTTAATTTTCTTTTTTTTTAAATCAAAATTTGAACATTATATTATTAATCATTATTAATTACATTAATATATTTATGAATGCATTTACATTGCTAAAAATATTTTGAAAAGTTTACATATGTGTTTTTGTTGAGTATTATATTTGATAAATCAGGCTTTTATGGCTCATATAGTATAAGAGAATATGAAGCTGAAAGAGGAGTAAAAAACACCTAAATTTTATTCAGAAGTCCAAACTGAGAAAAAAAAGTAAATAAATACATACATTTGGTGCAGCCGCTTTACTTGGTCAAGATTCAAATGCCTTGTAAATCAATCTACATTACATTATCGTCCTCAGTGGGGAAAATAAATATAAGAAATGTATATGATATACAGTATGACCCCTTTAAATCTACATTATGGTTATGCACTCATTAATTATTTGGTCCCTGCTGTTTTTCTGCAGCTGAAGACCCTGAGAGGTTCGATCCTGGAGGAGTCCGTTCCCTCCGCAGCGCGCCACACCACGCCACGCGGCCTTTCACCCAAGAGACTGCTGGAGTTTATTTTGCCCGATCTCAACCTACATTGCCTCAGACTGGCCTCCACTTCCCCTAAAGTCAGAGACACGCTCCTCAAACTGGACGAGCAGGGGGTAAGAGCTGTGATATTGAGCTGCTTTCTGTAGTTCTGCAGAACTGGCAGCTTGTGTTTGCTGACAGTTACCGTAAAGGCTGCTAGAAATAGTGTAGCAACAAACATCTTAAAATATTATATTGTAAATATATATATATATGTATGTAGTTGGTGCAACTTCTATTTTAAACACAAAGTCACGTGAACTGGCTTGACAAGTGCTGTTCTGCCTTGCTTCCTATTTTAGTAGTCTAATAAACCTGGTATTGTGTATTATGATTATAGTTAACTCTATGATGAATTGCTTTTGCAAAGTCACTGATAAATCCATCTAATAAATGCATTGATAAATGAAAAGGGGGGGGGTACATATTAAAGAGCTGTAATTCCTTAACATTTCCTCCAATGATGAGAATACCCTCAAATTAAAGATCAGAGTGTGCACTTTAAGTCCATCTTCATTACATAACTGTAACCTGAATATGTTTAGGTCAGCAGCTAAAATAATAAAATTGTGCCTGTGTCCAAATATGGACCTGACTGTATATGCCTGCTTTTGTAGTTACGCTTTTGCGCCTCGTACACTTTTGCATGCAATGTGAAACTGGCTTAATTACAAAATGAGGAAGAATGATGTTGGGTGTGTAAAAATCAAGTTGGAGAAGTAGCTGTAATTTCATCCTTTTTAATGTGTGTTTTATGTGTGTGTAAAGTTGAATTTTCAGCATAAGGTGGGCATTATGTACTGCAGAGCAGGACAGAGTACTGAAGAGGACATGTATAACAATGAGAGCGCCGGACCAGAATTTGATGAGTTTCTGGACCTTCTTGGAGAGCGAGTGCGACTCAAGGACTGGGAGAAATACAGAGCTCAACTAGACACCAAAAGTGAGACCAAAAATCATCATGCAGTCAGTCTTCATATAACTGCACTATAGTACAGTAGTATTAGTGTTATTGCATGTGTTGTATATAAGTAGAATGTAATTGCGAAATTTCTTTTTCTTTTTTATAGTTGTTCCACAAAAAGATAAATGTAAATTCACATTTAGGTGATGGCACATAAACTGTTCAGAAGTCTGGGATCAGTAATATTTTGTGTTGTAAAGAAATTAAAAACTTTCTTTTCAGCAAGAATGTATTAGATTGATTGAAAGTGACAGTAAAGATGACAAAAATTCTGTTTATAAGAAATGCTGTTCTTTTGAACTTTCTATTCATTAAATAATTCTGGAAAAACAAAAATATGAAACTGCTTTCAGCATTGATAATAATCAGTTTTTATGCTGATTTCAATAGGAAATCAGCATATTAGAATGATTTCTAAAGATCATGTGACACTGAAGACTGGAGTAATGATGCTGAAAATACAGCTTTGCATCACAGAAATAAATTACATTTTACTATATATTTAAATGGTAATAATATTTCACAATATTACTGTTTTTAATGCTTTTTTTTTTTGTTTGTTTGTTTTAAATTTAATTGCAGCTGACTCCACCGGTACACACTCACTGTATACTCGCTACCAGGATTACGAGATTATGTTCCATGTCTCCACCATGCTTCCATACACACCCAACAATACACAACAGGTAATCCACAGAACCCTAGAATGTCCCGTTGAAACTCAGCACCACTTACAGTATATCTCTGGAAAGGAAAAAAAAAAACATTGCTCACAGCACAATGATATGAATCAGCAATAGGTTAAGTATTGAGATATGCATGTGCAAATCACCTGGTGTCTCGCCTTGTCCAAAAGAAATATACTTTAGTGCACATTGAAAAGCAGTACTTATTACAGAATAAGAATATACTTAAAGGGGTCATGAACTGAGAAACCAAAATTCCTTTGATCTTTTGACAAATAAGAGGTTTGGCCCTGCCCACCAATTCTAGATTGTTGTACTATACAATTCTACGATCGCTGCCTGTTTAGCCCCACCCACCGATTCTACATTGTTGCCTGTTTAGCACCGCCCACCAACTCTACGTCGTTGCCTGTTTAGCCCCGCCCACCAATTCTACGTTGTTGCCTGTTTAGCCCAACCCACCAATTCTACGTTGTTGCCTGTTTAGCCCCAACCCCAGATTCTACATTGTTTCCTGTTTAGCCCCACCCACCGATTCTACATTGTTGCCTGTTTAGCCCCACCCACTGATTCTACATCACTGACTGTTTAGCCCCACCCACCGATTCTACATTGTTGCCTGTTTAGCACCGCCCACCAACTCTACGTCGTTGCCTGTTTAGCCCCGCCCACCAATTCTACGTTGTTGCCTGTTTAGCCCAACCCACCAATTCTACGTTGTTGCCTGTTTAGCCCCACCCACCAATTCTACATTGTTGCCTGTGTAGATCCACCCACCAATTCTACATTGTTGTCTGTTTAGCCCAACCCACCAATTCTACATTGTTGCCTGTTTAGCCCCACCCACCGATTGTACATCGCTGCCTGTTTAGCCTCGCCCACCAATTCTACGTCATTGCCTGTTTAGCCCAACCCACCAATTCTACATTGTTGCCTGTTTAGCCCCACCCACCGATTGTACATCGCTGCCTGTTTAGCCTCGCCCACCAATTCTACGTCATTGCCTGTTTAGCCCAACCCACCAATTCTACATTGTTGCCTGTTTAGCCCCACCCACCGATTGTACATCGCTGCCTGTTTAGCCTCGCCCACCAATTCTACGTCATTGCCTGTTTAGCCCAACCCACCAATTCTACATTGTTGCCTGTTTAGCCCCACCCACCGATTGTACATCGCTGCCTGTTTAGCCTCGCCCACCAATTCTACGTCATTGCCTGTTTAGCCCAACCCACCAATTCTACGTTGTTGCCTGTTTAGCCCCACCCACCGCTTTTACATTGTTGCCTGTTTAGCCCCACCCACTGATTCTACATCGCTGCCTGTTTAGCCCCGCCAACCGATTCTACAACCCACCGCTTCTATATTGTTGCCTGTTTAGCCCCGCCCACCGATTCTATATTGTTGCCTGTTTAGCCCCACCCACCGATTCTATATTGTTGCCTGTTTAGCCCCGCCCACCGATTCGCACCTGAGAGAGGCAAGCACTGGTCTACGCAGAATCCAAATGATAAAGATGACTCTGAATACAAGACATTGTGCAGTGCCAAGTTGGGGGGGGGGGGGGGGGGGCCAGTACCAAATAAAACAACAGAGGCAGTTCATGACTCTTTTAAGTGTGAACAGAATATAATGCTTTCAATCACTTAATTGCATCTTAATTATTATTTAGGTTCTCACTTAAGTAGGACATAAGTACATTTTATATGTAATTTCATACTTATACTGTATTGTCTTTGAAATATGGTTAAAATACTGCTGAATGTACTGAGAAGCATTTATGATCAACTAAAATATACTTTAATGTAATTTTTAATGAAACTTGTATGTCATGTATTTAAATATATTTGTAATTACACATTTGTAATGATGAAGCTGCAATTTAGAACATTTAAAATATATTAACTTTTGTTAATTGCAGTGATTGTAATATTTATTGTAATATGGAACAACACTGTACAGTTAAGATTATAATCTAGTACTTTGCATGTGCTTTAGTATGTTAGTCAACACATCAAAGTAAGTGTACTTCTTTAAAACATGAGTTATTGTTAAAACATAATGATTTAATTTGACATTATTAGAAATGCTTTTTAAAAGTGTACTTAACTGTGTTAAGAAACAGTCTATTTTTGAGTCACTTAAGTGGCCTTTTCATTATTATTATCTTCAAGTACAATTTTAAAAAATACATAAACTTTTTAGATTTGAAATACACTACAAATACACATTCAGTAGAATTAAGCAAACTTCTTTTTCAGAAGGGTCTGATGACTTTAGTATAATGCACTTTTCATTTAAGTCACTGCATTTAGAACTGTGTCTTTTTCGCTATTTATCTTCTAGTTGCTGAGGAAGAGGCACATAGGGAATGATATCGTCACAATAGTCTTCCAGGAGCCTGGTGCTTTACCTTTCACCCCCAAAACCATCCGTTCTCACTTTCAGCATGTGTTCATCATCGTCCAAGTACACGAGCCCTGCACCGAAAACACCTATTACAGGTAAGACAGCAGACAAAAAGAACTGAAGAAAAAGAAAACATAAAATGTTACAAATAAAATTAAACATGTCTTTATCTCCACCTTTCTCAGAGTTGCAGTAACTCGTTCCAAGGACATCCCTCTCTTTGGTCCTCTCTTCCCTAAAGGTGCACGCTTCCCACGTTCTCCTGCCTTCCGGGACTTTCTCCTCGCCAAAGCCATTAACGCAGAGAACGCGGCGGAGAAATCTGAGAAATTTCGCTCTATGGCCACACGTACGCGGCAAGAGTACCTAAAAGACCTGGCGGAAAACTACGTCACCACAACGCCCATTGATTCTTCCACCAAATTCCCCCTGCTGTCGCTGGGCGGGAAGCGCAAGGAGAAGCTAAAGGGAGCTAAAGGTGCAGAGCTTCACAGCGCAGGTGCTTTAGTGTGGGCCGTCACCGTCGTTCAGGGTGGCGAGAACAACGGTCTGAGCCTGTCCTGTCTGCTCGGCGTATCGGCGGAGTCGGTCGTGCTCATAGAGCGATTCACTCGAACCGTCATATTCAACTGCAGCTGCCGCGATGTGATCGGCTGGAAGGCCGTGACCAAGTCTGGAGCTCAGGGTGGCCCTTCACTGGATATCTTCTACGAGAGAGGCGAGGCAGTGACTGTGACGACATCAGAAAGCCAAGTTGAGGATATTAAGGAGGTTGTCCAGAGGCTGGAGGTGAGATTTACTGTAATATATGAATAACATAAAAGAATATTGGAGTATGTTTTAAAATAATCTACTACTTCAGTCTTTCTACTTCAAATTTCATGTTTAAATCTTTCCCCGCCAAACACATAATTTTCCGGGTTTCCATGTTTTCGTTGTTATACACTAGGGGGCGCTATTACACATCTCCTGAACGAGTCTAGGCGATCAAAAACACAGACCAGGAAGACGCAGAAACGAGCAATCTCATATGTATGCATATGCGTATGAAAAATAATGCGATCATTAACACTTATCGCATATAAATGAAAACTACAAATTTGTGTCCTATCTAAAGTGTGGAAAGATTCTCCATCCCTCCCCAAAATGGCAGAGCCTTTTCCACCACCCAGGTTTATCTTGCAGCAATAGCAACCTGTTATGTACTGGTTTATGAAAGTTGTTGGCTATTGAATTACTTTAAGCCGACGATTCTTGTATGAGATCTGTCCATGGTCCTGAAAGCACAGTCTCAGCCGCCATCCAAGTATGTAACATCAAATATATAAAAAACAACAAGCTGTTGTACCCCTAAAGGTACTGTTTATTTGTTCATCATGACTGTATTGCATTGCATTATACAGTCAAACCAAAGATTTTTCAGACACCTGATATTATTTTTTTATTTATTTTTTACTAGTGGGTGCAGGACAGTTAATTTATGTAAAGTGAGGATAGCCAAATAAAGTAAACTGTGACATATTATACCCAAAAATTCTTCATGCAGTGGACTACCAGTAAAATTGATAAATATTTGGGACCAAAAATTTGTTCAGACAGTTTGACCTGTGTCAAAGTGTCTTTTCTTTAATTGCTAATTCAACCTTTTTACACCACAGACTAAACAAAATTAAGCATTGCTTGGTAATTGGTTGACCTAAATTGGTATTATCTAATTGTGTACTTAAATTTAACAGCTGACAGCTATTCAACTGAATTCATTTGTGAGACAGTCTAACAGAAGGATGGCATTATCAAGATGAATTTGTTCTGACAGTTTAACTCTGAGTTCTTGTCATATTTTATTACCATTTTCTAAACTATAGCGAAAAAGGTATCTGAATACATTTTGGTTTGACTGTATGTTTAGATCATCAAACTAAGCATTTAAATATCATCTTAAAATAAATATTATTGGAGATATAGGGTGCTGTCTGATATTTATACCATTTTATGCAAGTATGTGCTATACTGTTATCTCTGTTATACTACTAATATTATCTTATGTTTTTACAAGCTATCAGCATCTGCACCAAATTGCATATTTTTGCTCAGTTTGAGTCTATGAAGAAAACAGAGCTGTTTTTTCCTCCATATTCTCACTTTGTCAGACTATATAAGTTATAAAACCTGATATGTGACCCTGGACCACAAAACCAGTCATAAGGGTAAATTTTTCAAAATTGAGATTTATGCATCAGCTGAAAGCTGAATAAATAAGCTTCCCGTTGATGTATGGTTTGTTAGAATAGGACAATATTTGGCCGATATACAACTATTTGAAAATCTGGAATCTGAGGGTGCAAAAAAAATAAAAATATTGAGAAAATCATCTTTAAAGTTGTCCAAATTAAGTTCTTAGCAATGCATATTACTAATCAAAAATGAAGTTTTAATGTATTTACAGTAGGACATTTACAAAATATCTTCATGGAACATGATCTTTACTTAATATCCTAATGATTTTTGGCATAAAAGAAAAATTTATAATTTTGACCCATACAGTGTATTGTTGGCTATTGCTACAAATATCCCCCAGCGACTTAACACTGCTTTTGTGCTCCAGGGTCACATATATCAAATATGATACTTAACAAAAAAACTTAAAAAAAAAAAAAAAAAAAAAAAAAACTGTTGTGTCTAATGGTTTATTATTTCATATGTCCGTCTTTACAGGGTTAAGACTTGGAGCTCTTTATAATGTGCTGTGTGCTGTTTTAACATGATGCTCCTGTACTTCCCCGCAGCTGGTGACGCGAGGCTGTGAGGCGCGTGAGGTCACTCCCCTGCGGGACGGTGTCGGCCAGCCGGGCTTCCTGATGAGCGAGGAAGGCTTTGTAACGGAGCTCCAGCGGTTCGGATACGCGGAGAGCGGCGGCCTGCAGCTGGGGGCTCGTGTGGTTCGTCTCTGTGGGCAGGTCCTGGTGCACCTCAGCCTGGAAGAGCGGAGCCGACGCCTCCGCACGGCTCAAAAGATCCACATCACAGTCATTCCTCCAGACGAGAATGGAAAACCACGCAGGTAATAGAGGTGACGGGTTATGAGGAAGTGTGTGTGTCAGAGGAAGTGGATAAAATGGGGGGATGATGTAAAGAATGCATACACTGCAGTGATTTTGAGAGAAAAGTGGGCTGACGAGTTACAAATAGTAAGCAGTGAGTGGAGTGCTGTTAATAATGTAATTAATAAATGTAATGTGTATCCCGTCACAAACCACAGCTCAAAAGTTTAAGGTTGATAAGGAATTTTATTTGACATTTTTGAAAGAAGTATCTTTGCTTCCCAATATGAAAGCCAGAGTAATTAATCATATATTTGATCATTTCCAGAATTATAAAAAGGTTTTATCTCACAATTCAGAACTGTGAGATATAAACACAGAATTGCAAGATAAACACTCAGAATTTTGAATTTTTTTCTCAGAATTCTCAGTTTGCACCTCACGATTCTGTTTTTTCTCTCTATTATTTTCAGCGACAAAAAATGGTAATGTGACATTTTATCTCACAATATGCTATTGCGTTGCAATTACCTTTTTTAATTTTCTTTTTTTTTATCCCATGGTGGAAACAAGATTCCATATACCAAGGATGCATGTATTTGATAAAAAATACAGTAAAAACAGTAATTTTGTGATATATTATGGCAATTTAAAAGAACTGCGTTCTATGTGAATATGTATTATAAATTGTAATGTATTCCTGTGATGCGCAGCTGTATTTTCAGCATCATTACTCCAGTCTTCAGTGTCACATGATCTTCAGAAATCATTCTAATATGCTGATTTGCTGCTGAAATTATTACCAATCATTATTGGTGCTCAATAATTAATAATTATTCTTATTATTGTCGATGTTAAAAACGTTTTTGCTGTTTCATATTTTTGTGGAAGCAATTTTTCCCTCCAAGGATTCTCAGATGAATAGAAAGTTATAAAAAACAGCATTTATTTGAAATGTCCTTACTGTCACTTTTGAGCAGTTTAATTCCACAAACATTTTAAAATTAAGTTTAATTTAAGTAGTGAAAATAATTAGGCTGACAAACTTGATTGCAGTTGCCGTGGACTGACAATACATTGACTTTTAAAGCCACTTTTTGTAATATCCGTCCAATACATTACTCGTCTGCCACAATTATTATACTGCCTCTTGAATTATCTATTATCTAATTACCTATTGTCTACCTAATATCTTCTTATCTATTATCCAATTATCTATTTGTACATATGCATTTGTATTGTATATTTTTGTCTATGCTCCCTAGGGAGGGAAACAGATGGATAGAGAGGAGGAGGGAGCATATGAATAAAAGACAGACCTCATTATATTGACATGAACATGTTTTAGTCAGTGTTTCACCAGCTGCTCAGATCTCATTCAACTCTCATAATGCTTATTGATCCATCCAACACACACACACACACACACACACACACACACACACACAGATCATGGGTTAAAATGGCATTTTGTTCAAAAGTGACTTATTCAACATGCTTTACGTAAGTCTTTGATTATATAATATACTTCAAAAAAGAACACCAAAATAGCAGCATTGATCTCTTCTTTTAATTTTCTTTTTTTTTATCCCATGGTGGAAACAAGATTCCATATACCAAGGATGCATGTATTTGATAAAAAATACAGTAAAAACAGTAATTTTGTGATATATTATGGCAATTTAAAAGAACTGCGTTCTATGTGAATATGTATTATAAATTGTAATGTATTCCTGTGATGCGCAGCTGTATTTTCAGCATCATTACTCCAGTCTTCAGTGTCACATGATCCTTCAGAAATCATTCTAATATGCTGATTTGCTGCTGAAATTATTACCAATCATTATTGGTGCTCAATAATTAATAATTATTCTTATTATTGTCGATGTTAAAAAACGTTTTTGCTGTTTCATATTTTTGTGGAAGCAATTTTTCCCTCCAAGGATTCTCAGATGAATAGAAAGTTATAAAAAACAGCATTTATTTGAAATGTCCTTACTGTCACTTTTGAGCAGTTTAATTCCACAAACATTTTAAAATTAAGTTTAATTTAAGTAGTGAAAATAATTAGGCTGACAAACTTGATTGCAGTTGCCGTGGACTGACAATACATTGACATTTAAAGCCACTTTTTGTAATATCCGTCCAATACATTACTCGTCTGCCACAATTATTATACTGCCTCTTGAATTATCTATTATCTAATTACCTATTGTCTACCTAATATCTTCTTATCTATTATCCAATTATCTATTTGTACATATGCATTTGTATTGTATATTTTTGTCTATGTTCCCTAGGGAGGGAAACAGATGGATAGAGAGGAGGAGGGAGCATATGAATAAAAGACAGACCTCATTATATTGACATGAACATGTTTTAGTCAGTGTTTCACCAGCTGCTCAGATCTCATTCAACTCTCATAATGCTTATTGATCCATCCAACACACACACACACACACACACACACACACACACACAGATCATGGGTTAAAATGGCATTTTGTTCAAAAGTGACTTATTCAACATGCTTTACGTAAGTCTTTGATTGTATAATATACTTCAAAAAAGAACACCAAAATAGCAGCATTGATCTCTTCATCCATGACTAACAGTGAAATGCACACGCAGAAATAAATGAGCGGAAACTTTCTTTGTTGTTCTTCACGTTCTTTTCCCGTTGTTCTTGTGCTTGTCTGAGTTCAGGAGTTTCTCTGAGCTCTACCAGAAGGCCATCCAGGACGCGGAGAGCAAATCCGGAGAGGGACGGTCAGGCGAGGCCTGGGTTCTGGATGACGATGAAGAAGTTGAGGTTGATGGCGGTGGAGGAGAGAAAGAGGAGAAGAAACAGATTGAAAATAAGACGACAGACAGGGAAACGCCAAAGCAGGAGATACACGAGGAGCAGATGGGATTTCCGGAGCCCATGGAAACAGATTCGCTCCTCTCTCCACCCAGCCTGCCTCTCATACGGGCGACTTCCCTGCAGGACAGCATGAAGAGCCAGAGCCCTGAAATCACCCCCGTCTCTCTCACACGGAGCTACTCGCTAGAAGGACACGCTCCGTATCAGGACATCATTGAAGGGTATACAGATTTCTGTTTGCCTACATCTCATTTCATTTAGAAACTGTGTACTCCTTAAAGGGATAGTTCACCCAGAAATGAAAATGTGATGTTTATCTGCTTACCCCCTGCAGGGCATCCAAGATGTAGGTGACTTTATTTCTTCAGTAGAACACATTTGATGATTTTTAACTTTAACCGTTGCGGTCTATCAGTCATATAATGCATGGCAATGGTAACAAAGAACAATCTGGATAAGCGCAAGTAAGTACCATGATTAGCCGTCATACCTACAATGACTGTGCACTGTGTAAACAATGAGTGACGTATACGCGCGAGAGTAAACCACGGCAGAGCGCGTACACACCTCACGCACCGGATGCCGTGCGCACGCTCAAAGACAGTTGGACATAGTGGTGTATTAGAGGTAAAAAATGATATAAATACTGTTGGGTTTCTGGCACAAACCGATCGTTTCGTGTCTTAGGACATCAATGTGTCGTCACGAGCCGCAGGGTTTAATTTGGATTTGTCTGTGCATGTTTTTTTACTCTCATAGATTTTGTTACCATTGCCATGCATTATACGACTGACAGACTGCAACGGTTAAAGTTAAAAATCATCAAATGTGTTCTACTGAAGAAACAAAGTCACCTACATCTTGGATGCCCTGCGGGTAAGCAGATAAACATCACATTTCCATTTTTGGATGAACTATCCCTTTAACAAACAGATTAAATCAGGGTTCTAAAATGACCTTTTTGCAACAGTATCGTTTTAGTGTTATTTATATGTCATTATAGTTGTATTAATGTTTTGAATTAGGTTTTATTTTTGTATTTTCAATTGGCATGTTAATTATAATGCAAGTAGTTTTGAAATGTGCTTTTGTCATTTTTTTTAACTATTTTGTTATTTTTTTGTAATATTTATCTTTAATTTATGTTTATTTTAGTTTTAACAATTTTAGTACTTCAACTTATTTTATTCCATTTAGCTGCGAAGGAAACATTTAAATTTTTTTGTTTACTCTAAAATGATTCAAACTACAATTTAAAAAAAAAGTTTAATTACTTAAACTACTACATTTTTAAAGTTAATTTTACTATCTAATATCTACAGTATATTTTTTTCTATTTTAACGAAAATAGATTTTTGATTGTTTTAGTTTTAGTTAGCAATAAACACTGACTATACCGTTTCTTTACCGTAACTTTTTTTAAAAAGTGCACTTTGTAATAATGACAAATTTAAAGTAAAGTTTTTGTTGTTTTAGTTCAAATACATTTTAAATCCATTGTCTTAATAATCTTTTATTATTCTATACGGAAGTACTTTTGATGCGTTGACTAACATACTAAAGCACATGTAAAGTACTTGATTATATGTGTTATTGGATATTATATTTTAATGTTAGTTCATTTTAAATGTAATAAAGTGCAATTTCATTATTTCAAATGTGTAATTACAAATATATTTAAATCCATGACATGCAAGGTTCAGTAGAAATGACATTAAAGTATAGTTTATCATAAATGCTTGCAACTACATTCAGCAGTACTTTAACCATATTTCAAAAACAATAGAAGTATTTATAAAATTACATATAAAGATAAAATGCACTTTAAATTTAATCTAATTGCATTTAATATATTATTGCATATAATACATTTTGTATTTAATTACAGTTAACATGCATGCTTAAAACATTAAATTCTATTCTAAACATTAAGTCTATTATTGCAGTAATAAGTACTCTAATTAAATTAACCAAGAATATGTACGACCCCTTTAATTGGAAAGCGTTCATATTAATAAGCACAATAGACAACACAAACATTTTATTTAATTTAAAAAGACACTTTTTATAGTAGTGAAGTGTAAAGTAGTATTTTTTTTATTCTATTCTATCTTTTATTTATTCTGTTTAACTGATGTTTCTCCTCTATGAATGTGTTTGTCTGTCAGGCATGTAAATGATAACGTGGGGCTGAAAGCAAACAGGCACATCTATGAAAACCCTGGAGAGCTTCGGGACGAGACCCCTGACCTCATACTGGCAGTCAAACCCAAAGTGCCTCCGGAGCAAGAGCAACAGGTATCTAATGCACACACTGCTCTCTTTTCATTAAGACACTATATTGTTTTACAGCTGATGGGAGAAACAGCCTGTTGAATGCACTGATTGTCACGACAAGCGAGAAATGATCATGTGATCACAGTAGGCACAGAAACAATTAATCTTATAGCAGCCCAGGAGTTCTTTCACACGCATACATTACTTTATAGGAACAAACAAACCCGTTTTTGATTTGATTTAGAAATTATTCTTTTCAAATTCAGAATAATTAAATTTGATGTATTTCACAATGAGATTCAATTCAAGTTCAGTTGTTTTTTTTAATGCATTAATAGGTTATGTAAATGCTTCTAGCGTTTCTTAGGTAAAAAAAAAAAACACAAACTACTTAAGAATGTTTTTGCACCAAGCAACTTGAAAGTAAACACATTAAACCCATGTACTTGGGAATGTAACAAATGCAATGTGTTGATAAAATATTTTAGAGCTAAATAAAACACAACTAAATTACTAAATGACTATACTAAAATTACATCTAAATGTTTGTACTAAAATGAAAACTAATTACTATTATAAAGTATTTGGAAATTATTCCATATTCCATTAATTTAAAAAAAAGAGAGAGAGATTTTAAGAGTTTTCTCGGTCTGGAAATAACAATTTTAAAATTCCCTGTTATTCCGTGAATTGCTTGTTTCAGTCAAGCATTGATTTTAAAAGCTAAAAAATTAATGAAAGTCATTTTGAACCAAAATTATTATAGTTAACTAAAACTAAAACCATAAACATTAAAAATGACTTCAAATTAAAATAAAATATTTAAAAATGTAAATTTATTTTTTCAACTAGTTCCCAAGGCAACATTTCTCATTTTCATTTAGTTTATCTTAAGTACTAAAATAACTCAAATAAAAATTAATAAACTAAAACTAAAAATGAATAAAAAAAACAGTATTTACATATTTAAGAGAAAACGCATCCAATTTACTAAAACTTTAACTAAAATTAAAGTTGAAACTGAAAATATTAAAAACTAATTTCAAATATTTATAAACCATAATAACGTATTTTAGAGCCAAGCACACTTAGGAAAGTATTCCATATATCTATTTTTGATTTTTTTTCCAATGAGATTTCTCGGTCTGGAAATCATCATAATTAAAATTTCCTACTTTTTCCCTGACCGTGGCAACCCTGATTTTAGCGTTTACATATTTTACAATATTGAATGATACTTACCAAGATCACTGTTCATTCTTATTTTAGCATTTTAAATAGATTCTCGACCAAAAGAAATAATTCACGATTCTGAAATCCATGTTTCAAGATTAATCCAATTGCATTTGTAATCGATGCATGGTGAAAACACGTGAATCGTTACACATCTAATTGTGCAGCTTACTTAGAAACAATAATAAGGACATGAACACTTACAGAAGAGCACAATGCATTGAAGCACCTAAATCATGGCATGATGTGCTGCTGTTGTGTTCAGTATCTGTCTCCCACACAGAGGGCATCTGATGGATCCGCTTGTGTAACGCTCTTTATTTGGAAAGTGATTGCTGTTTTCAGAAGGGTTTTAACCTCTCAGATCCGTCTCCCACTCTCTCTCTCTCTCTCTCTCTTTCCTTCCTTTCTGTTCCTCCCACTTCATCCTTTCCCTTCTTCCCCTCATAAATTCACTTTCTCTCACTCCTTCTATTTCCTGCATTTTATCTGTTCATGTGCATCATACTTTATCTTGTGTCCAACTGAGTGCATTGAGTAAAAATTATTTGTTGATTTTTTATTAGTTAGTTAGTTAGTTGCTGTTTTGATCCTTTTGTTTTTAACTCAGACTTTTCAGTAATTAAGTGTAAATTAAATGAATAAATAAACTTTTGGTTTGCATCCATCAAATATCCATCAAATATTCAAATAAATAAATAAATACTCAATGTACTTAGTGGGGCAAAAGAGAAAGTATGATATGTAATAAGAACATTAAGGAAATGTTTGTTTGTTTTGAGTCTTTTATTTTTAATTCTGTATAAAAGCTGTCTTTTAATGATACCAGACGTGTCATTAATTACGCATAAATTTAATATATATATATGTATATACAGTATATGTGTATATGTATATAAGCTTTTGTTTCGCATCCATCAAATATAATCTAAATAAATAAATAATGTATAACTGTTTTAACTGTTATTCAGTACTTTTGTACTCGCTGGGACAAAAGAGAAATTAAGATGAATATGATGAGAAAATAGAGTAAATATTTATTTATATGATTGATTGATTAGTTGATTGATTGATTTGAGACTTTTGTGTTTAACTCTGTGTAAAACTGTTTTAAATTGATGCCAAACTTATTATGTATAACTTATTTAAACTTTTTGGTTTGCATCCATAAAATACAATTTGAATGAATGAATGATACTCAGACAAAAGAGAAAGTATGATGAATTACAACAAGAAAATGCAAGAAATATTTTATTGATTTCATTTGTAGCATTTAATTCTCTGTATTACGTTGTATGCATACTACATACATATATGACAGTACCACAACTTTTGAACTTTAAATTCAAGCAAAAATAACTGCATTGTTATATACATTTACCATGATATTTTGGTCATAATGCCAAATTCTACTTCTACTCACTGATGGTTTCGTTCCTCCTCTCTGTCTAGTTTGTGTGTGATCAGGGGCCTGAAGAGAGGCCGTCGGTCAGTGATGTGACCTTGAGATCCTCCTGCATGGAAAGTGCAGAAAGAAGCTCCAGAGCACTGAGCCTCCATAACTCCATCACTAAGCGTAAGTGTTTCTTAATGTTACCACAATAACATTACAGGTTACATTTATTATTTTTAAATGACTCATGTAGTTAATGTTATAAGTTCACACCCCTGTTGCTACAGCAGGCCAGTATTTGCAGTGGGTTAATAAATAAGCCTTCATATAGGTACGTCTACAATGACTGTGTGGCTTCAAAACATATAAAGCTTCATTGGTAATCTATAAGTGCAGTTTCCACAAGTACAGATGGGCTCTTTAGATATATTAAACCGTGAGAGGTTTAACTCTGTAATTAATTAAAAAGCAGCAGGAGTTCTTTCATTTAATCTAAAGGCTGGAATGTGTGCAAATCCGAACAGATTTTTACAGATCAGTATTACGTTGTATGCATACTACATACATATATGACAGTACCACAACTTTGAGGTTTAAATTCAAGCAAAAATAACTGCATTGTTATATACATTTACCATGATATTTTGGTCATACTGCCAAATTCTACTTCTACTCACTGATGGTTTCGTTCCTCCTCTCTGTCTAGTTTGTGTGTGATCAGGGGCCTGAAGAGAGGCCGTCGGTCAGTGATGTGACCTTGAGATCCTCCTGCATGGAAAGTGCAGAAAGAAGCTCCAGAGCACTGAGCCTCCATAACTCCATCACTAAGAGTAAGTGTTTCTTAATGTTACCACAATAACATTACAGGTTACATTTATTATTTTTAAATGACTCATGTAGTTAATGTTATAAGTTCACACCCCTGTTGCTACAGCAGGCCAGTATTTGCAGTGGGTTAATAAATAAGCCTTCATATAGGTACGTCTACAATGACTGTGTGGCTTCAA
The DNA here is from genome assembly GCF_001515645.1 of Sinocyclocheilus grahami. Taxonomy (NCBI): domain Eukaryota; kingdom Metazoa; phylum Chordata; class Actinopteri; order Cypriniformes; family Cyprinidae; genus Sinocyclocheilus; species Sinocyclocheilus grahami. The sequence goes on along the minus strand of NW_015505479.1, from coordinate 1,352,415 downwards.
AACATATAAAGCTTCATTGGTAATCTATAAGTGCAGTTTCCACAAGTACAGATGGGCTCTTTAGATATATTAAACCGTGAGAGGTTTAACTCTGTAATTAATTAAAAAGCAGCAGGAGTTCTTTCATTTAATCTAAAGGCTGGAATGTGTGCAAATCCGAACAGATTTTTACAGATCATACACATGGTTACAGAGGAACTTATCAACATTAATAAATGTTTCTCATTTACTTTAATTTGATTTAAATTAATTATAACTAAAACTGAAATAAAGATTAAAAGAAACTATATAGACACATTAAAAATAAATGAATAAAAAAATGACAAAACACACAACAAAATTACTACACTTGCTCTGACATTCAGCAACTAGTGCTGACTCATCCATTATGCAAATCGGGGCAAAAGTTGTGTTTTGTTTGTACTGCATGTAGTACATTTCATCCTTAAAATGATGCTGATTCATTTCTATAAATCAGTTAATACTGAATGAAATCATTTAAAACAATTTTTAAAAAATTGCTCTTACTGTGATTTCCATTACTAAAACTGTTCACAGAAATTCTAGGTTGGTATTTTTTATGTATTAAAATATTTTAGTAATATATAAATGGGGAAAGTGTTAATTTTACGTCCCTTTTACAAAGAACGAAAGTAAATAATGCTACAGTATTTACTTCTGTGTATTATATATCATGGTTTGTTATATTGTTACTTTAGTTTAATGAATATTTTAATGATTAGTTGTCTTTCTTCCTTGTTTTAAGTAACACAAATGTAGGAAACATTCCTTGAATATTTTACATAAGAATAATACATATAGAAAGATACATTTAGATAATATTCCTCATCTGTTACTACTGGTGTTCCTCAAGGCTCTGTCTTGGGCCCTCTTTTATTTATTATCTACCTATTACTACCCCTTGGTCATATTTTTAGGAAATTTGGTATTAAATTCTAATGCTATGCAGATGATACCCAGCTCTATTTGTCCTCCAAGCCTCTACTCTTCTTTCTCCTTCCCTTTTGGACTGTTTAGATGAAATCAAAGCAAAGCCTGGTTCTAAACCAAATTTGGCAAAATCCGACAGCTTTTCACTTACTATTGATAATGCCATCTCTCCCCTATTTGGATGGATTTGTGGATGGATGGATGGATGGATGGACAGACGGATAGATAGATAGATAGATGGGTTAGTAGATATATAGTTAGATATAATTATCGTATTTTGCTCTGTTCATCACCTCATCATCCTATATATTCTTTTGTCTTTAGCTACTGGGAGGCTCCATTCCTCCTCTTCCTCTGGGAGGTTTCATTTTCCTTACTCCTGCATTCAGTCTCTTTTGTTTCTGAGGCCTTGTAGTGTAAATGCTGCCTGTTTAAAAATAAGCTGATCTACGACCAACCTCCCCTCCGTAAGCAAATTCAGCAAGCTTTAAAAGATATGAATCATGGCCTGAATGGCACTGACATTTTCAAATGAGTGTAAAGCTCGGACAGATGGGGGCTAGGCTAGGGCTGGTTGGGATAAGTGTATTAAACGGCCTCAAATCAAGACACTGTCTCTGGGCCATCTGTTCTGTGTCTCTGCCCCTTGATTGTTGAGCGGTTACATCTCTCCAGGCCCTCCTTTAAAATGCATATGGATGTGCTTGGGTGTAAATACTCAACAAACTCAGACTGTCAGTAGGAACCACCTTTTACTTTGTCCAATTTGGGGCAAAGCAGCAGTTATAAGTCATTTGCAAATGATTCAAAAACCAAGCCTAACTGCAATTAAAATGTTATATTCACATATATAAATATGATCAATTAAATGTTATATTTTCATGTGTGTGGAAAGTTTGATTTGTAGTATTAGCGCTAGAAAAAAAAACCCGTTTTTGGTGGTCTGTCCGAGGATTACGTTTTCTTCAGAAACTTTTACCGCACTGTACATAAAACAGCCACCAAAGGGAAATAATGCCTAATGTGGCAAAAAAAACAAAAACTAAATAAATAAATACAAAAACAGACCAACAGATGGTGCTGATTGCTTTAAAAACGTCAGGTCATGTTATCTTTCTCTCCTAATTACTTGCTAACCCTAGTCTTGCTATTGAAAATTGGACCAGACGTAACGAATGCAAGAGCATCATCATGTTATCATTATCAGCTTCAAAATAATTATATAAATATGATCAATTAAATGTTATATTTTCATGTGTGTGGAAAGTTTGATTTGTAATATTAGCGCTAGGAAAATAACCCGTTTTTGGTGGTCTGTCCGAGGATTACGTTTTCTTCAGAAACTTTTACCGCACTGTACATAAAACAGCCACCAAAGGGAAATAATGCCTAATGTGGCAAAAAAAACAAAAACTAAATAAATAAATACAAAAACAGACCAACAGATGGTGCTGATTGCTTTAAAAACGTCAGGTCATGTTATCTTTCTCTCCTAATTACTTGCTAACCCTAGTCTTGCTATTGAAAATTGGACCAGACGTAACGAATGCAAGAGCATCATCATGTTATCATTATCAGCTTCAAAATAAGGCATATAATAACACTCATAAAGTCCCTAAAGCATCTTCCCTTGTATGCAAATTCAAGGCCGCAGTTGGGAATTATATTATATATATAAATTATATTTATAGTAATATTACATTATTCAGAATATTTCAGCTCTGAATAATGCTTCTTCATCATTGTGAAAAAAAAGTGTAAGTGAAGTGCGGTGGCCCGTACTCGGAATTTGTGATCTGCATTTAACCCATCCAAGTGCACACACAGTAGTGAACACACACACACACACACACACACACACAGTTCAGCAGTACTTTAACGATATTTCAAAGATAATAGAAGTAATTATGAAATTACATATAAAGATGTGCTTAAATCCTACTTAAGTGGATCAGAAAGCATTCTAAAGTTCAGCTAATTGCATTAAATATACATTTCAACTATAATACATATTATATAATTTATATTTAACTTTAATTAACATGCAGTTAAGTGTCAGAAAACATTACATTTCACTCTTTTAAACTATTTTTTCCGTAATAAGTCATCATACATCATACATCATGCCTTTCACTTAGACGTACATATAATCTGTAAAAAAAAAAGTTTATTAATAGATTTTGAATAACTTTTAATACTATATTCGGATTTAAAAACAGACTAAAGGCCTATTTACACTTCTGCGTCAGACTCATGCTGTAAGCTCTGCATAGTTGCAGAGGTTAAAGTGTATCCTGTGCCGTACGTCTCTCCAGTGTAACTCGTGTTGCATCTACACAGACCGCAACAGCTGTGATTGGTCAGCTTTGTAACAAGAGACCCTCAGGATGATAAAAAAAAAAAAAGATGCAATAACTTCACGTCCATTGGGAATGAATGTAATGGAGAACAGAGGTGGTCATAAACCATAAACGAATCTAGTGATCCAAAAATGTCCATAATGTATTTGTTTATGCACAGAACAATAATTTCAGTCTTAACATGACAAATGAATAGAGAATTCCACTAAACTCTGACTGTCTACACTTAAAAAACAAAAAGGTGTAGAAACAATTATAACTAAGAAATTGCGGTAACACTTTATTTTAGGGTCTCTTAACTAGTTGCTTATTAGCATGCATATTACTAGAATATTAGCCATTTATTAGTAGTAATTAAGCACATATTAATGCCTTATTCTACTAGTTGCAGTGGTTAAAGTGTATCCTGTGCCGTACGTCTCTCCAGTGTAACTCGTGTTGCATCTACACAGACCGCAACAGCTGTGATTGGTCAGCTTTGTAACAAGAGACCCTCAGGATGATAAAAAAAAAAAAGATGCAATAACTTCACGTCCATTGGGAATGAATGTAATGGAGAACAGAGGTGGTCATAAACCATAAACGAATCTAGTGATCCAAAAATGTCCATAATGTATTTGTTTATGCACAGAACAATAATTTCAGTCTTAACATGACAAATGAATAGAGAATTCCACTAAACTCTGACTGTCTACACTTAAAAAACAAAAAGGTGTAGAAACAATTATAACTAAGAAATTGCGGTAACACTTTATTTTAGGGTCTCTTAACTAGTTGCTTATTAGCATGCATATTACTAGAATATTAGCCATTTATTAGTAGTAATTAAGCACATATTAATGCCTTATTCTATCTGACCTTATTCTACATCCCTAATCCTACCCAATACCTAAACTTAACAACTACCTTACTAACTATTAATAAGCAGCAAATTAGGAATTTATTGAGAGGAAATTCGTAGTTAATAGTGAATAAGTGTTCCCTATTCTAATGTGTTACCAAAATTGCTAGTAAATTTCACAATTAATTACAAAGAAACAGCATGTAACACATACATTTAAACATGGATTTTTGAAGTATAAAGACTGGTATGTAGTATGTAAAACGTGTCAATAGTATGTCAAACGTACTCCAATAATCTGAGTTTTATTCACAATTTTGAAAAATCCTTCAGAATCATCAGTTGCTTCTCTGGGTCAATGTTGACTAAAGAATTCAAAAGATTTTTTTTATCAGTGTCTTTTCGAGAGCAAAAACACTTCTCGTAGATGCCAACACATAATAAATCTAAATACTCCACAAAGCCCTTTTACAATATATTTGTGTTGATTTCAGTTCTCTCAGAGACAGCAGATTCGTCTGAGGAAGAGTGGCAGTCGATTTCTGATCTGGCCAACGCCTGCCGGAACATTCTGGAAGCTTTGTCTCGAGAAGGTGAGAAACGGCAATTTTCAGTGGATGAAATGTGTTTGAACATGTGAAAGTGTGAGTTGGAGTGAGTCAGTGTAGTTTGTTCACTGAAAAGAGCTGGTCTGGTAACTTTTCTGTGACGAGATGGAATATTAACAATGTCATTTCCTGCTGGGTTTCAGACCGGACGTCGGGAGATGGATCACAAGCGTCCCCAGAAACCCAGCTAGGTCAGGCCGACACCAGGTTCATAGATATCAACGACAGGTGAGGCTCTCATCGCACCATGAACTCTTTGACATTAGATTATTCAGTACTCAAAACATGAGGCAAGGCAGTTAGCAAATGTTCCTTTACAACTCAAAGAGAACTTCAATTCTGACAGCTTTTGCTGAAAATGCAGCTTTGATCACAGGAATAAATGACGTTTTACAATATAATTGTTATACTATTTCACAGTATTTTTTTACTGCATTTTCTGATTAATAAACCACATTCTTGCTTTAACTTTGGAACTTCGGAAAAACAAAATTGCTCAAAATATTTGAAAAATAATAACTTCAGAAACAACTTTGAAGTCTAAATGTTCAAAGAGTGGCCAAATAAGTCACAGGTGTATTTCTCAGAAAATGATGCACAATTTATATCATATAATATTACACTGCCAGCCAAAATTTAGAATGATGAAAAATGTTTTGTTTTTGAAATAAGTTTCGTTCGCTCATTTATTTGAGCAAACATGCGCTTAAAACACTAATATTGTAAAATATTATTACAATTTAAAAGAACTGTTTTCTATGTGAATATATGGTAAAATGTAATTTATTTCTGTGATGCGCAGCTGAATTTTCAGCATCATTACTCCAGTCTTCAGTGTCACATGAATATGCTGATTTGCTGCTTAATTTTAACAATTAGTATTGATACTCGATCTTGTGTCTTTACTGTCACTTTTGATCAATTTTATGTATTCGTAAAAAAATGTTTTACATTTTTTAAAACTTAATCCAAACTATATCATGATTTTTACAAAATATTAAGCGGCAAAAATAGTTTTTAATATTGATAATAACCAGAAATGTTTCTTGAGCAGCAAATCAGCATATTATACTGATTTCTGAAGATCATGTGACACTGAAGACTGGAGTAATGATGCTGAAAAAAATTCAGCTTTGATCGCAGGAATACATTACATTTTACAATATATTCACATAGAAAACAGCTATTTTAAATTGTAATAATATTTCACAATATTACAGTTTTTACTGTAATTTTGATCAAATAAATTCAGCCTTTGTGAGCAGAAGACACTTCTTTCAAAATCAGAACGAATCCAAACGCTTGACTGGACATCATTTTGTTTTTTGGTGTTCTGATTTCTCTCCCTGCCTTCGCAGTGACTCGCCTGGTCACCTTGAGGAGAAAGTGTCCCAGTTAGAAGCCATGCTGAAGCGACTGCAGGACGACCTCCAAAAGGTACTTTGTCCTCTGTGCGTTTGTCACATCACAGCTCTCTCTGTCGCAGCACACTGTAACCCCTTCAAATATCTCCCATTCAATACATCCACCCATCCTTGTCTTATATCTGCCCTGTCCAGTCCTTGCCCTCTTCGCTACTTCAAAGAGCCACTGCTACTTCACAGAGCCAATCACACAGAGGGACTGTAGAGGTAGGGCGGGACAAGCAAAAGAAACCTGTCTTGTCATTGAGCAGGGTGAACAGAGGAGATGAGAAGATTGCTGGAGGGACAATGGGCAGCCATGCTCACTCTCAACACTAACCCACCAATGGCAGTTAAGGCAAGTAGAGCATGAGATTTTTACTTAATCAGTAACAAAAAAACAACAACATGTGTGACAGTTCTCACTTGATTAACAACCAAATGAAAGAAATAGTTCACCCCAAAATGACCTCACCCTCAGGCCATCCAAGATGTAGATGAGTTTGTTTCTTCATCAGATTTGGAGAAATGTAGCATTGTATCAGTGTCTCAGCAATGGATGCTCTGCAGTGAATGGGTGCCGTCAGAATAACAGCTGATAAAAACACCACAAGTATTCCACACCACTCCAATCCATCAGTTAACGTCTTGAGAAGTGAAAAGGTGTGTGTTTGTAAGAAAGAAAATCCATAAGACATTTAAGCATTTTAAACTTGGGCTAAAATATGAGTCCTTTATCCATAAATTTGCTTTCTTCAGGGAAAAAGTTGTGTGGTCTGAATCAGGAGAGGAATATGCACAGATACCGTTTACAAGAAAAACAGTCCTAAACAGCTCTAAACAAAAATATGGGTGGATTTTGATGTAAGAGGGAGTGTTATTATTGTGAAATATGGACTTATTTTAGCTGGAAGCGATGGTTTTAAGTTAAAAAGTCTTAATGAATGGATTCTAATCAGTTCAATCAATTTTTACTGATGGACTGGATTGCTTGTGGATTATTGTGATGTTTTTATCAGCTGTTTGGACTCTCATTCTGACGGCACCCATTCACTGCAGAGCATCCATTGCTGAGACACTGATGCAATGCTACATTTCTCCAAACCTGATGAAGAAACAAACTCATCCTAATCTCCGATGGCCTGAGGATGAGTACAGTTCATTTTAAAGTGAACTATTCCTTGAAGGATGTGAAGGAGGTGATGTTAGTTAGTTAATGCATTAACTAACCTTAACTAATGGGGCCTTATTGTAAAGTGTTACCACATATTTTTATGTGACGCTCTTCATTAACAGGGATTTGTTTCTTGGATCTTCAGTTTCTTGGTCTGGAATAGCAGTTTTAAGAGACAGTGTTAAGTTGGAATATGTTGTAGTAATCGCAGTAAATCATGTATAATTACATGCAACTAACCTTAAATCAAACCCTAATCCTAACCCTACGCATGTTGTTAATTAATATTACTCCGTATTTAAATATATAATTATACCATAACAAGGACACCTTAAGACAAAGTGTAACCTAATCATTTATTAGGGAATGGAAAACATAATCTTAAAGTTTAGGGGGTTACGTTTTTTTTTTAAACCTATTTTACAACAACACAAAATGGGCAAAATGGAATATAATAATCTAATGATTTAAAGTAGAGCATTAACTATTCATTATTTAATATATAATAATTATTATTATTATTATTATTACTGCTCCTGGATTCGAAACAAGACAGCATTTTTGGCATAATTTGCTTGAATTTTGCCATAAAGTTGTGAAAGATTCTGCAAAGCCTAATTTCTATTGAACCTGAACATTCCTTTAAATGATGAATTATCTCGACACATAGAACATTTCACACACTTTTCAAAATAATGTTCCTGCTTATGGGAGCTACATTTCTTTAGCGTTGTAATTTTGTTGTTATTGCTCATTCGCTACAATGGATATTAGAAAATGGAGAGATTTGAGGTTAATTGTGATTGGCTGGTCAGCACACAGAGTAGGCGTGTCGTAGTGTGTGTGTGTGTGTGTGTGTGTGTGTGTGTACACACACACACACACACACACACACACACAAACACAAACATTATAGAATTACCGCAGAGCATTAACACCAACTCACAACTGTATAACTTAAGTGCATGTACACTTAATAATATTATAGCTTTAAGGTCCCTCAGGATGAATATTATAGCTGATCCAGGGTCTCAGTTCTCTTTTGTTTGATCCCATTATCCGCAAAGGGTCAGGAAGGGAAAGCGAGGGTGAGCATGGTTGATTGCGTAAGGTCCCACAGTTATCCAGAACACTCATAGAGAAATCATAGCTTACTGAAAACTTCGGTCACCTTGAGAGAAAAGTGTGGCCTTATAAAATATGATTATTATACAGTCAACCGTGAATTACTACCATGTTTAGAGGCATCATTGCTCTTTCAGTGTTTTTTATGCATTAATATAATTTAGGATGCATGAACATTATTAAAAATGCATGTAATTTTCTTTTCAAGAATGCCCAGTGCTTAATGCATGCTCTTATCATGTCTGATGGCACGTTTTTTTTTTTTTTTGCTGCAATCAAGAACTAATTTGCATGCAGGTTCTGATTTACTAAGATAACTAATAAAAGCTACTAATTTGCCTCTTGAGTTTACAATATACAGAAAGGTATTCAAAATGTCTACTGTGAAAAAATAAGCACCCCCCCCCCCTTTAGTTTTGTAGGCGATCTTGCATCCACTTGCCATAAATAACCTGTAGATATTTTGTATAACTGTCTGTCAGTCCCCCATTATGCACATTTTTTTAGGATTGCTTGATGATTACTTTTATTATTAAGAATGCATCCAATTGATCAAAAGTAGCAAAGACATTTAGATTTTTCTTTTGTTTGTGCTATTTGTTTAGGGTTTACGAACAAACCAGAGCAATATAATAAGGGTCATATTAAGTGTGGCCATGCTGTTTAGTGATTTTTTACTAATTTTCACTTGTTGGATTTGATTGTAGTTACTTAAGATGTAGGGGTGTGCTAACTTTTTCCACG
>NW_015505479.1:1326421-1343199 GCF_001515645.1 Sinocyclocheilus grahami | reverse complement strand
CCACCAATGGCAGTTAAGGCAAGTAGAGCATGAGATTTTTACTCAATCAGTAACAAAAAAACAACAACATGTGTGACAGTTCTCACTTGATTAACAACAAAAAGAAAGAAATAGTTCACCCCAAAATGTACTCTCCCTCAGGCCATCCAAGATGTTCAGATGATCAGATTTGGAGAAATGTAGCATTGTATCAGTGTCTCAGCAATGGATGCTCTGCAGTGAATGGGTGCCGTCAGAATAACAGCTGATAAAAACACCACAAGTATTCCACACCACTCCAATCCATCAGTTAACGTCTTGAGAAGTGAAAAGGTGTGTGTTTGTAAGAAAGAAAATCCATAAGACATTTAAGCATTTTAAACTTGGGCTAAAATATGAGTCCTTTATCCATAAATTTGCTTTCTTCAGGGAAAAAGTTGTGTGGTCTGAATCAGGAGAGGAATATGCACAGATACCGTTTACAAGAAAAACAGTCCTAAACAGCTCTAAACAAAAATATGGGTGGATTTTGATGTAAGAGGGAGTGTTATTATTGTGAAATATGGACTTATTTTAGCTGGAAGCGATGGTTTTAAGTTAAAAAGTCTTAATGAATGGATTCTAATCAGTTCAATCAATTTTTACTGATGGACTGGATTGCTTGTGGATTATTGTGATGTTTTTATCAGCTGTTTGGACTCTCATTCTGACGGCACCCATTCACTGCAGAGCATCCATTGCTGAGACACTGATGCAATGCTACATTTCTCCAAACCTGATGAAGAAACAAACTCATCCTAATCTCCGATGGCCTGAGGATGAGTACAGTTCATTTTAAAGTGAACTATTCCTTGAAGGATGTGAAGGAGGTGATGTTAGTTAGTTAATGCATTAACTAACCTTAACTAATGGGGCCTTATTGTAAAGTGTTACCACATATTTTTATGTGACGCTCTTCATTAACAGGGATTTGTTTCTTGGATCTTCAGTTTCTTGGTCTGGAATAGCAGTTTTAAGAGACAGTGTTAAGTTGGAATATGTTGTAGTAATCGCAGTAAATCATGTATAATTACATGCAACTAACCTTAAATCAAACCCTAATCCTAACCCTACGCATGTTGTTAATTAATATTACTCCGTATTTAAATATATAATTATACCATAACAAGGACACCTTAAGACAAAGTGTAACCTAATCATTTATTAGGGAATGGAAAACATAATCTTAAAGTTTAGGGGGTTACGTTTTTTTTTTAAACCTATTTTACAACAACACAAAATGGGCAAAATGGTGCTTCTTGAGTTTACAATATACAGAAAGGTATTCAAAATTCAAAATGTCTACTGTGGAAAAATAAGCACCCCCCTTTAGTTTTGTAGGCGATCTTGCATCCACTTGCCATAAATAACTGTCTGTCAGTCCCCCATTATGCACATTTTTTTAGGATTGCTTGATGATTACTTGTATTATTAAGAATGCATCCAATTGATCAAAAGTAACAAAGACATTTAGATTTTTCTTTTGTTTGTGCTATTTGTTTAGGGTTTACGAACAAACCAGAGCAATATAATAAGGGTCATATTAAGTGTGGCCATGCTGTTTAGTGATTTTTTTTACTAATTTTCACTTGTTAGATTCGATTGTAGTTACTTAAGATGTAGGGGTGTGCTAACTTTTTCCACGCAATAAATGGAAGTTTAAGCTGTCCAAATAATTACTAAATATGCATTCCAAGTGAAATTTGTTAAATTATATTGATATTTAATGTATTGCCATTTGTGAAATGCCAATCAAATATATACAAAACATTTTGGGGGGGGGTTATTTTGTTCAAAAATTTATCATTTTAAAATCTATTTAGGCCTACATAGAAAACAGTTATTTTAAATTGTAATAATATTACTGTTTTTTTAATTTTGATCCAATAAATGCAGCTTGGTGAGCATAAGACACTTCTCTCAAAAATATTTAATACTTTTACGGACACCAAACACTGTACATGCATGCAAAACTGCATATGAAACATGCAGTTATATATGTTTTTTGTATAGCAAGTGATCAAAGGATCAGTGTTTGCATTGCAGCATGTAATAATGTGGTGTATTTTGTTGTATGTGCAAGTCAAGCAATCCATCCTTTCCCCAGCTTCAGCCATTGTCTTCTTCATCTGTGTGTCATTCCACCGACATATTCAGACATAGCAACCCCTCATGTGGCGTGGATGTGTCCTGCCAATACAGAGTGAGAACGCTCCAGCCTGAAAGTCATTATGTTTGCATGCCTCCCACAGGAGAAAGAGGACAAGGCAATGCTGCAAGCAGAGGTGCAAAATCTCAGGCAGAACAACCAGCGGTTGCAGGAGGAGTCCCAGAGCACCGTGACACGGCTCATTAAAGTCACCGAACTGCTCTGCAACGTCAACAAACCCTGCTAGCATCGAAGGCCAAACCATGGCAGCGAGAAAGATCAGAAGACGCATGAAAAGGCCAATGAAAATGTTAGCAAATCCCTACAAATGTCTCTTAAGCGACAAGACCATCGATAAGCCTTACTAGAAAGTGCAGGAAAACAAACAAATTATAAATAGAATTAACATCTCCGTTGCACCCTAAAAGGTTTCCAGGGCTAGATTTAAGTAGTCCCATCACTGTGACAGCTTGTTAACAATGATAGCCTTTGGTGCAAGATCTGATCTCAATCATTGGCTAACGTTGTTCAAAAACATCTGACTGTCCAAAAGTCATTATTTGCAACCCTCAGATTCGACTTTGGAAAACATTTAGTGACATGAAATGGTCAAAATCATATTATCTTTAAGTATTTTTCATCAGATTCCTACATAGTGAACCGGAGGGTCACAAGCAAACGATCGTGTCCAGATACCGAGCAATACATTCAGTTTATTTGTGTTGAAATAGGTGGCTTCAGACTATGACCTTCAGTGTATATACTAGAGGAAAATTATTAACATGTCAGTGTGATTGTAACCCTGTATTAACCATCACAGTATCAGAAATAGGTAGATCCGTTCTAACCTTTTCTCTGTTGGCTGTGGGTAAAAGGCTTCTTGCTTATCTTTAGAGTGAATATGCTAACAAAACATCAGGAGCGATGCAAACCGACAATGAAAATCATAAAATGCGTGCATTTTGGTGAACTAGTAAATTTTTTGTTTGTGACTACCCTTGTGAAAAAGTGTGATTTAAAAAAAAATTACTTGCAGATAAGATATGAAATAACAGGCCATTTAATGTAAGTGTAATTAAAGAGAAACACTTTCATGACTACGTTTAAGTACACTTTTAAAAAGTCAGTTTAAAAGTTTTCTTTTAAAGTGCATTTTAAATCAGCTTCAGTAATCCTTTGTTGTGTTTTAAAGAACTTATTTTGATTTGATTGACATGTTAAGTACTTGATTATAATTTTAACTGTAGTGCGTTATGCAATATTGCATTTAAAGTGAATACGTTTTGAATGTACTAAATTACAAATGTATTTAAATACATGACCTACAAGTTTCGATAGAAATTATATTTTAGTTTATCGTAAATGCTCATCAGTGCATTCGACAGTACATTTGAACCATATTCCAAAGACAAGACAATTATGAAATTACATGAAAAGAAATGCTACTTAAGTGGGTCAAAAAGGCACTCTAAAGTGCTTTTTGCATTTAATATAAATTAATTGCAATTTAATATAAATTGAAACTATTACTATAATGCATAACATGCTAAGTGTCTGAAAACAATACATTCAGTTCACACTTAAGTTTATTCTTTTAAAGTAAAAAAAAACAAAAAAAACTTTTTAAAAGTGTATGTCTTTTTCACAAGGGTACAACATGCCAGACAAGTCGAAATGATTTTCTATGGTAATTGACTTGAACCTGGAATGTTATTTTAGCACTGACAATTTTAGGTGAAAATTAATTCCTGCTTTAAATAGCCACTTGAATTCAGAATTCAGGCATCAGATTTCAGCACTGGGATAATTCACTGGACTTTGTATATTTTATGACGCATACCAGAGACAAAATGCTCATTTCATGCCTTTTCACAGTTGTAGAACTGTTCATTTGGATGTTAGTAATGGGACAGAGTGTATGACGTGATCTTTGAAATTTATTCTCCCCCCCTCCCTTCCTTTTTTTTTTGGTATGAAGCCTTACGCCTGATCCCACTGAATCTGAACGAGCCTTGTAGATGCCTGCTTGAAGATGAAGTAGGCATCTACATTTTTTTTTTGATTTGAGAAGAAAACAATTCTTAGTGTAAAGTTACTAAGGAAAGCATGACTTAAAATAGAGCATTTCTATTTATAAAGATTGCAGCCAGACCAGTTCTACTTTGTTCTCACACAAATTGCCTAGAGTGCTTTATGCTGAACTGTGAGACAGCACATATTTATAAAACTGCTATTTTGTCTTTTATTTTCCATATTGCACCCAAATATCACTCTTTACCTCACCTAAAGGTGCACTGATAATGTGACGAGAAGAAGAGCAAAATGACTTGACTCTTGCCTGCACACACTCGAACGAAAACGAAATGCACGACACCACCGCAAAGGGAAACGAAATGTTACATAACCATCCTTCAGCATTACTGTACATCATACATGTCTTCTCCCCTTCAAATGTTTTTGTTATTTTTGTTATTTTTTATTTTAGAGTCACTGTGATAACCTGGTACCAGCAGATTCTGATGTATTACCATGACATTATAAATCTATATCTTTATTCCTCTCTGTGAAGAAGTGTAGAGCCAAAATAAGTGTTACTTCCCTCTGATGTGTGTAAATCTGTATCCAGATGGAACTGGAGTTTAGTTGTTGCCATTAGTGGAGAATTTGTTGAATTTGATGAATGCAGAGTGACAGGAAGTAGGCTACACTGATGCAATCGGTGATGATTTTGTGGGATTTACATAGCAAAAGAGCCGTGTAAAAGAACTATTTCCTGTTCATCTGTGTGCAACATAGTCTTTTAGATTGTAGGAGGCTGTGAAAGCACGTCAGTGCGACAAGCAATTTCTAAGCCACCTTCTGTATCTGTGTATGTATTTATAAAAATGTAATAACTTATTAATCTCGAAAATGTGGATGTTATTGCTAGATATGTATATTTGAACTGGAAGGGATGCAAATTTGTGGGCCAATGAATGTTTTTTTTTATGTTATTTTAATTGTAAGAATATTAAGGCATGACATGATAGCAGGTGGTCATATTTTGTTTTACTGGAATAAAATCGTTAAGACATTTTCCTTAGTGGAAAACTACTGAAATTACACTGGAAAGGAACTCAATCGTGGCTGCTTGGAAATCACGTGTGACATTCCATCTTTTCATGTTCTTAACAGTTTTATCATTATTTTTTATTGTTAAAGCTGTATTGTGAATTTACCTTTTGTTCGATACTGAAATGTTAACTCTTGGACTGCTGTGGCGACCCAAGTGGTTTCCAGTTCAAAATAACTTTCGTCGTTATTTATGGATTGGATCAGGATGCTTCATCTGCAGAACCTTTCTGAGAAAAACTAAACAAAAAACAAATGCATTTAGACTTGTGATTAAATGTATTTTAAAGGGACTGGTTTGTTAATGTCAAACTAATCCCTGTCTTTTTTTATGGTATGGTGTTTTATGAAGCCATAAATGCTTTTCGTCATATGGTAATGCTTTACTGTTTGATTTGTGTTACAATTCAGTTTTACTGTTGTTTACAAAATGTTGGACCTTTTGTTTTAAATGTGATGCTTATGCACTGAAACATCTGTAAGGTCTTTTAAAGTACAGCCTGCTTTCACTGGAACAAAGCCACAGTCACTCCAGGAAATCAAGCCTTGCAAACCATGCAGATAAACTTGGGAAAACACGAGTGGATTGTTGCAGTGCCAAATTTCGCGTCGTTCCGCTACAACTGTGGCATTTGCAGACTGTGCATTTAAAACCTCTTACAAACAATCCAAACCACTCCTAAGAATGTGCATTTTCCACTTTGTTAGCGATCATTCTTAGATGTGTTGCTCTTTTTTTTATGTCATGTTGCTAGCCATGTCATGCCCGAGGACAGATTTACAGATTAAGCTTAGTCCCTATTAGTAGTTATGTCAATGACTGTTCTAAATTGCCAAATCTGCCAATAAATAGCATTATATCTACCAGTCCCATAAATGATCAGCTCCCAAAACAGAATCACTAGCAGGCACTTTTATAAATAAGTATCGTCACATGAAACTAAAAATGTAGGTGTATGGCAAACCACAAACCCACACACTATGCACACTGGTCTATGATATCCGGAAAGAATAATGACTGGACCGACAGGAATATGCCGTCCAGTCAAAACATACAAAGAACTGGTATGGTGATCACTGGAGCTGTACTTGTTTCTTTTAACTAATAGGGATTGATCAAGTATTGTATATGTGAACCTGAGGGATCCTGGCAATAAAAGCTGAACTTGTTTCCGTATGAGCTGGTGTCAGAAATTTGTCATTTATAGAACTTTGATAAAACATTTACTATATTTTTACACACTGAAGGATAAGTCAAAAGTATTTACTGTGGTAAATGCGAACATGCCACTTTATTTTTTGGGTGAACTAACCTTTGTAATATTACTTAAATTGTGTATAGCCAAAGGGGTCAATTTATTGGTAAAAGATAATGCTGTTCAATCAAATACACTGCAAAAATGCCAGACTTAAAGGGGTCATATGATGCTTTTTTAAAAATAATTATTTTGTGTATTTGGTGTAACAGAACATGTTGACATGCTTTAATGTTCAAAAAACACATTCTTTTTCAAATACTGTACATTATTGTAGGTCCTCTATGCCCCGCCTCTCTCAAATGCTTAGTTTTCTACAAAGTCCCTCCTTCCGACAAGCGCAGTCTGCTCTGATTGGCCAGCTGACCCGGTGCATTGTAATTGGCCGAACACCATAAGCACTTGTCGGAAATGTAACGCCCCTCACCATAATCGCAAGCTTCATCTTTCAAACTAAATGTAAAGACAGTAAATAATGTCATTAGTTTTACCATCAGTTCAAGCCCGAAAGGGGAACAGAGTCGTGATAAAGAATATCTCTTTGGTTTTGAGACTTTAGTCTTTGCAACTTCAGGGATCTTATCTATGCACAATCAGCTTGTAACACTCCAAAGAGAAAGGAAAACTTGAAATCGCATCATTTGACCCCTTTATGTACCCGAGCAATCGTGTAGTGATTATTTTCTCCAACAGCGGGCGCTGAGAGCTACGCTGGTTACTCAGTACTAGCGCGCCAAAACTTATGCCATGAAGAACTCAAGAGAAGAGCGCTATTAATCATCAATTTATCAGTTTAAAGGTAGAAACATACAAACTATTCATTTCAAATGACTGCAATACTGTTTGTATTTACTATAACAGGGTCTGAATGGTGCGGGATTGCTTTGCATGCAACTTTAAACGTTATTAAAAGTCCCACCGTCACGCAGTAATTCCTACATACACACCTTAGCTATAGCATGTGGGTGAAAGTACACATCGATAAGTATAAATAATATTATAATCTTCTGTTGATTTTGATTGCTTCCATTGTCCTCATTTGTAAGTCGCTTTGGACAAAAGCATCTGCTAAATGACTAAATGTAAATATTAGGGGGAAGTAATGAAGTAGGCTACATTTACTTGATTGCTGTACTTAAGTACACTTTTTAAGTATCTGTACTTGAGTATAATTTTTTTCTGGAAACTTATGACTTTAACTTCACTATATTTGAAAGACAAATATTGTACTTTTCACTCCAATACATTTCTATAAAGGTCCTCGAAGTAGAAAGTCGTTACTTTGTAGCAGCTTTGAAAGTCTGGGTGATTTTTTGTTTTTAGACTTCACATAACCTTACAAGAGTGATTACTAATAGGCTATAAGTAATCACTTACGTAAAGCCACAGAAGAACTGTTGAGTGTCTCCTAACAAAGCACAATAGGTGTCTGACATGAAGCAGTGCTGCACAAACCCTGCTTTGTATGACATCAAAGTACTGCTAGAGCGATTAGAGGGCATTTTTGAATGATGTCAAATAAACCTGTTGCTGTTTTGCTTTTTTGTTAAAGCAGTGTTGCTGTTGTAAAGTTGTGTTGCTGGGCTTAAAGCAGGTTTTTTTTCTTCTTATCAGTCTGTATATTTACAGCAGTTTCACTGTCCACTCGGTTCGAATGTGGATGAATGGCTACACTTTTGTTTTGGTCTCCCACTTGTTTCGTTTCTAAAGGTTTTTAATATTCTCTTCATTCCAAAGATATACTACAAGCTAGTTAGTGTATTCAGTAGGTGCAATCTATTGTAAGTTGCTTCAGAGGCATAAGGTGTTGCAAGTATTACATACAACAATAATAAAACCGTGCGTTGACATAAAAAAAAGGAAATGTACTTTTGGTACTTAAGTACTTTTAAAAGCAAGTACTTCTGTACTTTAGTAAAAAAAAAATTTAAAAGTACAAATCTGTCTATACAACTTTCACTTGCAATGGAGTAATATTTGACCAGCAGTATTTTCACTCAAGTAACAGAGTTGTTACCTCTGATATTAATAAATATTAAATCGAACTTAAGTAGACAATTAAATTGGTAGAATGCACATAGAAATATTTTTAATTTACATTTATTTTATTGCCCTATGCATTTATTTCTCATTTTATTGATCAATTTTCAATAACACATAACATTTTATAAGTTAAAAAAATTACTTGAAACAGTATATTCACAGTTTGTGATAAAAAAAGTCTGAAAATATATGTTAACTACATTTTGTTTTATTTTTGTAATGCGTTTTTGTAAAGTCATCATTTTGTTTGTTTGTCTGTTTGCAATGGTTAGGTCTACTATTTTTTTAGTGTGATGTTTGGAGACTTATTAAAACGCTCAGGGCTTCATCATTATTCAATATGAATATAATATAATCATCATAATCATTAATTATAATAATAATGAATAGCAATTGTTGTGAAAATGTATTGTCCCCATTGCTTTTTTTAATTCATAGATAAAACAACCAGTGAAATGTCAATGTTCTTTTGACCACTAAACTAGGAAATGTCCATTTCAGAAATCTGGTCACTTTACATTACAATGCTACTTACGGACACAGAACTCAAGAATATAAATATAGCTCTCATAATTTCAAGAGGCAGTGCTTTTATGACAAAGTGAGTCTATTTATTTATTTACGCCTTCTATGTGAATTGAACACCAAATGTGGTTGACTTTAATAAAGATACTCTCAAAGATATTTTTAAGCATGGACTTGAAAGATATTTTTAACCAAATTGAGTAAAAGTTTCATTGATTTTGCCCTTGCTTCTGAGTCATTCGCTGTGGATGTACTTTGTAAGATCCGCTCTCACTTCACGGAGACAGCACCTCTATCTGGAGGCAGCACCCACAACCCACCACCCACGGACCACTAAAGGAACGAGGAGGACAGAGGGATAGGCATCCTTGCTATAGTCCCAGGGTTGTCATCACTAACACCAGAGAACTCCCACCAGAGCAGCCCAGAAGCCCAGTCTGAACCCTGCAGCGAAGCCCTTCCACTGTCCGCCATCCATGAGTTTCCTATTACATCCATGAGTTTCCTAATTCCTATTATCCCCAGATGAACATGAACTGCCATATTAATCAAGCATAGAGTTAATTCTGGCAGGTCATGTCAGTCAAGCTTGCATCAGCTGATCCATGACTACCTATAGGAAAATGACGCTTTATCGCTTTGATCAGGAGCTAATTACCCTCCTCCATCCCCAGCTCCTCCTTTTGTCCGTATGTCATATTAATATAGCTATTTGTAATTACTCATTTGTAATGATGATGTTGCAGTTTAGAAATGATAACTATATTTACTTTAAATGAAATATCAAGTACTTTACATGTGCTTTAGTATGTTCAAAATCCAAATGTATGTTCATCAAAATAAGTGCACTTCTTTAAAGCACAACAAAAGATTCTTAAAACCTTTAAAGTATTAGTACAAATTGCGCTCTTTAAACGTGCACTTAAGTGTGTGGCCTTTTATTTCAATTCATTTTTAAAAATATATACTTTTGAGATTTGAACTACACTACAAGAGCATATATATATATATATATATATATTCATTCCATATATGTGAGCCTGCAGCACAAAAGCAGTGTTAAGTCGCTGGGGGATATTTGTAGCAATAGCCAACAATACATTGTATGGGTCAAAATTATAGATTTTTCTTTTATGCCAAAAATCATTAGGATATTAAGTAAAGATCATGTTCCATGAAGATATTTTGTACATTTCCTACCGTAAATATATAAACAAAACATACATCAATGGAAAGCTTATTTATATTGCGTTCAGATGTATCAGTGTCCAGTGTATAAATCTCAATTACAAAAAAATGACCTTTTTTTTTGGTTTTGTGGTCCAGGGTCACCGCTCCGTTCCGATTTATCAAACTCAGAAGAGGTTTTTGAGCAATTGAGGTTTCTTTTGCCTCCTAGTGTTTTCTTATTGGTCGTCCACGATTACAGCACGACTATTGGCAAGAGCCGCCCTCAAGTGGCAGCGGTGTGTGTGTGTGTGTGTGAGAGAGAGAAAGAGAGAGAGAGAGAGAGAGAGAGAGAGAGAGAGAGAGAGAGAGAGAGAGAGTACCATTTACAGCGACCGCTCCAAATCCAATGGCATGTGCGCATTTGCGCGCTTTGAAGCAGATGATACCCGAGCACCTAAGACAGGTCAGCGGAACGATGCGTCTAAACAGTTCGCAACAGCGCAGTGTTGGCTGTGATGAAGAAAAGCAAGGCAACCCAAAAGTTTAGTTTAGTCAGAAGGCAGTTATAACAGGAGGAATCCGCGGAGGTCATGTTCTGAGTCCGAGGCGCGGAGCAGACGGAGCGGGATGAAGTCGGTGACGCGGAGCGCCAGGCGCTTCTGCTGCTGTGGAGTCGGGCTTCTCGCGGTGGTGTGGCTCGCACAGGTCCCGCAGCTGACAGGGTAGGACAACCACAGACAAAACATTCATTAGAGTTACGCCATCATCCCTTGGTCATCCTTCTGTTCGTGACATGCATGTTTAGTCTTCTTTAATTTTTTGAGAATCTCATGTGTGTGCCTCCGCATCTGTGCTCCTAATGAAGAGGAGCATACTGATTTATAAACATTAATGCAATAAAGTAAATGAACTTTAAATAGTTTGTTGGTCTTTTTATACATTACAAATAACAATAGCCTAATAATATAGCCAAAATGTGACCCTGGAGCACAAAACTACTCATAAGGGTCCATTTTTTGAAATTGAGATTTATACATCATCTGAAAGCTGAATAAATAAGCTTTGCATTGATGTATGGTTTGTTAGGATATGATATTATATATTATATCATATTTGGCTGAGATACATTGAGAAAATCATCTTTAAAGTTGTCCAAATGAAGTTCTTAGCAATGCATATTACTAATCAAAAATTAAGTTTTGATATATTTACGGTAAGAAATTTACAAAATATCTTCATGGAACATGATCTTTACATACAATCCTATAATGTTTTTTGCCATAAAAGAGAAATGTATAATTGTGACCCATACAATGTATTGTTGGCTATTGCTACAAATATCCCCCAGCGACTTAACACTGCTTCTGTGCTGCAGGGTCACATATGGTTTTCATAAAGTAGCAAAAATTATTTTACACGATTCTTCTTCTTCTGGCTTCTCCTTCTAGTAAAACCCTCTTCACACCTGCGTCACAGCACCACTGAAAGGTTTCCCCATGCAATTAACCTATAGTATATATAAAGCCTATATATTGCAGTTAACATGTAATTGCTGCTGTATTATGGACATGTTGAATATCACGTTGGATAGAATATAATATTTTCCTTCATGATGCAAACCCATGACTTTGCCATTGGTAGTGTCTGCTCTTCCAGTTGAGTAACAGAATCTCTATATTTCTGATTTTGCAAAGAGAAGGAAGGTGACATGATATAGTGTTCATTATTTAGAGGAAGAGAGAGAAAGACCAATCTATATAAAGTATCCTACCTAAATCAAGTTTTATTGCTGCATTAAGGGTTCAAAAGTGTCCAAAAAAAAAAATCGCCTACCAAGGGTTAAAGCAATAATTAGATGCTTCCTATAGTTTTATTATTGTTATATTAAGAGTCAATCAGTTTTTTTGTGGTTTTGGGAACCTCAGAGGTGCTGTCTTTATCAAGTATTTATCTCTTGAAACAACTCAAAAATAAATGAGCCTTGCATATGAACTTGAGCTTTTTTGAGGCTGTTTATAAATACTAATGAATATTGGTTTGCAAACATATTATTTGCAGCAGATGCGTTTGTAAACACAGTGTTAACATTATAATTGGAGGCGAGCAAGAAATTATCCTTGTTAAAAAGAGTACTTATTATGGAAACAATATACTAAAGTGCAAACTGAATGTAATGTTTTTGGACACTTGTTGCATGTTAACTGCAATAAAAATTATTATTGTTCAAATTAAAATTAAATGCAATTAGCTGAGCTTTAGAGTGCTTTTTGACTCACTTAAGTAGAACTTGAGTACATTTTATATGTAATTGCATAATTATTTCCGTTGTCTTTGAAGTTGTCTTTTTATGGTAAAAAATGTAAATACACTAATGGCATTTCTAAATTAAATCTATTTAACTATATTTGTAATCGCATATTAATATTAATGAAATTAAATCTTAATCACCTGGCTTCACTGATAAAAACGTTCAGGCTATAGAACCTGGCAAGATTATGATGAGATGTCCAGCCTGCTTTTAGACAATTATCGGACTGAAAGCTCGCAAAGACACAATATCTGAATGCTTACAACGTAAGATGAACTTTAAGATCAAGAAAAGAAAAACATAGACTCACATGTGATTCTTTTAATGTTTTGTGGGGGGGTTGGTTTACGTACTCACCCTGTAGATGAGATTGTTTCTTTATTTAGGATTTGAAGAAACATAGCATTCCATCAGTGTCTCAGCAATGGATGCTCTGCAGTGAATGGGTGCCGTCAGAATGAGAGTACAAACTGCTGATAAAACATCACAATAATCCACAAGTAATCCACACCACTCCAGTCCACCAGTTAATATCTTGAGAAAAGAAATCCATCTTTTAACTTTAAACTGCCACTTCTGGCAAAATTCATAATCCATAATATCGCTTCATCCAGTGAAAAAAAATCATCCAATGCTGTCCTCACATCACAATCCACCCACATATTTGAAAACAAAACAGTTTTGGGTTGTTAGAGCCCAGCAAGCAGTTTAAATAATGGCGAACACCACAGAATGGATGCTTGCGGCACTGTTAGTTGCCAAAATTAGACCTGTCTCAAGCATTGAAGATACACAGTCAGGGATGTCAGGGATAAAGCAAACCAAAACACTATCAATCTAGATCTTTTGATAAAGAATCATGCTGCATAATTTTTGACTGTGTGTGGTAATCAGACCTGGAGTGTAACCTCTTCTGACATAATGCATTAGAGTCACATGGCATAAGCACAGGTAATTGTTTTCAGTTGGATATGATTTGCCCAGTATTTAGAGAAAGTGACCCTAATAAGCCCATGCACCAAATAAATCCTCCTGTTGTTTAGAAATATATAAATAACAGAAATATTATAATATAAAATATAAAACAAAAATATAAATGACAAAAGCATGAGAGAAATATTTCAAAGTAATGCATATGTTTGTTATCGTCATTTTACTTTTTATTTGGAGCCAATCAAATGTCGAGATCTTGAGTTATTTGTAATAATGTGTTGTTACTGTCTGGTTGAAGTCACATCCAAAACCAATCTTTTTTCTACATACCAGTGACTAAACTAACTGTGTATTGATAAAATTATGAGATTGATAAACTCAATCTCATAATATATATATATATATATATATTGGTTGCTTGCATAAGAGGCGGAGCAGGTGTCTGTTGCTGTGAGGTGAGAGGTCACAGTGACGTATTTGGACATTGACGCAATTCGTGCCTGTGGCAACATTTCTGCAAAATTATATTGCATTGCTTCTTGCACATTTTGCAGCACTTTCAAAGTGAAATGTCCAGTGGGTGGCGCTAGAAGGGCTTGAAAATAACATACCACCTACACAAGACTTTACGTCAAACCTAACCGATAGTGTTAACACAGGCAAATGTAAGATAAAAACGCAGCAACCGTGTAATTTTAAATTGCTTCTAGAAGACTTTGAGCTCTTTTATTGTGATTTGTGCTTTCCGGTTTAATGCTGTACCGGGTGCGCTATTGAGCAAGTTTACTACATCAGAAAAGCCATATATATGGAGCTGGTTATTTGATGCAAATGTCAAAATGTGTTACTTTACAAATCATGCACTATGCTAAAAGATCATAACAGAGTATTGTGCATGTATGAATCGATAATATGCCCCTGTAATCCTAATTTGTGAGAAAAGGAATAAATGTTGTTGATGTTTTACTGTTATTAGTGTTCATTTCAACTGAAAACTGCAGTGAATTGTATTTATAGCTACAGATTTTGGAGTTTTGTACAAATGTTTCCAATGAGCCTATGTTGCACTGACATGTTGGTAAGTACACAAGATTGAGACTGCAAAAAAATGGTGAAAGTGTGAAAGTTTCCATTATCCTAGCATTTTCCGTTATTTGATTTGTCTTAAAATCGTTCACTTGCTCTGCCGTCTTATTTACACACTTTCTCTATTTTTGTTGGAGTCAAGTACCGTCTTATATGTGCGTCTTTCTCACAGAACCCCAAGACATTCTCCCTGGGAGAGGAAAATTGAGTATTTTTAGCAGTTGCACTTCTGTGTTGCTTGTCATCTCTTTGGTCCCTCCTTTTTTTCCATATTTCCTAAATCAAGTCCATGGGAAAGATATGTCCTCCACTCAGTTTCTCACTTTCGCTCTGTTGCCATTGGCTTCCAGCCGCTGCTCGTCAACAATTCACTGCCCTAGGGAAGACGTTGCCATAGTAACTGCCTTCTCTGAGGCAGCTCGTCAGGACGTTCATCGGAGATGGGTTTTCAGCGCGATTCAGATATTTACATAGAGCCAAAACATGTCTTTTGACACTGGGCTACAGAAGAGGATGGAAAGATGACAAAAAAGAGGAAGGAAAGGAGATGGAGGATAGAGAGAGAGTGAGATAGCAAAGGAAAAAAGACGAGAAATGAGAGAATTCAAGAAAAAGAAACCATTGTAAATAACTAAGGAGGGGTGAAGTTGTTCTGTCTGGGATATAAAGGGCAAGACAGAAAATTATCCCTGTGCACGTGTTTACTTTAGTTAGTGGAAAATGTTATTGCTCAGAGTCAAAGGAGATGTGATGGTACTTTAGTGAAACACAACTGAAAACTTCAACTTGTCTTTTCTAAAATATCTTAGAATAAATAAACAAATGTACACAGCCATAAGAAACAGCTATAAAATGAATGTGGATAGTAGCAATGTCATCTCATGGGTATAATTTTCACATAAACACTAAAACATACAATACTGACGTATTGGCAGCATCTAACTCATGTACAACTTTACAGATGTAGATATGTTTATGAATCCTTATTTAATCTATGGATATTTCATTAATGGAATTAATAGCTTGATTCTGTTTTATTTCTGATTAATGAGATTTTGTTTCAGTTGCATTTATTATACGCAGTTGGCTTGTTCACTTAATTTGAAATGGTAACGTTTAACATTATAACATTTTCTGTGTGACTCTGTTTCCAAGTCATTTCAAATGATAAAGTAATTTTAAATAAGACTACACTTTAAAATAAGAATTTAATAAAACTCTTTCAACCATTTCTCACACTGCAAGAATTTGATGAGAATTATTTGAGTTTAGATTGAAATCTACTTTTGATTCCAGTTGAGAAAACTCTTCTAAAACTCATGTTTAGGCACAAATTACTGGGGTAACGTAATCAAGAGAGTGGGTCTATAGTGTGTATGTTTTCATATGAGTGTGGAGAAGGAAGGCTTCAGTAGCACAGTGATGGGCTGCTATAAATAGAATTGAGTTCTGTCGTCATTAAAGTTCATATTCCTCTCTGGTGTCATACATGCCACTAGCCCACAACACATTCAGTTAAATTGGTTTTGAAAATCCAGCAGGCACAATTGTTTCTGATGATTCCATGCCTAAACCATGTGGTGTTCTCCCATTAGCAATTCATGAGTTCCCTGAGGACATCTTCACCAAAGAGCAGCGCAAGAGAGGAGCCGTACTACTGCATGTGCTCTGTGTGAGTGACACTCCATCCATCCATCTATTGTTCTATCTACACTGAACAAAATTATAAATGCAACACTTTTTTGCCTCCATTTTTAATGAGCTGAACTCAAAGATCTAAGACTTTTTCTATGTACACAAAAGGCCTATTTCTCTCAAATATTGTTCACATATCTGCCTAAATCGGTGTTAGTGAGCACTTCTCCTTTGCCGAGATAATCCATCCACCTCACAGGTGTGGCATATCAAGATGCTGATTAGACAGCATGATTATTGCACAGGTGTGCCTTAGGCTGGCCACAATAAAAGGCCACTCTAAAATGTGCAGTTTTATCACACAGCACAATGCCACAGATGTCGCAAGTTTTGAGGGAGCGTGCAATTGGCATGCTGACTGCAGGAATATCCACCAGAGCTTTTGCCCGTGAATTGAATGTTCATTTCTCTACCATAAGCCATCTCCAAAGGCGTTTCAGAGAATTTGGCAGTACATCCAACCGGCCTCACAACCGCAGACCAC
>NW_015505479.1:1319557-1325750 GCF_001515645.1 Sinocyclocheilus grahami | reverse complement strand
GGCTTATGGTAGAGAAATTAACATTCAATTCACGGGCAACAGCTCTGGTGGACATTCCTGCAGTCAGCATGCCAATTGCACGCTCCCTCAAAACTTGCGACATCTGTGGCATTGTGCTGTGTGATAAAACTGCACATTTTAGAGTGGCCTTTTATTGTGGCCAGCCTAAGGCACACCTGTGCAATAATCATGCTGTCTAATCAGCATCTTGATATGCCACACCTGTGAGGTGGATGGATTATCTCGGCAAACGAGAAGTGCTCACTAACACAGATTTAGACAGATTTGTGAACAATATTTGAGAGAAATAGGCCTTTTGTGTACATAGAAAAAGTCTTAGATCTTTGAGTTCAGCTCATGAAAAATGGGGGCAAAAACAAAAGTGTTGCGTTTATAATTTTGTTCAGTATATCTATCTATCTATCTATCTATCTATCTATCTATTGTTCTATCTATCGTTCTATCTAATGCTCTATCTATCTATCTATTGTTCTATCGTTCTATCTAATGCTCTATCATCTATCTATCTATCTATCTATCTATTGTTCTATCGTTCTATCTATCTATCTATCTATCTATCTATCCTCTTGTTGCAGGTCGTCTATATGTTCTACGCACTGGCTATCGTTTGCGATGATTATTTTGTCCCATCGCTGGAGAAGATCTCAGAGGTGAGTGCAGCCGCTTGTCAGGCATTTCAGCACATGTTACTTTCGCTATCCTTCAGAAAATGAAGTGATGACAGCCTTGTTCCCCTGCTCCAATGGGTCAGCACTGATGCTATGTGT
Organism: Sinocyclocheilus grahami; assembly: GCF_001515645.1. Classification (NCBI taxonomy): domain Eukaryota; kingdom Metazoa; phylum Chordata; class Actinopteri; order Cypriniformes; family Cyprinidae; genus Sinocyclocheilus; species Sinocyclocheilus grahami. Next base: position 1,324,962 of record NW_015505479.1, on the reverse strand, counting down.
CATGAACTCTGGCTAAAGTTTTAATTAACATGTCAAGATTGGAAGGTGTGTTTCCTTCTGGGAAATTCCCTTTGTTCACATTCCTTCAGGGAATTATATATATATATACTGTATATGTGCGTTAACTGCGTTAAAGTATTTAAATTGCGTTATTTTTTCATAATGAACTAATTAACTATATATATATATATATATATATAGTATATATATTAGGGCTGTCAGTTTAACGCGTTAATTAATTAATTATGAAAAAATTACACGATTAAAATATTTTAACGCAGTTAATGCACTGGCCCCGCCCCCAGACCTGTACGCCATCTTACATTTAATATAGTTGACTGTTGACAAATATGATGACTGTGTTAAAGTATTTAAATTGCGTTATTTTTTCATAATGAACTAATTAACTATATATATATATATATATAGTATATATATTAGGGCTGTCAGTTTAACGCGTTAATTAATTAATTATGAAAAAATTACACGATTAAAATATTTTAACGCAGTTAATGCACTGGCCCCGCCCCCAGACCTGTACGCCATCTTACATTTAATATAGTTGACTGTTGACAAATATGATGCAGGGCAACAACTCCATAAATGCAGTTATGCCATAAAATTCAAGATACTGGTGCAAAAATGCCCCTGTGTGAGTTTTGTCTCATATTTATATATATCGCATATCACACGATATCACATGAGCAGCAAGAGCAATATCACACGAGTGCTGTTTTTGTCCCGAATATCACAAGTTTAAATGTGATTTTATACAATAGTTCTGTAAATAAGAAGTTAACACAATATTATGTTTTTGCTAAATTTTGCAGAGAACATATTACCTTTAAATCCACAGCAGAACTGTTGTGCGTCTCCGAGCAACACGGCGGTGTTTAGTTTCTGAATAAATCCGCGTTTTGAACGAATCATGTGATCCAATGATTCAAAGGTCCATACATAAAGAGAGCCGTTTACTTTATTCCTGAATGAATCAGCCGTTTGAACAAATCGAATGAGGACATTTACCGCCACCTGATGGCAGATTTCGTTTCTTATTTAGTGTATAATTTCATTAAAAAATAAATAAATGAATGAATGAATTAATTAAAGGGATAGTTCCCCCCCAAAAAATGAAAATTCTGTCATCATTTACTCACCCTCATGTCGTTTTAAACCTTTCTTTTGTGGAACATAAAAGAAGGTATTTTGAAGACTGTTGGTAACAAAGCTGTTTTAGTTACTAATGACTTTCATTGTATGAACAAAAAATACTGAGATGTTTCTCAAGTTATCTTCTTTTATGTTCCATAGTTTATGTTAGGCCGTTGCAGCCTAAATGTTTATGTGTAATACATTTTATGTTGAATCAAATAAAATATTTCTTTCTAAAGCTACAATTTGCGATGTCTACTTGATACTTTCTCATTTACTTGAATGCGAACTGAATGCAATGTTTTCTGACATTTAATTGCTTTTTTACTGCTATTAACTGAAAAGGTATTATAATTTACATTTATGTTAAATGCAATTAGCTGAACTTAAGAGGGATTTTTGACCCACTTAATTACATATATGTAATTGCATAATAGTCAACACATCAAACAAAGTGTACTTTAAAGCATGACAAAAGATTAATAAAACATGATTGAAAAAGTACTTTAAAGTAAAACTTTTAATATGACATATTTCTTTTTGAAAGTGTACTTAAGTGTATTAAGAAACATAGTCATGAAAATGTTTCTCTTTAAATTATCTTTTATTTCATTATTATATTATCTGCAAGTGCAGTTTTTGAAAGTGTACTTTTAAGTTTTGAAGTACACTACAAGTGCACAATCGATACAATTAAGTGCACTTCTTTTTCACAAGGGAAGATTGGTTGAAGTACATGGCATTTGTAGGACAAAAGGGACCCTTTTATTAGTTGCAGATTATTGCTAGTTCTCATGATTAATCATTTATACGATGCTCTTGATTAGAATCTGCAGCTGAGTGAGGATGTGGCCGGGGCAACTTTCATGGCTGCAGGAAGTTCAGCTCCAGAATTATTTACTTCCTTAATTGGTAAGTTCACTTTTGCACAATTTTTGAACCTCCACTTCACTGGATATAATTATTTTAAAAAAATAAAGATGTGCGTATACTACAGTACATCTTAAGTAAGCTTGTATTGTACAGTAAATCAATGAGATCTTGACTATCTATCTATCTATCTATCTAAAGTATTAATGATAGATGAAGTGTTAGTTTAGCCATTCTTCATTGGAATCACATTGAACACACATATTGCCACAGTTTCTTGTGTGTTTTGTCATTTCTGCTCTAGACGGTGGCCGTGACCTGGTGGTCTCTGTTCAGAGACTCGCTGTACTACATCTTCTCCGTGCTGGCCTTGATTTTGGTGAGTGTATGTGTGACTGTACATACGAGAGAGAACAAAAGAGAGAGAGAACTAGTATAATGCAGTTTCTCCTCTGTTTTATTAAGGTATGAACATGGCGTCAATAATGACTGCCAGTACTAGTCTGTCGATTTACTTCTGTGACAAATTCATCAGAAACTTCTGGTCATTTAACCCCTTCATTTTCTGATTTTATCCAGGTTATCTATGATGAAAGAGTTGTATGGTAAGTCTCATAACTACATCCATATCTACATGTTTAAGCAGATGAGAACCATTGTATTGTATTTGCAGAGGTATTACAGTACTGTAATTATCTAGAAGCATTAGGAAAGTAATATCGTTGACGAATTGCTTTTTTGATGAAGCGTCTGCTAAATGCATGACGGTAATAAAAATGTACACATATGAGAGCTGTTTTAATAATCTTTGTATCATTAATGCATTGTTACAGGTGGGAATCTTTGCTTCTGATCTCCATGTATGGAGTCTACATCCTTATCATGAAGTGAGTATCGTGCTGTTCTCCATCACAGAGACTTTAGTGCAAATACTGAATACCTTCACAGTGCATTTAGAGAGTGTATTGAATAGTGCTCTTAAAGTATTCAGGTGCCTCTATTTTTATTACCAATTTTTTGAATATTTTAGAAGATATTTCAAGATTTTCCAAAACACCAAACCTTTTTCTTTTTTCACACACTTCATCCCGCAATTCATGCCAGAACGCTGTGAAATTTGGTCAGATTTGAACTTGGTTGTCAGTAAACACTTGGTCACAGGCATGTCATAAATATTGGTGTATTTATATTTTTAATGGAATGCAAGTTAAAGAGTGCTACATTAATGCACAAACATCATAAAAGCATAAAAATGTATGACATTTTATGGCATGCATTGTGCCATGTTATAAACAAAGTTATAGTTTATTAAGTTAAAGTTTAACATTAAAATAATCGAAAGCACTTTCTTTCTTTTAAACCCTTTGGCTATCTTTGTTAGACTTCCACTGTAAGTGCATTAGTGAAAACACATTTTCCTTCTTTTTTTTTTGCAACCTGAGAGACAGAAAATTCAGTTCTTTAATGAACAGCAGGACACATATACTGGCCATAGAAATTAACTTATGTGTTGTGTGATGGATGAAAAATAAGTGCTCTTAATTATATTGAATGTGCATGTATGTTTGAAAAAAACTGTACTTGCAGATTATATACAGTATGATTAAGAAAATAAAAGGCCACTTAAGTGACACTTCAATGTTTCTTAACACACTTTTTAAAAAAGTGGCCTTTGTATTGATGTCAGATTAAGTTTGTTAAATTTAATATTTCAAAGACAACAGATTGGGAAACGCAGCCCTGGGAGTTTTACTCGAAAACTTGAAATTTGAAGAGTTTGAAAATCATCTTCAAGATCAAATAATAGCCCAGACCAAAATGTCTTGAAGTTATACATTTACACAGACCTCCCTATTTCTTCAGTCATATCAGTTCAAGCTTCTCTTTATTGCTTTGCGATTGCAAATGCACGCCACCTCTTGCATGTGTGTGAGAGAGAGCAGCACGTTTCATGTATTGTTTGGAAAGGAGAGCTGATGAGTAACAGCGTTGTAGAGACGAAACAGCTTCTAGAGAGATAAGAGCAAGATCTTCTACATGACAATAAGCTACATTAAGCACCTTTTAAGGCCATTTGGGAAGGCTTGAGCTGTTTGAGCCTCAGATAAACATCCCTCCTCTCTGTTTTGTTGGAGGAGGGAAGCTGATGGGAAACGCAGCCCTGGGAGTTTTACTCTAAAACTTGAAATTTGAAGAGTTTGAAAATCATCTTCAAGATCAAATAATAGCCCAGACCAAAATGTCTTGAAGCTATACATTTACACAGACCTCCCTATTTCTTCAGTCATATCAGTTCAAGCTTCTCTTTATTGCTTTGCGATTGCAAATGCATGCCACCTCTTGCATGTGTGTGAGAGAGAGCAGCACGTTTCATGTATTGTTTGGAAAGGAGAGCTGATGAGTAACAGCGTTGTAGAGACGAAACAGCTTCTAGAGAGATAAGAGCGAGATCTTCTACATGACAATAAGCTACATTAAGCACCTTTTAAGGCCATTTGGGAAGGCTTGAGCTGTTTGAGCCTCAGATAAACATCCCTCCTCTCTGTTTTGTTGGAGGAGGGAAGCTGAAGCTTGTTTTGTTACAGAGACGTTGATAATTCAAGATATTATACATTTATCCCATACAGATACAACAGTCCTGTTGAAAAGATGAAGAATATGTTGTGTTTTGGATGCTGGTGTGCTTTATGTCGCCAACAGATGCCTTAAAAAGAAACAGCGACCCAAAAACCCTTGAAGAAGCTTTTGAAGTCTATATAAGTCAACTGTGAATGTATAATAATACATTTATTGATACATTAACATTTTTTATTATGAATAATTGACAATGAATTATAATTTATTTATTAAAAGGCTGTAATACTGATAAGCGCTGAAAATATGTAATTCAGTTCAGAAAGATGAACAAGAATAAACATTTTATAAAATCAAAATAATGCTCTTACACGGTTTATATAATGTTTTAGCACTGAATACTTACACGCAATGTGATTAAGGGTTGCTTAAGAAACACAAATCACAGATACAGTGGGTACGGAAAGTATTCAGACCCCCTTAAATTTTTCACTCTTTGTTATATTGCAGCCATTTGCTAAAATCATTTAAGTTAATTTTTTTTCCTCATTAATGTACACACAGCACCCCATATTGACAGAAAAACACAGAATTGTTGACATTTTTGCAGATTTATTAAAAAAGAAAAACTGAAATAACACATGGTCCTAAGTATTCAGACCCTTTGCTCAGTATTTAGTAGAAGCACCCTTTTGATCGAATACAGCCATGAGTCTTTTTGGGAAAGAGGCAACAAGTTTTTCACACCTGGATTTAGGGATCCTCTGCCATTCCTCCTTGCAGAGCCTCTCCAGTTCTGTCAGGTTGGA
>NW_015505479.1:1300866-1319400 GCF_001515645.1 Sinocyclocheilus grahami | reverse complement strand
ATGTGTGAAAAACTTGTTGCATCTTTCCCAATAAGACTCATGGCTGTATTAGATCAAAAGGGTGCTTCTACTAAATACTGAGCAAAGGGTCTGAATACTTAGGACCATGTGATATTTCAGTTTTTCTTTTTTAATAAATCTGCAAAAATGTCAACAATTCTGTGTTTTTCTGTCAATATGGTGTGCTGTGTGTACATTAATGAGGAAAAAAAATTAACTTAAATAATTTTAGCAAATGGCTGCAATATAACAAAGAGTGAAAAATGTAAGGGGGTCTGAATACTTTCCGTACCCACTGTATATACTGATTTTAAAAAAAAACTGTCCCACTAGAGGGTGCTAAAATTATACAAGAAGATTGTATGTATGTACAGTGTGTGTGTGTGTGTGTGTGTAGTGGTCTAGTTAGGTTTAAGGGGTAGGGTTGACAGTGTAACTATATATGTAAATTAATCAATTAATTACATAAGTAATTAAAGAAAGGTATAAGTGCAATGTAAAAACATGCATCTACACAATAAGTGCATTGTATCAAATGATTAATTGCAATTGAAAACAAGCATTCAGATTTTTGTATTTTAAAAGTTTGTATGTTTTATTTCTCGTCTTTTTAGATAACCGGTATCAGTCTCAAACAGGTTTGTTCAATAGTTTGCCAGGTCTTCTTAAGTAAATGGAAAACCTACTTTACCTACTTGAGGTTGTTCCACATCATTAACACACAGTTTTCATGCAATATGGGGAGGAAGAAATATCTTTCTGAGGATGAAAAGCATGAAATAGTGCACCGTCGTCCAAAAGGCATGAAAAAAATATTTTGCACTAATCTCTTTGGCAGGTTTAACAGTCAGATCGCCAGCTTTGTCCAGAGATCATGTGGCAGTCCGGGCCAATGTTGTGTCAGGAGACAAACGTCCAGAGATAAAGAGGCTGATGAAGCGGAAACAAACGGCAACACCTCCGTGGTGCTGCTGAGGAAAGGTACTCATGCATGCATGTTTTGAATTGCTTTGGTTTTGCATGAAATGCATTGGTTCTTGTATCATGCGTAGAATCTGGGTCCTGAAGCAGAAGCGGTTTTTGGATTTGTTCTGAGCTCCAGCAGGTTCAGGACAGGAGTCTCCAGTGGTGATGGTGGATGAGCTGCTTATCTTGAGGCCACACCAGCTCTCATTCCCAGAGGCTGGACTGCGTCTCATGATCACACCACATTTCTCTCCACGCACCCGTCTCACTATGGCCGGACGCATGCTCATCAGTGAGGTGAACTCCAGCATCACTCTTTTATTTTTAATTATTATTATTTTTTAATGTTACATAATACAGAGAATGTCCTTTAAATTCCGATTCAATTGAATTAAGGTAGTAAAGAGGGTGCATGATTGTTAACATTATTAGAGTATGTTTGATGAGAAAATACTTATATTTGAGTCTTTCTACTTCATGTTTAATTCAATATTACTTGCTGTTTCTTTGTAATTAATTGCAAAATTTACTAGCAAGTGTTTTTTTTTTTGAGTGTTGTAATAAAAATCTATTATTTTTAGATTATTTTCAGATATATAAAAATAATGTGGTAGACATTTGTTGTGCTGGTTTACAAAATCTCTGTTTAACTTGATGGATGTTAATTGTTTTGATAGTACTGAAGACAAAAATGTCTAATAAATTGTTTTTATCATGCGTATCATATGTTCTATATATCATATAGAATAAATAGGACAGTTTGTCAATATTAACAATGTAGTTTTTAGTCACAAAACTTGTAAATACACTAATATTTTTTAAGTTATGAATGAAACATCATTGGAGCAAGTTTTACAGGATACTACTAATTCAGTTCAAAATTAGATTTTGAATAACCCTGTATGATGGTGACTGGCACTGGCACTAATGACACACCAGAATGTCAATTCCTCATTTCAGAGACAAAGACTGCTCCGGGAGGATAAGATGAGCAGGACCTCAGTGAAGACATTCGGCTCTAGAGGGATAGTAAACGGAGGAAGTCTTGAAGCACAGCAGACACCTGAGGACACAGAAACGACGGATGGTAAGAAAGGAGTGAAGGTGGAGGTGGAAAACTCTCAGCCTGAAGAAGAGGATGAGGACGGGGACGAAATGTTCAAACCTCTCCATTTTCCTGGTTAGTGCATGAAACCAGATCAGATTCAAATAATTACTGTTAATAGCATGCAGAAAGTTTCCGTTATTGGTTTATTTTGCAGCTTTTGGTAGGCCTAGAGAATCTTAGTTACATATATCTAACATGTATACAACTGTATGTAATGTCAAGTCAAACTGAGTCACATTTATTTATATAGTGCTTCATACAATACAGATTATTTTAAAGCTGCTTCACATTAAAGGAAGAGTTAAACCCAAAAATTAAAATGGCCATCCAAGATGTAGATGAGTTTGTTTCTTCATGGGAACAGATTTGGAGAAATGTAGCATTACATCACTTGCTCACCAGTGGATGCTCTGCAGTGAATGGGTGCCGTCAGAATGAGAGTCCAAACAGCTGATAAAAACATCACAGTAATCCACAAATAATCCACACCACTCCAGTCCATCAGTTAACGTCGTGAGAAGACAAAAGCTGCGTGTGGACTGGAGTGGTGTAGATTACTTGTGGATTATTGTGATGTTTTTATCAGCTGTTTGGACTCTCATTCTGACGGCACCCATTCACTGCAGTGGCTTAGTTTTTTTTTTGGGGGGGGGGGGGGTGAACTATTCCTTTAAGATAGGACCTATTGTTTATCTCAGTAATTAAACACACACACACACACACATATTTTATATATATATACACATACAAAATGCATTCAGAAGTAATCAAAATAGTGTTTTGAGAATATTTAGTGGTTATTTAGTCTCTGTGTGCATTAGCTGGCTACTGTGCGCGTCTGAAGTGGCTTGTGTCCTGGCCGCTGGCTGTTCTGCTGTATTACACAGTGCCTAACTGTGTTTTGCCACGTTGGCATCGCTGGTTCATGGTCACCTTCATTGCTTCAACCATTTGGATTGCTATTTTTTCCTACCTCATGGTGTGGATGGTAAGGAAAGATCCAAATTAAATATTAAATATATGATATTTGTACCAAATATACCTTCTTCTTTATCTTCTTTTATCTTTACTCTCTTCTCATTCCATTAGTTGGTCAATTATGCTGATTTTTGTCATTATGTGGCATGTTTTGCAGGTCACCATCATCAGCTACACACTTGGTATTCCTGATTACATCATGGGAATCACTTTCCTGGCTGCTGGCACTAGTGTACCTGACTGCATGGCGAGCCTCATCGTCGCCCGCCAAGGTGTGTAACCTTTATATGCACAATAAATTGTTTGTATGCATGCTTTTATTATCTTTAATATCATATTTGTTGCCTAATACAAAGAATGTCTTTGAAATTCTAATTCAATGTCTGAATTTGACCTGAGGTAGCAGAAAGGATGCAAAATTAAGGACAGAGAATTTAAATAAATGAAATTCAAAGAAATTCATGATTAGTTTAAACTAGATTATTAAAAAAATGTCAAGACAAACTTTGGTGTTGGCTTGAGAAAGCCTGGTGACGTTTAAAGTAGTTTTAAAATCTTGGGCCTGGTTTCACAGACAGGGCTTAGACTAAGCCAGGATTAGGCCATAGTTCAATTAGGACATTTAAGTAATTTTGAAACAGCTCAGACTTAGATTTTAGTCTGGGACTAGGTTTAAGCCTTGTCTGTGAAACCGGGGGTTGAAGTTTGAAGATTAAGTCTAAAGGTTTTAAATTTTAAATTGTTTAAAGTACTTTAAAAAGGTACAATTTTGAAGGTTTTAAGGCCAGATAGTCAATAGATTGTTAGCATGTTTTATGCAGTTAGTTTATCTCAGAATGTTGTTAGCATTTTGATTTCATTGTTTTAGAATGTTGCTAGCATGTTTAAGCAGTTTTACAGCATGTTTTAACACGTTGCTGGCATGTTTAAGAACATTGATAACATGTTTTAGAATTTTGCTAGCCTGTTTTAACACATCGCTAACATGTTTTTGAACATTGCTAGCATTTTTGCATGTTTAAGCATGTTGCTAGCATGTTTCAACATTTTGATGTTTCTTTCAACATGTTACTAGCTGGTTTTAGCATTATATTTGTAAAATGCATTACATTCTGGTTGTATATTGTGTCTCAGGAATGGGGGACATGGCAGTGTCAAACTCCATAGGCAGCAATATCTTTGACATCCTGCTGGGACTGGGCTTCCCCTGGGCTCTGAGGACGCTAGTAGTAGATCATGGCTCAGCAGTGAGCGTTTGACTTATTTTATTGTTCGTCCAGTGTAGATGCAGTGTCCCTGCTGATGCTTTCCTCTGACTGCTCTCTGTCTTTTGTCAGGTATTCATCAATAATAAAGGCCTGGTCTATTCTGTCATCCTGCTGCTCGCATCAGTCTTCCTCACGGTGAGTAATGCATACCCATAATCACTATATACAAGAACATACACCATATTTGGTCGGGGTGCTTGGAGGCACAACAGAGGCTGCTTGGGCGGTGGTCCGGCTGTGGCAAGACTTGGCCCCTTCCTCTTCCTGTACCGCAGATCAGGATGACGCCTGAGGCGCCGGGTCCAGCGCCATCTTGGGCCGGGGTCCCTGGCGTTTAGGGAATGGCTTAAAAGCTAGTGGCGCTGGAGGTGCGGGCTTTGCGGGATGCTGAGTCGACACTGTCTTGGGGCGACTGGAAGCAGCTGCAGAACTGGAGCGCTTTGGAAAGAAGTGTCGCATTGCCTGGGACGACTTCTGTGCAGTAGTGAAGCGTTTGGCGAAACCCTCGACTGCAGAACCAAACAGGCCAGTGGGGGAGACCGGGGAGTCGAGGAAGGGGACCTTATCCACATCCTTGATATTCGTAAGGGTCACCCATAGGTGGCGTTTGAGCACCACTAGGCTGGCCATGGATCTGCCGATCGCCTGAACCGTCATCTCGGTGGCATGCAAAGCCAGGTCGGTCTCGCTGCACAGCTCCTTAAAAGCTGCCGGGTCTGGGCCGGACTCGTCCATGCAGCGGAGCAGTTTGGCCCGAACGACCTGGAGGACCGCCATGGAGTGACGTGCCGATGCCGCTTGTCCAGCTGTCGAATAGGCTCGTCCAGCGAGAGCTGAAGTCGTCCTACATGGCTTGGATGGGTGGGCGACCTTTGCCTTCCAGCCGATGGCCGTGGGCGGGCAGAGATGCGCGGCCACTGACTCATCCAGGGGAGGTGGTCTGTCGTACCCTTTTTCTACAGTGCCGTCGACCGATGTGAGGGCGGACGAAGAGAAGGCACGTAGGCGGGCCGAGTAGGGGGTGCGCCAAGATCTGGTGATCTCGTCGTGGACCTCTGGGAAGAATGGTGAAGCTCGTTGTCGAGGGGCTTGATGGCGCCCTGGCAAGAACTACTCATCCAGGCAGCTATGGGTGGGCTCCTCTGGCGGAGACCACTCCAAGCCCAGCTCCTCCACAGCTTTAGACAGGACGTGGAACAGTTCAGCATGGTCCGTGCTGGTTGCGCTGGGCTCTTCAGACGGCAGGGGGGCAGGGTCGTGAGACGAGTCCGACAGCTCCTTCGCATCTGAAGCCGCCAGAGACATGCTGTCGTCCATAACGTCACACTCGCTCCCACCGAAAAAGACCAGATCGCTCGCAGCCGCAGAGGGACGCTGGTCCGGGTGAGAGAAAAGGACGGGAAGAACCTCTCTATGTGGAGAGAGTGAGGCACGCGGGGGCTCAGCCGGCGTGGGCTCACTTATCACTGAGCGCTGAGTTCCTCTGCCCCGCTACTTTTCCCTCACAGGCTCCTGGGAGGAAAAAAGCGGGAGGGCGCGAGGGGCGGAGTCGCTTTCTGAAAAGAAAGCTATCCACAAGCGCAGAGAGGCGAGACTCATATCCTCACAATGAGGACATGACGTCTCAGTGAGTGCAGCTTCAGCATGGGCGGCATAAAACGCACCGTCAGCGGCAGTAATGGCATGGCATTTGCAACAACGCCAAGAGAAAATTTACTCTTAGAAATTTGCTCTGATAGAAATCGCCGGATGGCAGCAGGGGACCGGAAGACGACAGCTGCTGCAGACGCTGAAGGCTGCTGGGGAGTGGCGAAGTCAGCTGAGCACAATGCTGTTAGTGTCCATGTTGACTCTGTGTGTGTGTGTGTGTGTGTGTATGTGTTTGTGTGTTTTGTAGGTCCTGAGTGTCCATCTGAATGGCTGGAAGCTGGATCGGAGACTAGGTCTTGGTCTCATGCTTCTTTACTCCATCTTTCTGCTCTGCTCCATCCTCTTCGGTCAGCTCTAGAAGTGCCACACTCTTCAGTGCGTTCTTGTTTTAGTTTCATTATTAAAGTGCTTTTACTGTAGATCAGGTACTAAATCTTGGCTGATTTCATGCCTGCGTACAGTGTAGCAGCAAGAGGAAATTGTGTGCTCTACAGAAGCAACCTCAGAATGGTTTTCAGGATCCAGTCAGTCCATTGTTCTGTCCACAGCAAGAACTGATAAGGCTTTTGAATGACTAATTAAGCACAGCTTCAAGCTGGAAGGTTTACTGTATAATATAATGGTTTCTCTCTTCAGTCAACCCAGGATGCTGATGACTTACAAGAATGCTGAAAAATTACAGTCAGACACTGTTTAGCTGCTTATGACTTCAGTAATTCTTCTTGGCATGTTTTACCCTTGTGAAAAATAAGTACATTTATTTATTTATTATTATGGAAGTAACATACTTTAATATACTTAAGTGTGAACTGAATGTAATGTTTTTGGACACTTAATTGAATGTTATTTGCAATTAATGAAACTGTGTTGCAGTTTAAATTTATTTTAAATGCAATTAGCTGAAATTTAGAGTGTTTTTGACCTGCTTAAGTATTACTGAAGCACATCTTTATATGTAATTTCAGAATTTTGTCTGTCTTTCAAATATGGTTGAAGTTTGAAGTATTTAAATATATTTGTAATTACACATTTATAATGATGAAGTTGCAATCTAGTACATTGAATATATATATATATATATATATATATATATATATATATATATATATATATATATTTCTTCTGTGTATTGCGGTTACAGCCATGTTCAGAGCATCTTTATTTCCTAAAGCTCTGCATTACAGTTCAATAACTTTATGCTTGTTTTTTTTTTCTTGTAGGGAAGTGTTACTGATTTTAAGGGCTTTAACCCGAAGTGCCTCCTGCCGAACAGTCTGGAGTACTGGACGTACCCAGGCTCTCTCACAACTCCTCCACTGTATGAGAGCGTCACATGGATTTTGCTGAAAGAACCTATTTATGTGTCTGAGAAGCAGGTGAGTTGCAGGTTTTTGGTTTTCTTTCACTTTATTAACCTTATTTATTAACTGAATTGCTAGTGTTTGTCATGACCATCATCTGGTTATTGACAGATGTCGGTTTATGAAAATGAATGGTTGTGGAGGGAGATGGATGTGGGAAGCACTCCCGCTGAATCAAAGTCATTGGTATTGATGTAAATTAGGGATAGTCCACAGTATCCCAGTATGCTGGTGGTGACAGTGAATCTGGTCAGAAATGATCTCATCTGCTGACATGATTGCATGTCTGGTTTCTTTAACTGATTTTGCATAAATAAATGATTTGTGTGTGTGTACACATACGTTTGTTTCTGTGAATTGCGGGGACTTTCTATAGACTTCTATTACTTTTATACTGACTAAACGATATTCTCTATCCCCTAACCCAGGGGTAGGCAAGTTCGGTCCTAGAGAGCCGCAGTTCTGCAGAGTTCAGCTCCAACCCTGAAAACAAAACTCACCTGCCTATAGCCTTAGTAATCCTGAAGACATTGATTGGCTTGTTCAGGTGTGTTTGATTAGGGTTGGAGCTGAACTCTGCAGGACTGCTGCTCTCTAGGACCGAACTTGCCTACCCCTGCCCTAACCCAACCCTAAAACCTAAACCTACCCCTTACAGAAAACCTGTTTGCATTGTTACACTTACAGATAAACGTAATTTACTACTTTTAATATATTTTTTTTTATCTCATAAAGACTGCAGGCCGGTCCCCACAATGTCAAAAATTTCAGACACACACACTCACTCGCACGCACACACACATATAACACACATAAATATGTACACAATACCAGTGTGTGCTGTTATCTGGGGATTTATCTATGTTTAAAAGTGTCTGATTGAGTAAGCAGAACTCTTTTTATAATGAAAGAATCCTTTTATAATGACGGGTTCAGCTCAGTGTTAGTTTCAGTCAAACAGAATGTGCACATTTTGACAACATTGAACACAACTGAAATCCTACTGTGGATTCAAAACACTATAGAGGTAATTTTATCCCCAGATTTGTGCTGCATGCACTACACTTACAGGAATTATTTATCAGCTTTTAATCAGCAAAGTTACAGTAAACTGTATAAAGAGGACAGCAAAGACATTTATAATGTAACAAGATTTTTATTTCAAATAAATGCTGTTCTTTTCCATTTACCATATCAGATATATATCACAGTTTCAAGCAGCACAAATGTTTCCAACACTGATAATAAGGAAGAGCACCAAATCAACATATTAGATCAAGGATCATGTGACACTCAAGACTAAAGTAATGGCTACTGAAAATTCAACTTTGAAGTAAATAACTATAATTTAATTTATTTTAAAATGTAAAGTATGTTTATATATATATATATATAAACTTTAAATGCAATGTTGAATAACATTAAGTTAAAAATTATAATCAAGTACTTTACATGTACTTTAATATGTTAGTCAACACATCAAAATAAGGCTACTTCTTTAAAATACAACAAAAGATTATTAAAACAATAATTTAAAAGTAAATTTGACATTATTACAGTCCCATTTTAAAAGTGTACTTAAGTGTGTCCAGAAACAGTCATGAAAGTAACTTTAAGTAACTTAAGTGGCCTTTTATCTCACTAATATTATATTATCTGCAAGCAGTTTTTAAAAAATATGCTTTTAAGATTTGAAGTACACTACAAATGCACACTGAAAACAATTTCTTCTTTACATCTTTTTTTTTTACAAGGGTAGTCCTCTTGCTGTGTTCTGATTGGCTGAGCTGCATTGCAAGAGCACCAATAGAGAGTATAACAGCACTGGGACGTTTCACAGTTTGCATTACTCTGCCAGTCTGCGTTCACAATATTGCAGCCTATGTATGCGGTGTATTTCATTATCAGATCTGTAGCATTTCATCACTTGTTCAGCAATGGATGCTCTGCAGTGAATGGGTGCCGTCAGAATGAGAGTCCAAACAGCTGATAAAAACATCACAATAATCCACAAGCAATCCACACCACTCCAGTCCATCAGTTAACATCTTGAGAAGCCAAAAGCTGCGTGTATGTAAGAAACAAATCCATCAGGACGTTTTTAACTTCAAACTGTTGCTTCCAGCTAAAGTATGAGTCCTCTATCCATAGTATTGCTTTCTCCAGAGAGCAATATTATATTGTATCATTCTGACAAAATACAAAAAAGACCAAAAAGAAATATATTCCTTAAACTACTGCACAAACAATAAATTGTTTCTTTAATTATTGCATGTTCTAATGAAAATCCAATCACTCATTTGTGAATTATAGAGTAATTTAGAGAACTTCTGTCATTATTTACTCACCCTGTATGACGTACGAACCAAACCTGTATGACTTGCTTTCTTTGGTGGAACATAAAAGAAAATATTTTGAGTCATTATTTTGTCCATTCAATGACAGTCAATGGTCTCCAAAAGTATTTGGTTACCATTACTCAAAATATCTCCTTTTGTGATTAAGTTTTGGGTGAACTATCCATTTAAGAATCAATCAGTATTCCGCACACAAAAGTAAACTAGTATAGCTGACTATTAAATTTTACTAGTTAACTTTTGCTGTGGATATAAGACATTATTTGGAATGACACATCACATGATGGTTAACCAAACAGACAACTCATCAATAATTTACAAATTAATGTATTGCTGTTGACTGATAATAATGTAAAATGTCAGCATGTAGTCCATCATAAAAGTAACTGTACTCTGATTACTTGTTTATTTATTTATTGTTTTAATTGTACTCTAATTACAAGTACTTAATTTTGTAATCAGATTATGTAATAGCACTGGTTATATAATATTATTTATTTCCTGTAGTTATTGACCAAGTATCCCGTTGTGGTAATTCTGTCTTTAATCTGTTTGCACTGACTGTAGCAATACTTTATAGAGACTGATTATTTGTCTTTGATTATTCATGTACGTGTGGGGATATTTGTAGAAACATAATAGGTCTTTTAGCGATTTATGAATATATATTTAAACAACAACACAGGTTTGCCTGTAGTAGTAATTTAATGTGATTGTATTTTTGAGTTTTTTCTTTTTTTGGGATGTTTTTAAAAAGAGGTTTGTAACTGGTTGTTATAGAATATTTTACACGTAACTTTAAGTAACTTAAGTGGCCTTTTATTTCACTAATATTATATTATCTGCAAGCAGTTTTTCAAAAATATGCTTTTAAGATTTGAAGTACACTACAAATGCACACTGAAAACAATTTCTTCTTTACATCTTTTTTTTTTTTACAAGGGTAGTCCTCTTGCTGTGTTCTGATTGGCTGAGCTGCATTGCAAGAGCACCAATAGAGAGTATAACAGCACTGGGACGTTTCACAGTTTGCATTACTCTGCCAGTCTGCGTTCACAATATTGCAGCCTATGTATGCGGTGTATTTCATTATCAGATCTGTAGCATTTCATCACTTGTTCAGCAATGGATGCTCTGCAGTGAATGGGTGCCGTCAGAATGAGAGTCCAAACAGCTGATAAAAACATCACAATAATCCACAAGCAATCCACACCACTCCAGTCCATCAGTTAACATCTTGAGAAGCCAAAAGCTGCGTGTATGTAAGAAACAAATCCATCAGGACGTTTTTAACTTCAAACTGTTGCTTCCAGCTAAAGTATGAGTCCTCTATCCATAGTATTGCTTTCTCCAGAGAGCAATATTATATTGTATCATTCTGACAAAATACAAAAAAGACCAAAAAGAAATATATTCCTTAAACTACTGCACAAACAATAAATTGTTTCTTTAATTATTGCATGTTCTAATGAAAATCCAATCACTCATTTGTGAATTATAGAGTAATTTAGAGAACTTCTGTCATTATTTACTCACCCTGTATGACGTACGAACCAAACCTGTATGACTTGCTTTCTTTGGTGGAACATAAAAGAAAATATTTTGAGTCATTATTTTGTCCATTCAATGACAGTCAATGGTCTCCAAAAGTATTTGGTTACCATTACTCAAAATATCTCCTTTTGTGATTAAGTTTTGGGTGAACTATCCATTTAAGAATCAATCAGTATTCCGCACACAAAAGTAAACTAGTATAGCTGACTATGAAATTTTACTAGTTAACTTTTGCTGTGGATATAAGACATTATTTGGAATGACACATCACATGATGGTTAACCAAACAGACAACTCATCAATAATTTACAAATTAATGTATTGCTGTTGACTGATAATAATGTAAAATGTCAGCATGTAGTCCATCATAAAAGTAACTGTACTCTGATTACTTGTTTATTTATTTATTGTTTTAATTGTACTCTAATTACAAGTACTTAATTTTGTAATCAGATTATGTAATAGCACTGGTTATATAATATTATTTATTTCCTGTAGTTATTGACCAAGTATCCCGTTGTGGTAATTCTGTCTTTAATCTGTTTGCACTGACTGTAGCAATACTTTATAGAGACTGATTATTTGTCTTTGATTATTCATGTACGTGTGGGGATATTTGTAGAAACATAATAGGTCTTTTAGCGATTTATGAATATATATTTAAACAACAACACAGGTTTGCCTGTAGTAGTAATTTAATGTGATTGTATTTTTGAGTTTTTTCTTTTTTTGGGATGTTTTTAAAAAGAGGTTTGTAACTGGTTGTTATAGAATATTTTACACGTGTTCAAATTTTTTTAGTGAAATTTCAGATGTTCCTCCTAAAATGGTTCATTTTAATAGTTGCATATTAAAAATACAATGTTTATAATATTAAAAAATATAGAGAGAATATTTAGTTATTTGTTATTTATATAGATTTAGACCGGTTATGAAGTGTGAAAGTACACAAAACTAAATATTTACTGTCTATATTTAACTACGATTTGCCTAGTTTAATAAATTCTAGTTGAAGTGTTTTTAATATTTCTATATTATTACATAATGGATATGGTGTGAGTAGTGTTGTGTGTTAGACTGGAGGGAAATCAATGAGTCCAACAATAATGTATACTCTATACTCTGCTAAAAGATAACTAAATGTATTTTTTTTGAGGCCTCCAACTATTGATGTCCACATCTTTTAAATTTAAGAGGTATGCAGTTGTATATTTTCACTAGTGATACCAGTCTGTATGTAGATGAGCAGTCTGTGACTTCTGTTTTGTGAAATTCAAATAATACTGTAAAGTGATAACACTGAGATGATATTTGCTGAGTGGTTAGTGCAATCACAAAACACCACTAAATAATAATTATGGTGGACAGGGGAAAATAAAATGCTTCATGACTTTTCCAAAAAAGTCTTCTTGTGTGCAATAAAAGGTGCAATAATAAGAATGAAAGTACACAAAACTAAATATTTACTGTCTATATTTGACTACGATTTGCCTAGTTTCATACATTCTAGTTGAAGTGTTTTTAATATTTCTATATTATTACATAATGGATATGGTGTGAGCAGTGTTGTGTGTTAGACTGGAGGGAAATCAATGAGTCCAACAATAATGTATACTCTATACTCTGCTAAAAGATAACTAAATGTTTTTTTTTGAGGCCTCCAACTATTGATGTCCACATCTTTTAAATTTAAGAGGTATGCAGTTGTATATTTTCACTAGTGATACCAGTCTGTATGTAGATGAGCAGTCTGTGACTTCTGTTTTGTGAAATTCAAATAATACTGTAAAGTGATAACACTGAGATGATATTTGCTGAGTGGTTAGTGCAATCACAAAACACCACTAAATAATAATTATGGTGGACAGGGGAAAATAAAATGCTTCATGACTTTTCCAAAAAAGTCTTCTTGTGTGCAATAAAAGGTGCAATAATAAGAATGAGAGGTTCTGTCCAGTGTTGTTTTAGCATCGAGCTACTATGGTTTTATTAATAGTTTAGATTAGTTTTTTTCATATTTTAAATATTAATTTTAATTGTAATACTTTTGTTGTCTTGAGTCATTTTTTATGTCTATATAGTTTTTAACTTCTATTTAACTTATATTAGAAACTTCTATTTTAGTTTTAGTTTGTCATGTCAGTATATAGTTAAAGGGGACATACCACACACAGTTTCACACAATCTGATGTTAATCTTGATTACCTATAAAGTAGTTTTGCAGCCATATCTCCAAATAATCTTTAGTTTTATCATATTTATAAAAGAAAGATACAGCTTTACAATTATCCCCGAAAACAGCCGAGCTCCTTGAGGTGCGCTGTGGGCGGAACTAAAGAGTGATGAGCACTTGAGCACCGATTGCCAACAAAACAGACATTTGAAGCTGTTTCACTTACCGAATGCAGTTCCGAATCATGACCGGGATCTTTTATAGTTGGGACCGCTCCATCTTTCAGTATTAGCTTCGAACTGGGCCTTGTTCATAAAATGTTTGTCAACAAACACACTTGCAAAACTACGTTGCTGCCCCGGAAAAACAAACTGCATCCACTGTTTACGTAACACTGGTTTCTTCGGGAAGCTGAACAAGGTTATCTTTCCCTTACAACCAAAAACACACTTCTTTGGAGACATTCTTCCCGAGCAAGTCCCTTGCGGCGCTGCCGAATGAAGTGCGTTGATGGGCTGCTCTTGTTCTCGCTCTGGTCGATGTGTGCGCGGGTGAAGTTCCAGGAGTTCCTCTATAGTTCCACCCTTCATGACGAGAGCCATCCTCGAAAACAAAACAAAAAAACTTTACAAAACTTGTACGAAACCGGAAGGAGTGTATTTAGCACAGAAAAAAATATTTTTGAAACTTTGGCCATGTTTAGCATGATAATCCAACTCTTTACTAGTGTAAATAACTCAACATGCGTGAAAGAGCATTACCAACAGCATTTTCTTTTTCAGTTAGATGCCAAGGAAACATTTCCCATTTTAGTTTGGGGGGTGGGGGGGGTCTCTCCCGGGGGTAAACTCCTGTTTACTCTGATACTTAAGCCTGATTTGTTCACATTTGTGTAGCTGCACGAACAAATGGCACTTCAACTCGCCATAAGGGGTGGAGCGGACTGCTATACAAGTCAGCTCAGATTGCCATTCATCAGAATTTTTTTCCATCAGTGTGAAAATTATCTCCCCACTGGACTCTGAAGAAAGAAGCCTAGAAGACGAAGAAGCTTGAAAAAAAGCCGCTACTCGCCGTAGAAGGGCCCCGGCAGAGAAAGGACGCCTCTGAACGGCATTCCCCTGTGGCCATCTGACGACTGAAAAAGAGCTCTTCCTAAGAGCGATTTCCTTAGCGGCATTGTTCCAAATGATGCGCCGCGAGTATGAACCCCTGCACGACTCAGATGGGGATGGTGAGAGTGTCGCATGCCTGGGCACCAAGGCGGGTTTTAGTGATCTCACGTTGGCACAGGTCCAGGTGCTTCACTCTCCCGCAGCACTTTGATTCACCTGTGTTATTCTCATGTGAGGATCAGCGCCCCTCGTCTGTAAAAGGTGGCTTGGTCTTATTTGGCGGATCAGAGAGGAAGCTGTTGCCAATGATTCTATATCATTGACAGCCTCGGATGCAGAGGAATGAGTGTGTCCTGTAGATGATCCCAACTCCCTTTCTCTCAAAGACTCAGCGTGGGCCGGCATAGACAGGGAGTTGATTCACATCCTCACAAAGGCCGTGGAGGAACTAAACTTAGACTTGTCAGCTCCGGAAGAGCCCGTCTGCAGCTGTTTAGACAAGTGTTACCTGCCCAGATGCTGTCAGAATCTCCTCCCGCCAGAAACCTGGCCCGTTTTTCCCAGAAGTTCATGATGAACTCACCAGGATGTGCCTTGCCCCCTATTCAGTGCACATTCACATTGCTAATTCTGCTGCCCTCACCCCCATTGACCGCGCTGAAGAAAACTGTTATGGCAAGCTCCCCCCTCTGGAAGAAGGCGCTCGTTGCTCATCTCTGCCCTGATGGCCCCACTCTGGAGGAATCAGACATGATTCCCGAGTTGTTTCAGCTGATATCGGCAGCCTCCTGGCCGATACCATTGGAGACAGACCTCCTCTCTCAAGCAAGAGGCATAATTTTGTATCCCCGGCCCGAGCTCTGGAGCCTTCATGTTTGGCTCCTCGACGGGAGCCTTTACGGGAGCCCCCATGAGAGTGACTAATACCATTTTGGAGGCTAGAGCCCTGTCTACGAAACGCCTCTACACCCTTAAGCGGTCAGATTTTTCTGACTGGTGTGCAGCACGGAATGAGGACCCGTTCTGTTTTGATGTATCATCTGTGTTAACCTTTCAGCTGGATAAGGAATGTATCCCATCCACACTCAAAGAATATGTGGAAGCCATCGTGGCGAATCATGCTCTCATGGCTAGCCAGTCAGATGGCAGAAATGATCTTGTCATTAATTTTTTGAGGGGAGCTCAGAGATAGAATCTGCCTTGCCCTCATACTGTGCCGCCTTGAGACTTATCCATAGTCCTCCCTTCTTTTGGCTTAAGCATCGATCAAAGGAGTGGGCGACCTGCAAGCACAGTTGATTCACTACAGGCCTTCTGTGATACACTACCACTTTAAAGTTTAGGGTAAGTTTTGTATGCATTTATTTAAATTAGAAATGAATACTTTTATCCAAAAGAATGCAAAAGTGAAATTAAAGACATTTATAATAGTTACAAAAGATTTCGATTTCAAATTTTTTGTCTTAAGAGCAATGCAAGAACAACAATCTTGGGACTGAAATGCTCATCTGCATCTAGCATCAACTTCTGGACATTTTGCACACATTTAGGACATTAGCACCAACACAGATTACAGAGATGCACTAGCGCCCCTACTGACCCTCAGTCTGATGGAGCAGAAGATAAAGGGATAGTTACAGGGTTGCATCTCTTTTTTTCTGTCCGCATAATAACAGTGAGTGGAGTCCATGTCCAGTGCTGTTTTGGACCCCATTGACTTTAATTGTGTGCAGGACAAACGGAGTTCTTCAAAACAATCACAGAGGTCTTCTGCAATCATTTAGACAAAATTCGTAAATGACCATTTCATTTTTGGGTCAACAATCCATTTAAGAAGCAGGCTGTAGAACAACACTGAAGTCATTTAAGTCGCCAATACTAATAAAAGTTATTATTATTATTAATATCATTATCAACCCTACTCTTCTGTAGGTTTCAGGTTTGGCTAGTTAGCGGGGGTCATTTAGCCTCTGCTGGGAGATGCTCCTCCACATATATGAACAAAAACTAAAGCATTCTGAGTGAAAATTGTTTCTACCCCATATTTTTTTTCAGTATACCAAGTATTTTTTTCCTGCCATTACAAATGTGCCTCCTTGACTCCAATAAATCAATTCAAACAGAGAGAAAGGTAAAGATAGTGTTTTATTAGTTCTTTTATTTAGTCTTGGTTTATCTGGAAGGTCGAGTCGACCCCATGCTGTGTCTCCATGAGTAGACGGGTGCTTGTTGGCTTCAGGCAGATTTAGCAGTAGTACAAATCAGATTCAAGTTACATGTACTGAAGAAACAGAAGAAATGCATGAGGATGCAGACAGAAGAGAGAGAGAGAGAGAGAGAGAGAGAGAGAGAGAGTCAGACCCAGAGTAGACACACAAAGAAATCCTGGCAGCACTTTACAAAGTCTCATTTGTTAACATTAGTTAATGTATTAACTAACATGAACTAGAAATGAGCAGAATATTTGTTAACTTGCTTAATTTTTACAGTCGCCTTGTTGCACAATACTGTACGCAATAACAACTAACCTTAAATTCTATTGCAAATACATGTCAATTAATATAACACAGTACTTAATTGCATAATCACAGTGTAATAAGGACACCTTAAAATAGTGTAATCAAATTTAATAGCCTTTTTTTAAACGATTGTTTATTTATTCATGCTAATTCAAGCACATTAACTATAACTTGATTTTAAAAATGTATTAGTAAGTGTTCAAACTGAACTACGATTAATGAATGACTAAAATGTAAATGTTTAAGTATTGTTCATTGTTAACTCATGCTAATATTAACAAATAAAACCTTACTGTAAAGTGTCACCAAATTCCCTAACTAGAGCTTCACTTCATACTCAACTGAAGGAAAACTAATGCACCTGATCTTGAGAAATGATTTTCCTCCCTTTAAAACACAAATAGCTCTATAGCAATATTTCTGCAGCAGCAGCCTCTGAATAACGATGAGGCGAGGGTTGCATTCATTTCCTAAAAGCCTGCAAAGCATTATAGTTACAGACCACATCACACAATACCACAGACAGACAACCTGCTGACCAAAAAAAAAAAAAAACACTTCGCTTTGTGAGGAAATGTTTGTGAGGGTGAATTTATGATAAACAGCTCAAGTTTCAACTCCTCAAGAAAATTAAAATAAATGCCTCCAATAATGACCACTGAGCTCAAGAACTGACAGAACAACACTGATGAAGAAATATGCAAATCATATAATCATAAGATCCAAGTGAAACTTGTGAACGCTTAAGATAAAACAAAATACAATAAAACCCCCTAAAAATATACACTACCGGTCAAAAGTTTGGAATAATTGGGATTGTTTGTGGAAGACGAAGATCTCTTCTGCTCAATAAGACTGCATTTATTTGGTGAAAAATGCAGTGATATGAAAAAGTATTACAAATTTAAATAATTGTTTTCTATTTGAATATATTTTAAGATTTCAGCAGCATTTATTTGAAGAAAAAAAACTTTTACAAAATTATAAATATATGTACTGTCACTTTTGATCAATTTAATGTGCCCTTGAGCACCAGTAATTCACCATCAATAATAATTGAGCAGCAAATCAGCATATTATACTGATTTCTGAAGATCATGTGACACTGAAGACTGGAGTAATGATGCTGAAAATACAGCTGCGCATCACAGAAATACATTACATTTTACAATATATTCACATAGAAAAAAGCTATTTTAATTTTTTATTAATTTTTCCTTGGTGAGCAGAAGAGACTTACTTCAAAAACATTTTAAAGTCTTAATTATTCCAAACTAGTGTAGACGGTCAAATAGGTTAAGAGCAAAGGTATAAAACAAGAAGCGAGAGGAAAGACAGACTGATAAAGTGATGGACAGAACCAGCATTCAGCATCTGAACTCTACTCTATGACACCATGAGCCTCCCTGAGAGACAGGGATGCATGAGAGACACACAGAGAGAGAGAGAGAGAGAGACAGGGATGCATGAGAGACACACAGAGAC
>NW_015505479.1:1299096-1300683 GCF_001515645.1 Sinocyclocheilus grahami | reverse complement strand
GAAATATAAAAACAGCATTATGCACTTAAAGGGACAGCTCACCCAAAAATGTCCAGTTCACAAACAAATCATTCTTTTGAACCAGTTCTTTTTCAAAATGAGCCAAAATACGGGTGTTTATCGGATCCTGTGATGAATGAACCGATTCAGCGCTCCAGTTCCTCCAACAGTCACTGAACTGAGGAAACAGTTCGACTCGAACCAAAGACCGAAGAGCCGCTGATATGCACAGACGTGAACAAAGCAAATGAATGAAGGGGCCAAATTAAAGTTTTGATGGTTTCTCAATGTTTATAGAAAAAGGTGGGATGATGAAGACTAGTTTATTATGATTTAGACATGCAAAACATCCACGTTTTACATCATTACTGCGTGCTTTAATAATATAAATGCATATGCATTACATCACTGCATGATTATGTAAACAAACTGGTGAATCAGTTATTTGAATCAGTTCATTGAAACGAACTGTCCAAAAGAATCGTATTTCCCCGTTTGCCTGAGGCTCTGGATTCAGGTAATAATGTTATATATAATGTTCAGTTTCTTGCACAGACTGATTGTTTCGCTTCATAAGATCTCAGTATATCACCAGGAGCCACAGGTATTAATTTTGTGTTACCATTTGTTTTTTTTAACTCTCAAAGTCATGGTAGCCATTTACTTGCAATTTATGAATCACCAAGGACCTATAAAGCCCTAAATGCATGTTTACGTCACAATAACATGTTTAGTAATGCAAACAAGAAAGTGCATGCATTTAGGACTTTATAGGTCTCTTAGATGGGCGAGGTTCTGTGTGTTAAATACATGACAACTGGCTTTATTTCTGTACAGCATGGCACTACTCCCTCACGTAGGTCATGGATTTGATTCCCAAGAAACATGCATAATTATTAAATGTATACCGTGAAGCAGTCTAATCATGCTCACATGCACTTTGATTTGTCAAACACCTACATTTTGTAGTAGAAAACTTTGGATTCTCCTGTGTTGGCTGCAGGAATGAGGTGTTTGTCCAGTACATCCAGTATGTCATTGCAAACAGATTTCAGCTCATTCTCAACCTGCAAAACGTAAGAGGAGAAACCACAGAGTAATAATGGCATCATGCACATCTAGATTACTGCACACATTACCGTCTCTGAGCCATAGAGCTCACAGCTCGAGGCATTTATTTTTCACGTAGCATCAATAGTTTGGTCAGGTCCATTTTAGAACTATCATTAATTATGAAACATTGGTTTTGGTACAGATACGTTTCTTTTTTTACTAACTTTTGCAAGGATGGGAACATTCTAGAGGTTTGTGTAACATTCTGGAATATTCTAGTGCTTTCTGGAACACTCCAGAACATTGTGGGACTGGTCACAAAAGACTTTTGGAAGACTCGCTTTTGGTAATTCTTTGTTAAAACTGTTGTTAGCTCAGTATTAGGGCTGCACGATTAATCGAATGCTATCGTCATGCGCATTTTGTTAGTAAAGCCGGTTCTGTAATCAGCAGGAAATCATCATGTGCTTTCAGATGGAGCAGCATTTACTACACAGAGCCGTAGTTCACTGACAAGTTACGCCAAAAAAAAAA
>NW_015505479.1:1288708-1297933 GCF_001515645.1 Sinocyclocheilus grahami | reverse complement strand
ATGCGCATTTTGTTAGTAAAGCCGGTTCTGTAATCAGCAGTAAATCATCATCACATGCTTTCAGATGGAGCAGCATTTACTACACAGAGCCGTAGTTCACTGACAAGTTACGCCAAAAAAAAAATATATATATTTTTTTAATTTGCCGATGATTTTTTTTGCGCGATTATGAAATGGAAGAAATCGTTTGCGATAATGACAGCTGTTTGCATAGCTTCTCAGTGAACTACGGCTCTGTGAAGTAAATGCTGCTCCATCTGAAAGCATGTGAAAACACCACATTTAATAACATAGTTTTACTCCAAACTCACTTCATAACGTCAGTCGAGTGCTTGAAATAAATCCTTTTGTGAGATGATGTGGCTTCTTACACAGAATAAGGCACGCAACATATTTCATAGTATTTAAGCAGTGATTAAGGCATTGCATTATAAATATACTTTCTTTTAATGAAAATTAGAACTCAGATAAACCGTATATTGCTGTAGTCGTGTGTTTATTAGTCAGGTTGAATCAATGTAACCAGTTGAATCTTCTGTTTATCCAGCTGCAGCGATAGGCATTTTCTGGGTTTCTTCTGCGAGGCGTATTTGGAGTTTCAGCGCGAGAGTGCCCTCTGGCCTTTGGATGGAGATTTACTGCTGATCACAGAACCGTGCTTCACTGAAAGATACGCATGACAATCGCAGCTTCTGTCGAATCGCTGATGCCATAATCACTCTGCGGTTTCTCGTCTTATCTTTTGCAGGTTGAGAATGAGCTGAAATCTGTTTGCAATGACATACTGGATGTACTGGACAAACACCTCATTCCTGCAGCCAACACAGGAGAATCCAAAGTTTTCTACTACAAAATGTAGGTGTTTGACAAATCAAAGTGCATGTGAGCATGATTAGACTGCTTCACGGTATACATTTAATAATTATGCATGTTTCTTGGGAATCAAATCCATGACCTACATGAGGCAAACGTTTTATGCTCTACAGAAATAAAGCCAGGTTTCATGTCATATATTTAGCATGCAGAACCTCACCCATCTAAGAGACCTATAAAGTCTTAAATGCATGCACTTTGTTTCATCAAACACCTACATTTTGTAGTAGAAAACTTTGGATTCTCCTGTGTTGGCTGCAGGAATGAGGTGTTTGTCCAGTACATCCAGTATGTCATTGCAAACAGATTTCAGCTCATTCTCAACCTGCAAAACGTAAGAGGAGAAACCACAGAGTAATAATGGCATCATGCACATCTAGATTACTGCACACATTACCGTCTCTGAGCCATAGAGCTCACAGCTCGAGGCATTTATTTTTCACGTAGCATCAATAGTTTGGTCAGGTCCATTTTAGAACTATCATTAATTATGAAACATTGGTTTTGGTACAGATACATTTCTTTTTTTACTAAACTTTTGCAAGGATGGGAACATTCTAGAGGTTTGTGTAACATTCTGGAATATTCTAGTGCTTTCTGGAACACTCCAGAACATTGTGGGACTGGTCACAAAAGACTTTTGGAAGACTCGCTTTTGGTAATTCTTTGTTAAAACTGTTGTTAGCTCAGTATTAGGGCTGCACGATTAATCGAATGCTATCGTCATGCGCATTTTGTTAGTAAAGCCGGTTCTGTAATCAGCAGTAAATCATCATCACATGCTTTTACTGTTTTTCTGTATTTTTGATCAAATAAATACAACCGTGATGAGCAGAAGAGACTTCTAAAAAAAAAAAATTATTTTTTTAATTTGCCGACGATTTTTTTTGCGCGATTATGAAATGGAAGAAATCGTTTGCGATAATGACAGCTGTTTGCGTAGCTTCTCAGTGAACAACGGCTCTGTGAAGTAAATGCTGCTCCATCTGAAAGCATGTGAAAACACCACATTTAATAACATAGTTTTACTCCAAACTCACTTCGTAACGTCAGTCGAGTGTTTGAAATAAATCCTTTTGTGAGATGATGTGGCTTCTTACACAGAATAAGGCACGCAACATATTTCATAGTATTTAAGCAGTGATTAAGGCATTGCATTATAAATATACTTTCTTTTAATGAAAATTAGAACTCAGATAAACTGTATATTGCCGTAGTCGTGTGTTTATTAGTCAGGTTGAATCAATGTAAGCAGTTGAATCTTCTGTTTATCCAGCTGCAGCAATAGGCATTTTCTGGGTTTCTTCTGCGAGGCGTATTTGGCGTTTCAGAGCGAGAGCGCCCTCTGGCCTTTGGATGGAGATTTACTGCTGATCACAGAACCGTGCTTCACTGAAAGATACGCATGACAATCACAGCTTCTGTCGAATCGTGATCTCGATTCCATTTCAATTTATCGTGCAGCCCTACTCAGTATTATGCATATACCATGTCATTTTTATGCTTGAGTAATAACAGATCAGCTTGTATAAGTTGTAAAAATATGTATTTTTTAGTTTTTCAAGAGCACTATTAATAATGATACACAAAAAGTAATGTGCTTTTCATATTCAGCATGTCAAACTTTAACACTTGTCCACTAACTCCACTGTCTAGCATTTGAAAATCACTTGAATTTTGGTGAAGATCACTCAAAATGATTACGGCGTAAGAAATTATAACCACTGGTTTAGGTTTATTTTTTCATATAAAAAAATATGCCAATTCACTCCAGATGCTCAGGAGTTCAGTCTCCTGCAGTCTCACCGCTTGTCTGTATTCGCGGATCATTTTGAGTTTGCCCTCTCCTCCCTTGCTCTCCTCTTTCTGCTCAATGCTGCTGATGATCCTCCAGGAGGCTCGTCGAGCTCCAATCACGTTCTTATACGCCACCGACAACAGGTTTCTCTCCTCTACCGTGAGCTCGGTGTCCTTTCCTGCAACGCTCTTCATAGACTCCACCATTTCTGAAACACAGAAGAATCATCTTAATGACACAAAGCAAACCCGCCATCAAAGATCTGGAGTGCAAAGGGAAAAAGCCACAAATTTAGTACATAACAAAATTGAATGCCTGAGTGGTTTAACAAGAAAGTTAACATCAAAAGTAGTACGTTCAGATTTCATTAATGTTTGATGCAGATGCTAGTTTAATACTAGGGTTTAGAAAAGCACACTCTCATTTAGCTCAAGACATTTTAACTGTTAAAGTCTCAACGACACAGAAACAGTGACAGATCTTTTTTTTTTATATATATATATATATATATATATATATATATTGTGATGTGCTTAATAACATTAAAGTATAGCCTATATAAGCAGAGATCTACCAACAACTGGTGGTTTTCCCAACATTTAAGCATTTTTTCATAATAGGATATCGGTTTTGTAGCATTGGATCCACTGATTAATTTCGCCATCTTGTGGGTGTTTTAAGAATTTCATGTAAGACTGAAAAAAAAAAAACGCACCGTTTTTTAACAACCAAAAAGTGGCTGTTCCCCATGTTGCGGAGGAACAGACGTTCCTCTCGTTGATAGCAGAGGAGCGGATCCAGCGATTGCGAGATTAAAACTCGCTGTATAAAAAACTGTTATATAAACTCGCAATTGTGAGTTAAAGTCCAATTTTGAGGGGAAAAAAAGACTGATATGTTCTCAGAATTGCAAGTGTATATCTCACAATTATGACTTTTTAACTCGAGTTTATACCACTCAATTCTGAGAGAGAGTCAGAATTGTGAGAGAAAAAGTCGCAATTACCTCTCATTTTTTATTCAGTGGTGGAAACCGGCTTTCATAGAAACAGTTATTTTAAACTGTAAAAATACTTTACAATATTACAGATTTTACTGTATTTTTGATCAAATAATTGCAGCCTTGGTGAGAGAAGAGACTTCTTTCAAGATTTCTCTTAAGAAATCTTAATTATTACAAACATTTGACAGGTAGTGTATATTAGGGCTGGGCGATATAGCTCGTATCTCGTAGGGGCGTGTCTCGTGGGCTAGACTAACAAAACATTCAAATGCAACAAACTCACTTACGCACACCTAACATTCGACTGTACCATTTTTGCATTCAAATGCTATTTTTATTTTAAATTCGACTAATGTCAATTTAATCCTCATCACAGGCAGGCACAGCACTCATGTTCGTGTTTGTGTGTGCGGTCTGCGTCACTCATGCCTATTACCTGTGCTATATCAAACATTTTTTCGATCGTTATTGATGGAGTACTGTCGATAAATATCGATACTGTTTTATCACCCAGATGTGAAAAATGTACTCACAGGAGATATTGTGCCTTGCTGTTCGGACCTTGTACAAATCCACATCTGCACGAGGAAAGCCTTCCACATCAACCAGAGGAGCATCCATGCCTACACCGGCCTGCTGTGCAAACACACACACACACCTTATGAAGAAATTTCTTTAGAGGACTTAAAAAAAAATGTTATATATATAATAATATATATATATATATATATATATATATATATTCCAAATGTGTTAGTATAACAACACCTTACTTTTTTGTGACTGAAGGACTTGGTCCCCTGCTGCGTAATATTAAACCAAAACATATCAGCTAGCAATATGGCGATTAGTTGGCTATAATAAACTATATTACAAATCTATGGCCAAAACCCAGCCATTGAGCCAACTGAGAGGGCGGACCAACCCGGTCTAATTGAATGTCTGACTGCATATAGTCAGATTTGATTTGTTTTTAATATTTTCTAATTGATATCTGAACATTCTACCAATAAAAATAGCATTAAATCAATTTTGCAAATGTGAGAAGTGCAGAGTGGGCTTATAAGGTACATGGGTCAATGATCATTTTGTCCCATCTATTGATTTAAACGTATAGAAACAAATAACAAAATGTATAAAAAAGATGTTGTTTAGGCAGACCAACACTTCTGTTAGTCCTTACGAAAATTAACCATGGTTTTATTATGGTAGAAGTGTAGTAACCATGTTTTTTTGGTAGATTACTATTTGTATAACCACAGATTTACTACCATTTTTAATACCATGTTTAAAATATGGTTAATGTAGCAAAACCATGGTTAAATTGTAGTTTAACCATATTAACCATTTTATTTGTTGGGGGGGGGGGGGGGGGGGTTGTCTTGCTGCTCTCCCCGCTCTGTCTTCGTGAGGGAATTTGAATTTACAACATTGAAAACTGTGTGTGCATACTGTATATTTATGTTGTAATTTGGGAAACGTACATTTTTGCATGTGTGCCTCATATTCTGTCCTTGTATTAATTTTGGCATTGATCTGACTCCATACAAACCAGTTTGTTTAAGATGCTGTATTTCACTGTTTTGGTGAACCATTTAATAAAATCAAACTGTACAGTATAAATGTCAATCATATTTAGTCATCACGTTACGTATTTCCCTCATTATTGCCGTTCTTGTTTACACATTACAGGTTGGACGCTCTCCAAATGCAGTCAAACTACGCAAGGCACGACGCATGAACGTAATTTACGAGCGTTAAAGCTGTATGTGTTTATTAATAACTATGGTTTGAACTTACGGTTTGGAGCATGTCGTAGTATGCTTTAATTTGCTCTTCAATATCATCCTTTCTGTTTATTAGCAGTCGAACATCCTCTTCAGTAACATTAGGCTCAACAGCGTTGTTTTCCTCGGTCATTTTCATGACAAGTGCTGCCAAAAAGCAACGGAATGGTCTTTATTAAAGTAATATCGAAGTGCTCATTAATTCTAGATTTTGGGTATTTTATTTCAATAAATCTTCCAAAAGTTCTCTCCAAATGATTCAACAGAAGCAATGGAAAGTAGTTGTTACTGATCCTATTTCTTCTGTGGATTCGCTGCCGGGTTGCAAACGAATTAAACGATGAATTACTGACATCTATGTGTCAGAGTGTGAATCTGACAAAAACACTAGATAAATCGAGGAAGATGTTCATTTTTGCGTGAACCCTCTCTTCAAAGTCACATTTAAAGAGATTTCGTATGAAAGAACAAAACTGCAAAAATAATAAATAATTGAATGATGAAATGTCAACGATAAATAAACTGCAGTAACTCAAATAAATAATGCTAAATGGTCATTGTATTATTAAAGGGGTCATATGATGCGATTTCAAGTTTTCCTTTCTCTTTGGAGTGTTACAAGCTCTTGGTGCATAAAGAAGATCTGTAAAGTTACAAAGACTAAAGTCTCAAATCCAAAGAGATATTCTTTATAAAAGTTAAGACTCTGCCACGCCCCCCTAAAACGGCTCGTTCTAACACGCCCCCACATGTCTACCTCACTATGTGGAAATATTTGCATAATGCCGCCCAAACGTGCACGCAAAGAAAGAAGGCGTGGTTTCAGTAACCGCAGTTAGTGTTGAAGCAGCCATGACACGACATAATTAACTGTCTTGATATTTACTTTGAAAGATGAAGCTCGTGATTATGGTAAGGGGCGTTACATTTCCAAGGCGTGCTAGCGGTGTTCGGCCAATCACAATGCACTGGGTCAGCTGGCCAATCAGAGCAGACTGCGCTTGTCAAAGGAGGGGGCTGAAAAGAACAAAACTGCAAAAATAATAAATAATTGAATGATGAAATGTCAACGATAAATAAACTGCAGTAGCTAAAATAAATAATGCTAAATGGTCATTGTATTAAACTTTTCAAACGATTTAGAAATACATGTATTACTTTACAAATGTACTAATGTATTAGGCTATTCGTTGAATTAGTAGCCTAATAATAGTTTATTTATGGATCTTGAAATCCATAGGGACTCCAATCTTTCAGTAATCCATTTATTTACAAGAATTGTTCTAACAAAGCGATTCACTACGCATCGGACTTTCGAAAGCTACATATGAAGACAGACGAACTGAATTGGACTTTCCAAATACAGTGGTGTGAAAAAGTGTTGGCCCCCTTCCTGTTTTTTACATTAGTAGCCTAATAATAGTTTATTTATGGATCTTGAAATCCATAGGGACTCCAATCTTTCAGTAATCCATTTATTTACAAGAATTGTTCTAACAAAGCGATTCACTACGCATCGGACTTTCGAAAGCTACATATGAAGACCGACGAACTGAATTGGACTTTCCAAATAGGTCCGTTTCGGATCAACTGATTCACTCGAATGAATCGAACCTTCCAAAGTTACACATAAAGAGGACCGTCTAGAAGATATTATACTGTAGACATTGCTATATTAACTATAATATATGTACACTGAAAAAAGCTTTCATGGGCAGCCTAGAATATCATGCACTTTCACGGCAAAATAAACTTTTTTTTTCTTTATTGAATTGTAAAAAATAAAAAAAAAGTTATCTTTCTCTGGATCAGTGTTTCTACACTGGTGGTTCTTTTCAACGAACTTTTTTTATTTATACCAAACAAGGCCATAATCATGGCTCGAACATTGGGGGGGACTAATTGTTTTGAGGAAAATATAAAGACCAGACCTCTAATGGTATTTATTTAAAGAAACTAAATAAAGGATTTACATGAATTTAGGGGAATAAATTAAAAGAAGAAAAAAGAACAGTAAAAGAACAAGAATAGTAATTTTTGTAAAGTAATCAATCTGAACTGCAAATAATATTTTTATTTTAAAATATGCACCCATTCAATTTCAGCTGAAAACGCAAAACAGAAAAAAATGTCATAATTATAAATTAGGCTACATGAATCACGTAAATGACAGACCTACTTTCCATTCAAAACTGCAGAATTTGATTAAAAAAGTCGAATAGTTTGCATCACTGGTCGTTTACGTCATAGAATGGGAACGCTACGTTTCTTACAGTCGAGCCGACTGTTGCTATAATAACTAACGCAACTTTCACCGCACAGGCTCTTTTACTTTCAGTTTTCATTCTTACATTCAGCATTAAATGCAAGCCAAAAGGGGTGAGCTTTCAACTGAACTCTATAGCCTACACAGGGGCGGATTTAGTGAATTGGGGGCCCCAGGCAAAATATAGGAATGGGGCCCTGTACATTTGCACACATTTTCCTAGATCAACCTTGAGGTTCCTTTTTTGTTGTGATGCTTGCTGCTGCACAATGGTGCCCCATAGTTGTGTCCAATGTTTCTACATTTTTCATGTGCATGTTATAATGGCTTTATTTCGTGTTGTAGACCACGAAATAGCAACTGATTTACAGTTGAGATACAGGTTTTCACAAAAACAAAATAAATTAAATAATAAACCTCACAATTGAGCATTTAAACCAGGGGTGAGCCAGAAGTATAAATTATTATATTAATTTAAAACAAGGTTATGTGGGTGGATTTTCGCATTGATCTGAACAAAAACTACAGACTGGATTATTGAAAATGCACATTCATTCTCTGCCAGTAGGAGGCGCTTTTGGAACGTCAGAAATATAGAAAATAGAGAAAAGTGTGAAAAAATATAGCCTATATTGACGAGGAAAGTCCACTGATGAGTTACCAGCGTAAGCCTGTGTGCAAAGGCTGTCTAATTCTAAACACATTTATTTTTAGTTATTTTAACTACAAATTTGAATAAAACTGAAAAAAATAATGAAATGGCAATTATACATTTACACACCTAAGGATTACATCAACCAAAAAAGTAACTGTGTCCTCTACTTGGTTCCTTCTCATAAATGAGTAAGCGGCATTCAAAACAATAATAAATATATAATACACACTGTTTCTCAATATTTAATTACAGCTTCAGATGTATAATATTTTCATCTCCTTCAAGCAGGGTATACAAAAAGCACGTTCAGTCTCGTATGGCTGTCGTGGTAATAAACACCGTAAACAGCAAACGTTCGTGTGTCAGCGCTTAATCCAGTCAATAGCAAATACTTTAATAACAAAACATACTTACAGCCGCTGATTCAGAAGCGCCAGATTGTCATAGCAAAGTCGGAATTGACCCTTTTGGTAACACTTTACTTGAAAGGGTGTGCATAAGACTGACATGACACCTTCATAATCATGACATGACGCATGTCATGAATATGAAGGAGGTTTTATGCATGTTTATGACAACTGTCATTAAGTGTCATTCGCTCAGTTATGTCATTTTTAATTCAAATATGACAATATTTGACCTAACCCTACCCTTACCCCTAACCATAGCCCATAACAAAGACATCTCAAACAATGTTATCTTTGCATTAAAAATTACATAACTGAGCAAATGACACTTAATGAAAGTTGTCATAAACATGCATAAACCTTCATATTCATGACGTGTCATGTCATGATTATGTAGGTGTCATGTCAGTCTTATGCACACCCCTTCAAGTAAAGT
>NW_015505479.1:1269114-1288274 GCF_001515645.1 Sinocyclocheilus grahami | reverse complement strand
TAACAAAACATACTTACAGTCGCTGATTCAGAAGCGTCAGATTGTCATAGCAAAGTCGGAATTGACCCTTTTTTTTTTTAGAAATAGCCTTTGTGCACAGCCAGCTTTGTACTCTTCTAGGTTCAAAAAACTGTCGTCCATAAAATGCGTTGTACAAATTCGAACATCTGGGTTGTGCTGTTCTGTTGTAAATAAATCTTAACCAATGATTCCTAATTGCATCTACTTCCGGAAGGCCAAATAAAGTGCTTTTGGTTGCACACTGAAACACACAGCGTCTCCCTGACATGCTGCTTCAACACTAACTGCGGTTACTGAAACCACGCCTTCTTTCTTTGCGTGCACGTTTGGGCGCATAATGCTAATATTTCCACATAGTGACATAGATATGTGGGGCGTGTTAGAACGAGGCGTTTTAGGTAGGCGTGGCTGACTCTTAACTTTTATAAAGAATATCTCTTTGGATTTGAGACTTTAGTCTTTGCAACTTTACAGATCTTCTTTATGCACCAAGAGCTTGTAACACTCCAAAGAGAAAGGAAAACTTGAAATCGCATCATATGACCCCTTTAAACTTCTCAAAATACAGTCCGTTTCAGATTGGTTTTAATCACTGCATTAAAAAAATGGGTCTGATTGGGTGGGCAAGACTCAGCCCACCCCTGGTTTAGAATGGACCGATTTAACAGTATTAATCTAATTTTCCAAAGATACATATGATACAAAGAGGATCGTTTAGAATGAATAAGAATGACTCGAATTTTCCAAAAATAAACATGAGAGAAAGATTAGATTGAACCGATTCAATAGAATGAATCAGACTTACCAGCGCTATAAACGACAGTGTGGTGGTCGTCGTCTCCGCTCCTTCACAGCAATACTTGAACTTTAATCATATCAATTTCATGCTTGTGTTATTAACACGAACAAAAGCTTACAGCTACTAGATTTTGTGAGCAAACCGTAGCTAAGAAAAAAAAGACTTTATAATGTTAATGAATATCACTGCCTTAAAATAGGCTACCTGACTGAAGATTGTTCTTATCAGCTAATAAGTATTTTATTAAAACTGAAAGAGAAATCAATTTTGATAAATTTGTACAAGTTTTGATTGAAACATAGCCTGTTCATGAGTCATGACAGCTTAAAGAAACTGGCACCCTACGATTATGTAAATTTAGAAATATTAAAGCACTAAAACTGAGGTGTGCTCATATTTCAAATACAGCAGATTATAGTCTTACAAGTCTTACCATAACAGGTAGGCTAGTAAGCTAATTCTCCCATATATTGTATTAAATTCAAGTTTATGAAGTTGTTTTTCACAATGTTACTTCTAACACAGAAGTATACAGCTGGTAGATTTATAGAAATCTGTGAATTGTGTTGTAAAATGTAATAAATGTTTTACAAAATTTAAAACGTGTAATATACTGCATGCAGTAGGCTACCTTTAAAAGAAAGCGACCCCAAAAAAAGTACCATATTTGTATTCAAAAGCAAATGCAGTTTTATATTAAAGATAGAAAAAAGCAAAGTAAATCACTGTCACACACAGCTTGTTAGTATCGCAAAGGAGAACTACATATACAGCATCTTCATATTTACATACAAGTTACAACCAATGAAAATTATAAATATATCTTAGTTAACTTACAGCAGTGACTGGGGAAAGAAAAAGAAAAAAGGAATAACTGGCACCAACCCTACAAACAAATGAAGTGGTTATATAATTTAAATGAATAAAATGAATGCATGTTTGTTCAAAAGACTCTGTACACATTGTGAAAATCTGACAAACAAGGAGGGGAGGAAGAGGAACTAAACCGCGATCATCTCCGCTTGCCTCGTCAGCCAACAATCTGAGCTGCCAAGACCAATAAACTACTGTGTGGCCTGAATGCGCCATGTGTTTAGCAGCAAAAACCTAGTCCTGAACCCTGGAGAACTTCCTCCAAGGTGCTTTTGAGAACTCAAACACATATGGGTTCATAACAATCCTCAAAGAAACTTTACAGAAAATAAACCTGTACAAAACAAATCCGAAAGCATCATAAGAATTTCCACATATAGAGGTCAATCTCACAAAACACACGTCCAAGTCAAGCTCGACCCAAAATAAAAAGAAACTAATCGCATTAAAAGTCTATTTTAGAATATTTATATTATTATTTTCATGAACTTTAAATACGTTCTCAAGCTCATCATCCTAAATAAATCTCATACTGGATTCTAATGAATTAAAATACAGTATTTTTTTTTATTTATCGTATTACAGTAAGTAAAATGATTTAAATCAGCATAAAGGCAATACAAAAACACTACCATGATGTATAAATACTTTACAATTCAAATATATTACAATAATGAGAATCTATTATTATTATTTGCATTACGGTAATGAGAAATAATGGGCTTACTCCTACAAATTTGAACAAAACGGCATCTTATTTCTTTTCATTTTGGGGTAAACATGACCTGGACATGATCCTGAGACGTTCACTCGGTCAGTCGCATTCACTTACACATTAGCATAGCCTTATCATTTCATAAACGGCTAAATCATGTGCAAGTGCAAGGTGCTTTACAGATTCTGCTTGACTGTTGTTTGTTTTGGTTGCTAAATCAACTCTGAACATATTTTTAAAATAAGAAAAGCCAGAACCATGTACCATATGTATATACATAATTGTGACCCTGGAGCACAAAAGCAGTGTTGAGTCGCTGGGGGATATTTGTAGCAATAGCCAACAATACATTGTATGGGTCAAAATGATATTTCTCTTTTCTGCCAAAAATCATTAGGATATTAAGTAAAGATCATGTTCCGTGAAGATATTTTGTAAATTTCCTACCGTAAATATATCAAAACTTAATGTTTGATTAGTAATATGCATTGCTAAGAACTTCATTTGAACAACTTTAAAGATGATTTTCTCAATATTTTGATTTTTTTGCACCCTCAGATTCCAGATTTTCTAATAGTTGTATCTCGGCTAAATATTGGCCTATCATAACAAACCATATAAACCAATTTCGAAAAATTGACCCTTATGACTGGTTTTGTGCTCTAGGGTCACATATATGTGATGCTACCGGTCAAAAGTTTGGAAAAATTAACATTATTTACCGTTTCTCGAAGGCAGTATTTAATACTATTACTATTGGTGCTCAAATATTAATAGCGATTCTTATTATAAATGTTGAAAACAGTTGTGCTACTTAATATCTTTGTGGAAACCGTGACGCATTTTGTTTTTAGGACTCTTTGATGAATAGAAAGTTCAAAAGAACAGCATTTATTTGAAATAGAAATCTTTTGTAACATTATAAATGTCACTTTTGATCAATTGAACGCATCCTGGCTGAAT
This sequence comes from Sinocyclocheilus grahami, assembly GCF_001515645.1. Lineage (NCBI taxonomy): Eukaryota > Metazoa > Chordata > Actinopteri > Cypriniformes > Cyprinidae > Sinocyclocheilus > Sinocyclocheilus grahami. The sequence continues at coordinate 1,284,903 of NW_015505479.1, read as the reverse complement.
AAAACCATTCGTTTCTTTTCTTTCTTTTAGCCCAGATATTTTAATGACAGAAAATGTGTTTTCAACTTCGATAAGAAACTTGAGCAGCAAACCAGCATATCAGAATGATTTCTGAAGATCATGTGACACTGAAGACTGGAGGAATGATGCTGAAAATACAGCTTTGATCACAGCAATAAATTACATTTGAACAGATATTACAATAGAAAGCAGTTCTTTAAAATCGTAATAATTGTAATAAATGCAGCCTTTGTGAAATGACCTTAGACGCATAAAAAAAAAACGTAATTATTCCAAACCTCTGACACCCGGTGTACATATATATATACATATACATATACATATATATATATATATATATAAAACTAGCTTCATCCTTGACAATATAACTGTAATACTCTTTAAAATGGACTGTAATTTATTAGAAATGTTCAGTGTAACTGAAAAGCAGATTCTTCATGAGTGTGTGAATTCTGTCCTTTGGCACCATCACAAACGTGTGTGTGTGTGTGTGTGTGTGTGTGTGTGTGTGTGAACGAGTCTTTCAACAGTCCTGATGCTTTTAAAACTACTTCAAAAGACGAAAAGGTTAAAAACTCAATCCAAAGTACAGAACGTTCATAAATACATATCACCGTGGCAAGATGAGGGCTGGATGCTGACACACCTCGCGAGAGCGTTTACTAACCCGACAGTCCGAGAAAACATGAGCTCGCATTCGAAACAAAAAGCATTTACTTCAAAGAGTTTCTCTCGGTTACAAAAAAGGCTCAAAATATCTGTCAGACTCTTTCTTTTTCCTTCTGACTCCAGCGAGCTTCGTCCTTCTCCGTAGTTTACAAAGAAGCTGTTGCGTAGTCCGAAAGGAGAGGAGAGGCGATCCAGATGAACGGAGCGAGATGATGGAGGGTTTGTGTGCACGAATGTCTCCGTACCGTCTTTATATGTGTATTATTCACGTTTAGAATAATGCAAAGGAAACTTTCAAGTACAAGGTCTGTCTCAAATCTATTTACAGTTAATTTGGCTGTTGGTGTATGTATGCATTAGCTTTCCTCTGTGTCAGTTGCTTAAGTACATACATGTATATATTAATGCTGTCAAACGATTAATCGTGATTAATCACATCCAAAATAAAAGTTTTTGTTTACATATATAAGTATGTGTACTGTGTATATTTATGTATATGAAGAGTTCATTTGCAAAAAAATCATGCTTTTTTATTATGTTATGTTTTTATTGTGTTTTATTGTGTTAGTTTGCTGTATTTCTTTGCTATTTTTTTACCTAATCAAAATAACCCAACTGCAGTTTGATTGAGATTAATTGGAATGCACAATTAAAAAACATGATTTTTGAAAATGGTTAAAAATAGAGTTATCTGATTTTGCAAATGAACTCTTCATATAGGCTATAAATACACACACATACAGTGTATATTTTGAAAATATTTACATGTATATACATTTATATTCTTATATAATATAAATGAAGAGTTTATTTGCAAAAACAGATAACTATTAAAAAAAATCATGTTTTTTATTATGTCATCATATTTTTATTGTGTTAGTTAGCTGTAATTTTTTGTTATTTTTAACCTAATCAAAATAACCCAACTGCAGTTTGATGGAGATTCATTGGAATGCACAATTAAAAGAAACTAGATTTTGAAAACTTTTGAGTTATCTGTTTTTGCAAATTAACTCTTCATATAGATTTAAAATATAAACATAAAAATTTTTCTTAAATATACACATGCATGTGTTTGTATTTATATATACATAAACAGTACATACACACACATATTATGATTATATTATATAAAATATATAATAAAAACTTTTATTTTGAATGCGATTAATCGTTTGACAGCACTAGTATATATATATATATATATATATATATATATATAGTCCATATGACTGTACCTACCTGTCTGACTTCTAATAACAGTGTGTATTCAAGCCTTTTTCTAGTCAGAAGTTTCTGCCCCCATGTTGACCGTGTTTGTTAGTAGAGTTTCACACTTCGCTCTCAGTAGAGGCTTTACGGTTGGGGACCCAGCCGGTGTCGGGATGCGCGCCGTGATGCTGAGCCGTCACGGCGTGGGCGGTGCTAAGACTCGAGCACTCTGATTGGTCGCCTTGCAGCAGCTGTTCGGTCTCTCCGTCGTTCAGAGAGGCGGAGCTCGCCTGTAGCGAGACGGTCTCTGTACGCATACAGGCGTGAAGCCCGGCTCCTCGACACACCTTCAACTGTCTCAAGTCTTCCCAGTAAAGATCCTCTCCTGAGAGCAGACACACGCCTTCCACGATGTGGATCTTCTCTTTAGTGTAGCCTCCATCACAAACGCCCTGGACCTACAGACAGCATTTGAAGTGAGATTACATTTGGCAGACATACAGTCAAATCAAAAATTATTCAGACACCAGATATAATTTTTGATATATGTGACCCTGGACCACAAAACCAGTCATAAGGGTAAATTTTTTCGAAATTGAGATTTATATATATAATCTGAAAGCTGAATAAATGTATGGTTTGTTAGGATAGGACAATATTTGGCCGAGATACAACTATTTGAAAATCTGGAATCTGAGGGTGCAAAAAAATCTAAATATTGAGAAAATCATCTTTAAAGTTGTCCAAATTAAGTTCTTAGCAATGCATATTACTAATCAAAAATTAAGTTTTGATATATTTATGCTAGAAAATTTACTAAATATCTTCATGGAACATGATCTTTACTTAATATCCTAAAGATTTTTTGCATAAAATAAAAATAGATAATTTTGACCCATTTAATGCTTTTTTGGCTATTGCTATAAGCGACTTACGACTGGTTTTGTGCTGCAGGGTCACATATAATTTTTACTAGTGGGTGCAGGACACTATAGTTCATTTATGTAAGTGAGGATAGCAAAATAAAGTAAACTGTGAAATTATACCCAAAAATTCTTCATACAGTGAACTACCAGTAAAATTTGGATAAAAAAATAATTCAGACACTTTGACCTGACCATGTTTTTGCTTAAGTGTTTTTCTTTAATTGCTAATGTGACCTTTTTACACCACAGACTAAACTAAATTAAGCATTGCTTGGTAATTGGTTGACCTTCATTTTAATTATCTATTTGTGTACTTAAATTTAACAGCTGACCGCTATTCACTGAATTCATTACATACCTTTCTATCAAAGTTATCTGACATAATCAAGATGAATTTGTTCTGACACAGTTTAACTCGTCATATTTTATTACCATTTTCTAAACTATAGCGAATAAACTGCGATAATGTGAAAAATGTTGAAGGTGTCTGAATACATTTTGGTTTGACTGTAATTACTGTGAAAAAGAAGTGCATTTTAGCATACTTAAAAAAAAAAAAAAAAAGTACTTAATATGAAAATAATTAATTTAAAAGAACATATACAAGCATAAAATGCATGCAATGTTTTCAGACACTTAACTGCATGTTAATTGCAATCGAATGTTAAAAAAAATTATTATTATTTGAATTTATATTAAATGCAATTAGTTGAATTTTAGAGTGCTTTTGACCCACAAAGGACTAGTTCACCCAAAAATGTAAATGTACTCTCCCTCAGGCCATCCAAGATGTAAATTAGTTTGTTGTTTCATCAGATTTGGAGAAATGCAGCATTGCATCAGTGTCTCAGCAATGGATGCTCTGCAGTGAATGGGTGCCGTCAGAATGAGAGTCCAAACAGCTGATAAAAACATCACAATAATCCACAAGTAATCTACACCACTCCAGTCCATCAGTTAACATCTGGAGAAGACAAAAGCTGTGTGTTTGTAAGAAACAAATCCATCATTAAGACGTTTTTAACTTTGAACAATCGCTTTTGGCTAAAATACGAGTCCTCTATCCATAATATTGATTTCTCCATTGAAAGTCATTTCGTCTTAATCAGGAGAGAAATCCGCACAGATCAAGCACAGTTTACAAGCAAAAACAGCTCTAAACAAATATATGGGGGGACTTTGATGTGAGATACAACAGCAGATGCACTTTTTCATTGGAGGAAGCATTATTATGGATTATGGACTCATATTTTAGCCGGAAGCAAAGGTTTAAAGTTAAAACGTATAATGATGGATTTGTTTCTTATAAACACACAGCTTTTGGCTTCTCCAGATGTTAACTGATGGACTGGAGTGGTGTGGATTATTGTGATGTTTTTATCAGCTGTTTGGACTCTCATTCTGACGGCACCCATTCACTGCAGAGCATCCACTGCTGAGACACTGATGCAGTGCTACATTTCTCCAAACCTGATGAAGAAACAAACTCATCCTAATCTTGGATTACTTCTATTGTTTTAAAAATGTGATTAAAGTTTATAGCTAGTTGTACCAACAAACATTTATGGTAAACTGGAATATACTCCAATGCCATTTCTATTGAAACTCGTATTTGTCATTTCACATTTGTATGATGAAGCTGAAATTTTGTATATTTAAAATAAATTAACTTTAAATTTAATACTGAACAACACAGTTAAAATTATAAATCAAGTTCACATGCACATTCTATTCGATACAATTAAGCACACATCTTTTTCACTAATGTTAGTAGTATAGTTATGTATACAGTACATAGTAGTATACATTGTATATATTGTATTAGAATTACACTCATCGAGTCAACATGAAACTGCACTCACAGCCCATTTTACTTCTATAATGTGATGCACTGACTGGTTGGGGAACTTCATGTTGATTTTAAAGCAGTACAGCACTTTTTATGGCATTAAGAAACACACACACACACACACACACAAAAAACAACAACTTCACAGGCAATGTTCACAATTCATGCAACCTCAGGCAGAATAAACTAAGAAACAAGCCTATAACAATGTATTATCATTTTAACAAATTGCAACAGCTATAAACGCTATCTTTTTTTTGCACTCTAATGCAAAAATCTGATTACATGCAAGAAGAAAAAGATGCTGGATTTGAGATCAAGCGGTTGGGTCAAAATCACACGGCTGACTTTAAATATGGGAAGCAATATTTTCCCAATTTGTTGAACTACCTTGTTTGCCATTCTGATGAAAATAAAAGAGGGGATGTCAAAAGATGAAAGGAGAAAGGGAGTTGTAAGGATGATTGAGCTGTCATGAAGAAAAACATGGGGGAAAAAAAGATGAGCGGGATCTGAGACTCACGAAAAATATAAAACCAATTCATCTTGATGAGAACAATTATATCAGTCATGGCTGAAGTCGAACAACAACAGCACATCTAAATGATTCTTTTGCGAAATCTTCAAAGACAAGAACGATAAGCAATACCTCTTTTTTATATCGCAGCTGGTTGTTTATTGCAGGTTTCTGTGCGGTCTCTATTTTAACCTCCTGCGTTGAAGTTCTGTATGAAGGGTTGCTGTAAGTCAAGTTGCTCACTCCTGGATCTGCAAACTTGAATTTTTTGTGCCTGGAAAGCAAAAAATAATGACAACTCCTAGTATTCATCTTATTTTGAGCAGCTGAGAAATGGAATTAATTCATGCTTCGCTAAACCTTACCTGTAAATAATGAATGCAGCGATGAGTATCAGGATGGCCAGTATTGACAGAGCTCCACCAATCACGTAGCTGATATGAGGGCTCTCATCTTCATAAAGATACATGCAAATGGTCAATTCATGCTTGATTTACTCTTATACAACTATTTAAAATCTGAGTTGTAATTATTTACCCCGAGGTGCAGACACCACATTGTTCTGGATGCAGTCCTCTAGATTGAGACTTGCATCTGTACAGCTGCGAGGAGAACATGATTGGATTTTACTGACAATATTTCACTTAATTCTTAATGAAAACCTTTTTTTTTTTTGATTTTTTTTTGATTGGGTAGCTGCAGTTGACTTACTTGACCCCTGACAGGCCCTGATGAGGTTTCTCTGTGGGGTGTTTTTTGGGGGCTTGAGTAGCTTTGGAGTCCTTCTCAGGTGCCGTGGGAATGTAACCAGAGACTAGTCCAGAAACAGAATTGGAATAAATGCACAATTAAAAGAAACTAGATTTTGAAAACTTTTGAGTTATCTGTTTTTGCAAATTAACTCTTCATATAGATTTAAAATATAAACATAAAAATTTTTCTTAAATATACACATGCATGTGTTTGTATTTATATATACATAAACAGTACATACACACACATATTATGATTATATTATATAAAATATATAATAAAAACTTTTATTTTGAATGCGATTAATCGTTTGACAGCACTAGTATATATATATATATATATATATATATATATATAGTCCATATGACTGTACCTACCTGTCTGACTTCTAATAACAGTGTGTATTCAAGCCTTTTTCTAGTCAGAAGTTTCTGCCCCCATGTTGACCGTGTTTGTTAGTAGAGTTTCACACTTCGCTCTCAGTAGAGGCTTTACGGTTGGGGACCCAGCCGGTGTCGGGATGTGCGCTGTGATGCTGAGCCGTCACAGCGTGGGCGGTGCTAAGACTCGAGCACTCTGATTGGTCGCCTTGCAGCAGCTGTTCGGTCTCTCCGTCGTTCAGAGAGGCGGAGCTCGCCTGTAGCGAGACGGTCTCTGTACGCATACAGGCGTGAAGCCCGGCTCCTCGACACACCTTCAACTGTCTCAAGTCTTCCCAGTAAAGATCCTCTCCTGAGAGCAGACACACGCCTTCCACGATGTGGATCTTCTCTTTAGTGTAGCCTCCATCACAAACGCCCTGGACCTACAGACAGCATTTGAAGTGAGATTACATTTGGCAGACATACAGTCAAATCAAAAATTATTCAGACACCAGATATAATTTTTGATATATGTGACCCTGGACCACAAAACCAGTCATAAGGGTAAATTTTTTCGAAATTGAGATTTATATATATCATCTGAAAGCTGAATAAATGTATGGTTTGTTAGGATAGGACAATATTTGGCCGAGATACAACTATTTGAAAATCTGGAATCTGAGGGTGCAAAAAAATCTAAATATTGAGAAAATCATCTTTAAAGTTGTCCAAATTAAGTTCTTAGCAATGCATATTACTAATCAAAAATTAAGTTTTGATATATTTATGCTAGAAAATTTACTAAATATCTTCATGGAACATGATCTTTACTTAATATCCTAAAGATTTTTTGCATAAAATAAAAATAGATAATTTTGACCCATTTAATGCTTTTTTGGCTATTGCTATAAGCGACTTACGACTGGTTTTGTGCTGCAGGGTCACATATAATTTTTACTAGTGGGTGCAGGACACTATAGTTCATTTATGTAAGTGAGGATAGCAAAATAAAGTAAACTGTGAAATTATACCCAAAAATTCTTCATACAGTGAACTACCAGTAAAATTTGGATAAAAAAAATATTCAGACACTTTGACCTGACCATGTTTTTGCTTAAGTGTTTTTCTTTAATTGCTAATGTGACCTTTTTACACCACAGACTAAACTAAATTAAGCATTGCTTGGTAATTGGTTGACCTTCATTTTAATTATCTATTTGTGTACTTAAATTTAACAGCTGACCGCTATTCACTGAATTCATTACATACCTTTCTATCAAAGTTATCTGACATAATCAAGATGAATTTGTTCTGACACAGTTTAACTCGTCATATTTTATTACCATTTTCTAAACTATAGCGAATAAACTGCGATAATGTGAAAAATGTTGAAGGTGTCTGAATACATTTTGGTTTGACTGTAATTACTGTGAAAAAGAAGTGCATTTTAGCATACTTAAAAAAAAAAAAAAAAAGTACTTAATATGAAAATAATTAATTTAAAAGAACATATACAAGCATAAAATGCATGCAATGTTTTCAGACACTTAACTGCATGTTAATTGCAATCGAATGTTAAAAAAAATTATTATTATTTGAATTTATATTAAATGCAATTAGTTGAATTTTAGAGTGCTTTTGACCCACAAAGGACTAGTTCACCCAAAAATGTAAATGTACTCTCCCTCAGGCCATCCAAGATGTAAATTAGTTTGTTGTTTCATCAGATTTGGAGAAATGCAGCATTGCATCAGTGTCTCAGCAATGGATGCTCTGCAGTGAATGGGTGCCGTCAGAATGAGAGTCCAAACAGCTGATAAAAACATCACAATAATCCACAAGTAATCTACACCACTCCAGTCCATCAGTTAACATCTGGAGAAGACAAAAGCTGTGTGTTTGTAAGAAACAAATCCATCATTAAGACGTTTTTAACTTTGAACAATCGCTTTTGGCTAAAATACGAGTCCTCTATCCATAATATTGATTTCTCCATTGAAAGTCATTTCGTCTTAATCAGGAGAGAAATCCGCACAGATCAAGCACAGTTTACAAGCAAAAACAGCTCTAAACAAATATATGGGGTGACTTTGATGTGAGATACAACAGCAGATGCACTTTTTCATTGGAGGAAGCATTATTATGGATTATGGACTCATATTTTAGCCGGAAGCAAAGGTTTAAAGTTAAAACGTATAATGATGGATTTGTTTCTTATAAACACACAGCTTTTGGCTTCTCCAGATGTTAACTGATGGACTGGAGTGGTGTGGATTATTGTGATGTTTTTATCAGCTGTTTGGACTCTCATTCTGACGGCACCCATTCACTGCAGAGCATCCACTGCTGAGACACTGATGCAGTGCTACATTTCTCCAAACCTGATGAAGAAACAAACTCATCCTAATCTTGGATTACTTCTATTGTTTTAAAAATGTGATTAAAGTTTATAGCTAGTTGTACCAACAAACATTTATGGTAAACTGGAATATACTCCAATGCCATTTCTATTGAAACTCGTATTTGTAATTTCACATTTGTATGATGAAGCTGAAATTTTGTATATTTAAAATAAATTAACTTTAAATTTAATACTGAACAACACAGTTAAAATTATAAATCAAGTTCACATGCACATTCTATTCGATACAATTAAGCACACATCTTTTTCACTAATGTTAGTAGTATAGTTATGTATACAGTACATAGTAGTATACATTGTATATATTGTATTAGAATTACACTCATCGAGTCAACATGAAACTGCACTCACAGCCCATTTTACTTCTATAATGTGATGCACTGACTGGTTGGGGAACTTCATGTTGATTTTAAAGCAGTACAGCACTTTTTATGGCATTAAGAAACACACACACACACACACACACAAAAAACAACAACTTCACAGGCAATGTTCACAATTCATGCAACCTCAGGCAGAATAAACTAAGAAACAAGCCTATAACAATGTATTATCATTTTAACAAATTGCAACAGCTATAAACGCTATCTTTTTTTTGCACTCTAATGCAAAAATCTGATTACATGCAAGAAGAAAAAGATGCTGGATTTGAGATCAAGCGGTTGGGTCAAAATCACACGGCTGACTTTAAATATGGGAAGCAATATTTTCCCAATTTGTTGAACTACCTTGTTTGCCATTCTGATGAAAATAAAAGAGGGGATGTCAAAAGATGAAAGGAGAAAGGGAGTTGTAAGGATGATTGAGCTGTCATGAAGAAAAACATGGGGGAAAAAAAGATGAGCGGGATCTGAGACTCACGAAAAATATAAAACCAATTCATCTTGATGAGAACAATTATATCAGTCATGGCTGAAGTCGAACAACAACAGCACATCTAAATGATTCTTTTGCGAAATCTTCAAAGACAAGAACGATAAGCAATACCTCTTTTTTATATCGCAGCTGGTTGTTTATTGCAGGTTTCTGTGCGGTCTCTATTTTAACCTCCTGCGTTGAAGTTCTGTATGAAGGGTTGCTGTAAGTCAAGTTGCTCACTCCTGGATCTGCAAACTTGAATTTTTTGTGCCTGGAAAGCAACCATAACAACATAATCAAATATTCATCTTGAGCAGCTGAGAAAAGTAATGCATTCATAAAGTGCTTCTTTAAACCTTACCTGTAAATAATGAATGCAGCGATGAGTATCAGGATGGCCAGTATTGACAGAGCTCCACCAATCACGTAGCTGATATGAGGGCTCTCATCTTCATAAAGATACATGCAAATGGTCAATTCATGCTTGATTTACTCTTATACAACTATTTAAAATCTGAGTTGTAATTATTTACCCCGAGGTGCAGACACCACATTGTTCTGGATGCAGTCCTCTAGATTGAGACTTGCATCTGTACAGCTGCGAGGAGAACATGATTGGATTTTACTGACAATATTTCACTTAATTCTTAATGAAAACCTTTTTTTTTTTTGATTTTTTTTTGATTGGGTAGCTGCAGTTGACTTACTTGACCCCTGACAGGCCCTGATGAGGTTTCTCTGTGGGGTGTTTTTTGGGGGCTTGAGTAGCTTTGGAGTCCTTCTCAGGTGCCGTGGGAATGTAACCAGAGACTAGTCCAGAAACAGAATTGGAATATTACAGACTCTATTTACAGTATGATATTTTTTATTTTGTAATTAATAATAAAGACATGCAATTATTATTCACTTGCAATGGAAAGATGCTTATTTAGGCCAAAATTCTGACTCGTGCGGGCATATTATTAACATTTCTAGAAAACGGAATACTGGCTTAATCTGGTTATGATAATCAGTGTTGCACTCATTAAATACAATTTAAAAAACTTAATTATGAATTGAAAAAATTAAATGTAAAATACTGAAATAAAATGTAAACATTACATAAAAAAACCTTTATAATGAACTGAAATTAAGTACTTAAATTACTAAAACTGAAATTAATGAATAAAGGCATGCAAATGAAAGAGAAATAAATCTGAATGAGGGTGTTCACATAGGCCTAAATTCTGATTCATATAGGCATATTATTATTCAAATTTGTAGATAACAGAATATTGGTTTAATCTGGTTGATAATTAATGTTGGAATCGTAATCAACTAAAGCTAAATAGAATTAGAAATAACAAAAGCTAATACATAATTACTAATAAATTACTATTTATGCAAATTTATTAGTAATTAATAATAAAGACATGCAAATATAGATAAATATTCACTTGCAATGGATATTCTTAATGAGGGTGTTTACATAAAATTAAAAAGATTTCTAGAAAACTGAATATTGGCTTAATTGGGTTATGGTAATTAGTGAAGTATGTAAAGCTAAAACTATTTAAAAACTGAATTGTCATCTGAAATAAATCTGATATATAAAAAATGGGATATCACATGAAAAACGTTAAACTTATAAACACTTTATAAATGGCGCCTAACGGAAATAAAATTATTTTAAGTTGAAGTATTAAATTGACTAAAACTGAAACAAAAATCTGAATTTAAAAAACCCCCCAAAATTTATAAAAATGACAAAAGCACATTAGAAAATTGCTAAAACTTAAATAAAAAAAATACCCCAAAATATTATTAAATACAATAATCATACAAATAATATTACAATTACACTGATGGTAAACTGGTAGATGTAAACAGTCATGTCATGAATATGTTAATTTGTGTAACTTCTCAGTGTTTAACAGCGATTTCTTGAAAATAATAATTGCACATGTTGAACTCACTTGTAGAGCAAGGTCTGCCGTCAGGCTCATCTGGACATGCGCACACAAAACTGTTACTCCGCGCAAGACACAAGTGTGTGCAGCCCCCATTATTCACACCGCAATGATTTGTTCCTAGAAAGACAGTAAGTAAATCTTACGGATACATTTGTTTCAGTGACAATGGTAACATTTCTTCATCACACATGCTCAATGTTTGTATATCAGTGACTATCTTGAAAATATTACTGGACACAAAATGCTTAAAAAACACATTACATATGATAAAACTTGTCTATACACTTGTTTGTGTGCGACATTAATATTTCGTATAATTACTTGAAATGTAATTGCACATAAGCATACAAAGGACACATTTTGGACATCTTTCTTCTCTGATGAACGCATTCCAGGACTTCTCTTCAAATGAGCTAATGAATTTGTTGTGAGAATTTAATTTAGTTTGTTTTAATAAGACGACAAACAAAATGTGCAGTGTTGAGTGCCTCTAGGACCAGTGTTGGGAACATTGTATTGGATGACAGACAGGATTTAAATATTATATATTATATTATTCAATTATTTATTAAACATCGTTTTTTGGTAATTTCTGCATAACTTATGGAGTGATAAATAGAGATATCCAAAATCTCCTTTGTAAAAAAATAAAAAAATAAATATTTGAACCTAGCTTTATCTAATGTTCAGATTTATGTTCTGGAAATTAGTGCATATTTAATCATATAATGCACCAATTGCACATTTAAACATTTCATAAAACATTTGATACAAAACAATAGTCTTAATTCACTGCAATTAATCAAATAGAGAAGTTTGGTAGCATCTATTAGTTATTAGTTTACTCTTTATTTACCTGTAGTGTCTTGTTTTAATAATAATTCAAATTCAAATGGTATATCACAAAATCCCTTCAAAGTGTGCGTTGTGCATTAGAGTAAAAATAAAGAACACTTGTAGACTCTTCAGTGGAGTCTCAACAAGTCAATCTTACCAGTCTGTCTTTGTGGCGACACCACTATGATGTCCATGAGGCCCTCTACATTAGCCAGCACGGTTTCCTTACTACGACCTGTATGCTTATCTACTCGCTGAATAGACTTGGTCTGCCAGTCCGTCCAGTAAATCCAACGGTCTTGCTGTGAGATTCGGGAAAAAGGAGTTAAAGGAGAGTATACCGGTTTCAACTGGGGACAAAGAAAGGGGGTAAAAAAAAGGGGCAGAGAAGGAAAGATGGGAAGAAAAAGGAGGGTCAGAAAATGGAAAGATGCAAAAGAAGAGAACAACATGCTAAGGTTATAAATGCAGAGACATGTGAATGAGAGGATGGGTCAGTGGAGCGGAGGGTGATGAAGGTGCAGGTGAGTGACAGATTAAGTGAGGGTGAGGATCAGATATGGAAAGGTACCTGCGTGAGGGCAAACGGGTGTGATACGGGGCTGATGAGAATTTGACGCAGTTTTCCATTCAAGTCAGAACTTTCTATGCGGTCCAAGTGTGCATCCACCCAAAAGATCCTATACATGAAATCACGTGAAGTTTCAGTTATGTGTTCTCCAAAATGTTTGAAGGTACTTGCCATGATTATGGTACAAAATAGTGTCTGAAATGCTTAAAAGAAGCCATTTTTAGAGCAAATGAACAAAGCGGAAAAATAAGAGATGCCCCCCCAAAAATGGAGGTCAAACTAAAGATTATATCAGCCGTTTTATTTTTCAATAACATTTGGGACATGTCTAAATACTGTTTAAGCTCTTAACTGTCAAACGTTTAAAGAAGACAATCAGCAGATTATTGCTAAAGTGAAAGCATTTCAACGTACATTTTTACAGTAGTCAACATTTGAAGTGGATCAAAACCTTTCATCAAAGTTGTCCTAAAACCAAAACTACACCCGTTCTTGTCTTAGGACAACTTTGATTAACTTTTTTGATCCACTTTAAATGTTGAGTACCGTATATAGAATAAATATTTTGGAATCTAAAATTGCCATACAATCAAATTCATATCTCTAAAGTTTTAAATATTTAAAATTTGAAGTTGATATTACAAAAATTGAGGTTCCAGTTTGATTTTGTTCAGACACTGTGCCAAAAAATCCATACAGTTCTGTCACTGTTATTACACTACAGTTATTTGTGGCTAGCTTGAGAACAAGAAAGAGGATTGACATTGTTTGTACAACAGTGACTTGAATACAATATGTAAGCTACCTTTTATAGCTGTTAATCTTAACAACTGAATGGTTGAACATATGTGGATTTAACATATGTGGAGTTCATTTGGTCATAGAATGCAGTCGTCACCTTCCATAACTGACTGAGAATGGCATTATGTAATCGACAGTGACAACCATCAGTCTGCAGTGTGTTTGTGGCCTAACAGTGGATCAGAATTTGGTTAATATGGGTTGGAGGTCCATTTTGCACATGTCTATCAGCTTCCAACAATATCATTATCATAACTCCCCACTCTTTTGAATTAATTTTCCGCTTTTACCTGCGGGTGTCATAGTCCAGCGTCAAGCCGTTTGGCCATCCCAGATCTGTGTTGATGAGGACTTTCCTGTCTGTGCCATCCAGGTAAGCACGCTCAATCTTTGCAATGTGACCCCAATCTGTCCAGAACAAGAACCTTGCCAAAGAAATAAAATGATGAAACGCATTCATTAGTAATTATAAAGTAACTACATAAGTTCCCTTCCCTCTCACGCTCACATTCATTCAAATAAATGCAATCTTACAGTGTTACTTTATTCTGACTTCAGAATTCTAGACTCAACTACCCATAGACAACATAACTAATAAAAATAAACCATTATTTGTATCTGTCCAATACAGTTTTAGGTTGTGCATGCTAGCAAGTGACGATGGTATAAGCAGGATAATCCATAACTAGGTGAACATTTGACAATTGTAATCCACTTTGCAGAAGCAGCCACTTCACATCACATGGGTTCTGTCTTTGCAATCAAAACGTTTCATGAAAAAGTTTGTTGGATTTTAAAACATGAAGCTGTAAAAATATTGTTCAAAATGAAGACAAAAGTCTTACACACTCTCTGGCTGTCAAACTTTAAGGGCTTAAAGGAGTGATGTGATGAACTACACTGGTGTTTATTCTGTTAAAAATCGTTGGGAACTGATTTCAGTTATTCATGAATAATTAGATCAATTGGCTAAAGATCACTGAGAAGTGGCTCAGAAAAGGTAATACTCAGAAAAGCTCTAAAATCATTTGTCTGCAGATACCACTTATTTCGATATTTTGTAACTAATTGTAGCTAATTTACTTTAAAGTCAAACAGTATATCTCTCCCCCTCCCACAATGTAAAAATGTAGGCTATGTATGAGTTTTAATGATGCATAAAGAAATTGTAATAATAAAATGTGTAATCGTAAAAAACAAAATGTAATAAAACCTAATGTTACATTTTTATATATTTTCTTTAGCCCTCCTCCTCTCCAGCACCACCTGCCTATATAAAATAATAATAGTAATAAATATACAATAAATATAAATAATATACAAGTACATAGAAAACGTATACAAACTACAAACATTGGGTAAAACAGTCCTTTTAGAAACAGACTAAAGGTTTTATATACTTTTCAGGATTAATTTTCTCTTCACAGAGAAAATGCATAAAGCAACAAAACCGCAATGAACTGATAATTAGTTTGCTGTTCTCACCCCTTGCTAGGAAACACAGCGATGGCTCTTGGTTCATCCAGACTGTTATTCACCAGAACTTTCCGAGACGTACCATCTAAGTGAGCCACTTCTATGGTGTTACGGCCGGTGTCTGTCCAGTACATGTTACGTGACACCCAGTCAACAGCAAGTCCATCAGTCGTCTTCAGACCCTGACTGATCACAGATTCCATATTGCTGCCGTCTAAATTCACCCGTCTGAAAAGAATGAAATATTTCATAGAAAATAACAAAATAAAATATATATATAAAAAAAATAAACGCGCTTAATACTTTACTTGCACTTAAAAGGGTCCTATCATGCTTTTTCACATTTTCAACTTGAGTTAGTCTGTAACATTGCTGTTTGAGCATAAAAAAAATCTGCAAAGTTACAAAGCTCAAAGTCCAATTCAAAAGGAGATATTTTATTTAACAGAAATCACTTTTCAAAAACTACAACGAATGACTCGTTTGGACTACAACGCATATTTTCCGGGATTTGTGATATCACAAATATCGACGAATGGGACGAGACCTGGTTGAGCTGCACT
>NW_015505479.1:1250306-1266298 GCF_001515645.1 Sinocyclocheilus grahami | reverse complement strand
TTCAAAAGGAGATATTTTATTTAACAGAAATCACTTTTCAAAAACTACAACGAATGACTCGTTTGGACTACAACGCATATTTTCCGGGATTTGTGATATCACAAATATCGACGAATGGGACGAGACCTGGTTGAGCTGCACTAGAGAAGGCAACGAGTGTTATCAGTATGTCGGAGACAAGCTAGCTTTCCCAAGGCAGACAAACTTAGAGTGCTTACAATCATCCGGGTTTAAATTGCGCTCAAATTGATTTGATTTTGATGCAATATTTACACTGAAGCTCGCAGGCGGCTATGGCAAGGGGCATGACATTTCCCGACCAGGCGCCAAGTGCTGCCAATCACAACACACACTGATCCAGCTAACCAATCACAGCACACACTGGCCCGGCTAACCAATCACAGCACACACTGGCCCGGCTAACCAATCACCGCACACACTGGTCCAGCTAACCAATCACCGCACACACTGGTCCAGCTAACCAATCACAGCACACACTGGTCCAGCTAACCAATCACAGCACATTTCGTATTTCAGAAGATTCAGGAGCTATTCGAGCGGTTCATGCCAGACTGAGGAGAGAGGTGTTGTAATAATGTAAAATATGTGACCTAGTATGAGAGCCTGTTCTAGTACACCCCCAAAACAAAATCAAGACTTTGTAAAAGAGCATAATAGGACCCCTTTTAAATAGCAAATGACAGAATACAATTTTTTTTTTTAAACTTCTAAATATTTCCAGAAATTCCAAGGACAAATGAAAACATGCCACTACTGCAATATAAAAGCAATGCATGACAAAATATTTTCAAAACAATTTAAAATGTACTTGTGTACATTTAAAAGTGTACTTAATTGTTAAGAAACATAGTCATACCTTTAATTGAATTATTAATATACGCAAGCAGTTTTTTTTTTTAATACTCTTTTAAGCGCGCAAGTGTACATTCAATCCAATTAAGCATGCTTTTTCAAAACCATTTAATTTTAATATTAGTGTTTTAGTATTTTAATATTAATATTTTATTAGATGCATACCTTATAACATCCAGTGACACATCCGTATAGTAGAGTTTACTCTCCACGCTGTCATAGTCCAAGGAAATCACATTATGCAACTCAGGCACAGGCACGTACACGTCTGTGTGTTCATTAGTGTCTAGAGAGATTCTTCGAACACTGACACGATTTGAAAAGAGCAGGTATGTTTCAGGCAAATTGTCACATGATCTCCCATCACTTTTCAGCAGAATACCGGTGGGACACGCACAAGACGTCACATTATGCCGAGGCAGACACAGGTGAGAGCAGCCACCGTTTCTCCTGCCACATTTATTGAAGCCTGCAGGGAGAGGATGGACGATTATGCCAGAAAGTTACATCATTTTTGTATTATTATATGCCAAGCTCTGCTAAGCTTTTGAATTCACACGATTATTCGCCAATTACCTACTATTTAAGTACTTTAAGAACATTGCTATAATTGTTTGCTGGAAAATAGATACAAATGTTCATGAAGACTAAGTGGTTAATGGTTACCTGACATTAAGCAGACACTTTCTGTAACAAAAGCGAGTGTACTGCACACCTGTGAAGTTTTAGCAATATTCATATACTATTATATTTATTATGGAAGCTTGCTTCTGTCAGAGGATAAAAAAAAATAAAAAGGGTAAACGCAACTTTTTTCTTGCAATTCTGAGTCTATATCTCACAATTTGATTTGTGAATTCTGGAAAAAATAAGCCTTATTTATTTATCCTGTGGCAGAAACCAGCTTCCATTATTTATAAACATTTTCCATTAGCTTTTATTTTTATATTTTGTTTATTTTATTTGTTATGTGCTTTGGTCATTTTGATTAGTCTTTATTATTACTATTTAGATTTAATTTATATTAATTTCTATTTTAGTTTCAGTAATTTTAGTACTTCAACTTAAAATGATTTTATTTCATTTAGTTTGAAATAAAATGTCATATTTTAGTTCATTAGCAACATTTCTAATTTTCAAGTTTTAAGTTTTTCATCCAATATTTATATTTTATTTGATTTCAGCTTTATTTGAATTAACATTTAACAATTTTAAAATATTTTTAATGTACACTAACAACACTGGTTACAAAACAAATACATTTTGGTCTAAAAACAGGAACTTAATCTACTGTTCTTCTGAAACATGAGGCCAATCAATGCACTATTTAGCAATTAAGAATTAAAAATGCTTATTTGGAGAATGAAAATATTAAATAAACAATAATGATAGTAAAAACATGTACTTTATAACCTACCCAAAGGTCTTGCCCGGTCAACAGCCTGGATGTCCATGAGGCCAGGCAAGTTGGAGCGGACGGTGATGGTGTTTGTTCCAGTGTCCTTGTCTGCTCTATGAATACTGCGGCTCTGCCAGTCCGTCCAGTACATGTGCGGCCCCAGCAGAGTGAGACCGTACGGGTGCTGGACAGGAGAAACCAGGGTCCTCCGGTTTGAACCATTAAGATCAGAAGCTTCTATCCGCTAATGGAAAACCAGATTACTTGATTTAATTCAACCAGGATGCATTTATATAGGTTATCTTATTCCTCAGTAGGAAACTTAAATAAGGTGTTACACTAAAAGTATATCTATCTATCTATCTATCTATCCATCCATCCATCCATCCATCCATCATCCATCCACCCATCTATCTATATATCTATCATCCATCCATCCATCAGTCTGTTATATTGTTATAAAGATCTCTTAAAATCTTTAAAGGGTTAAAATTAGTGCTGTCAATCGATTAAAAAAACCCCCCAAAAAAAACATTTTTTTCGGAAATCAACTGCAATTAAAATATCAATGACTGGATGGAATCAGAGTCTGTGCACATAATACACTAAGCAGTTTTGAGAAATCGGTCAACTCCGGCTACAGAAAATCAGAGCCAGTCTGCAGATACTGTTCAGCCAGCATCGTTTCACCCAAAAGTTGTGTAGTGTATTTCAGCCTTAAAACACTCTCAGGTCACACTAACCTCAGTATGTGCATCGGCCCACAGCAGCTGTGATCCAGCTCTGTCCACGGCCAGTCCATTAGGCCAGCCCAGATTGTTATTTATCAGAACCACGCGATCTGAACCATCCATACTGGAGCGCTCCAGCTTGGCATGCTCACCCCAGTCTGTCCAGTACATGTACCTAAAGACAGATTTGTATCTTATTAATCATCACATACTGTACCTGTGCACAGCTGCAAGAAGCCTTGCAAGTTATGAAAACCATTAGCTATAATTGTTTTTTTTGCAACTGACTCCTGGACCTTGTATGAAAATTAAAGTATGAAAATTAAATCTGTCTATTAGCATGGACGACATCTATATGCTAGTGTAATTATAAAGTTAGACAAAATTTGCTGCATTTACAGTCTCTCCGTCTTCTTAGCCAAAAAAGGATTAAACTGTCCAATCAAATGCAATAAAGAATCAGAATATTAATAAAGTTATTATAAATTCCACCTGCCTCTGAAGTCCACACTCATTCATTCGCTCATTCAGTCCTACATTTGTGAAAAATCACTGCACTTATTTGTATTAAATGTGCACTAAATTCCTAAAACATTGTACTTGCAGATAATATATTAATGAAATAAGTGACTTAAAGAGACACTTTCTTGACTGTTTCTTAACACACTTAAGTACACTTTTAAAAAGTGCACTTTATAATAGCAAATTAAAAGTTTTACTAGTACATGTTTGTCATGCTTTAAAGAAGTACACTTATTTTGATGTGTTGACTAACATACTAAAGCACATGCAAAGTGCTTGATTTTAACTGTAGTGCATTCGTAGTATATTACAATTACAAGTGAAATTGCAAAAATGTGTAATTAGAAATATATTTAAATACATGACACAAGTTTCGATAAAAATTGCATTAGTATATTTTAGTTTAACATAAATGTACATTAAATGTACATCAGTACATTAAACAGTACTTTAACCACATTTCAAAAACGATCAAAGTAATTACGTAATTACATATACAGTGCCCTCCATAAGTATTGGAATGGAAAAGACAAAATTGCTCTGCTTGCTGTGGAGTAAAGACATTTGCAAATATGATTAAAAGATTAATATGAGACAAAACTACAGAATGTCACATTTTATTATTAGCGGTTTCAACACATACATGTTTTACCAAATAAAAAGGACAGCACTTTAAGAGTTCATCCCACTATTTGATGTGAGCATAAGTATTGGGACAGTTGAACTTAAGGCAGATGTAAAAGATTAAAAGCTATTATTTAGTTGCAGATCTCTTGTGTGCAATCAGAGTAGTGAGTCTGCGACACACAGACATCACCAGACTCTTGGTCTCATCCTTTGAAATGCTTTTCCAAGCCTTTAATACAGCCAATACCAACTGTTGCTAGTTTTGGGCAGTTTCCTCCTTTAGTCTTCTCTTCATCTGGTGAAATTCATGTTCAGTCGGATTTAAATCTGGAGATTGATTTGAGCAGTCTAAGACTTTACATTTCTTTGCCCTGATAAACTCCTTGACTGAACTGGCAGGGTGTTTTGGGTCATTGTCCTGATGCAATATGAAGTGCTTTCTGATGAGACTGGTTGCATTTTCTTGAACATTGGTAGCCAAGATGTTTCTGTACACTACTGCATTCATTCTGCTACTGTCATCATACATTAAGTTATCATTAAAATTGAGAGGGCCTGTTCCAGAGAGCCATGCATGGCCATGCCATGACACCACCTCCACCGTGCTTTACAGATGAGGCTGTATGCTTAGGATCATTTGCAGTTCCCTTTTTTCTCCACACTTTTGCTTTCCCATCACTTAGATAAAGGTTAATCTTTGTCTCATCGGTCCATAAAACTCTGTTCCAAATCTCTACTGGCTACATTTGTGCTTTTATGCAAACTTGCTGATCAGAGGTTTGCATCTTGCCGTGTAGCCTCTGTAATTCTGTGTGAAAGTCTCCTGCGGACAGTAAATTATCAGAGCATCACCCCAGATTTCTGGAGGTTGTTGGTGATTTTACAGACATGTACTTTTAGGGTTTATTTTCATAGCTTTTATGATTTGTCTTTCATCAACTACTGTTGTTTTTCTCAGCCGATCAGGTCGTTGTTGTTTGCTGATGTCGCTGGTGGTTTCCAAGCTCTTGATTTCTTCATGCCCTTTGTTTTTGCAATAGCTCTAATTGACTTCCTCTTTTCTTTAAGCATCCAAATTGCTTGCTTTTCTCTCGAAGTCAGCTCCCTCGTCTTCACCCTGGTTTGTGTGTGTCGTCATTGAATGCAAGACTTAGAATGCAGAAGCAATGGATATAACTAATACAACACATTCCCTGCTTTTAATACCTAAACAATTAATGCAACAGGACACCGCTGATCACTTAAGAGAGATCTGTGAGGCAACTGTCCCAATACTTGTGCTCACATCAGATAGGGGGATGAAACTCTAAAAGTGTTGATCTTGTTAGTTGGTAAAACATGTATGTGTTGAAACACCCAATAATAAAATGTGACAATTTGTAGTTGTGTCTCATATTCATCTTTTAGACATATTCACAGATTTATTGACTCCACAGCAAACAGAGCAATTTTTTCTTTACTGTTCCAATACTTATGGAGGGCACTGTATATATGTGCTTAAGTGGGTCAAAAGCACTCTAGAGTTCAGCTAAATGTATTTAATATTAGGGATGCATAATATTATCGGACAAATATCGGAATCGACCGATAATGGCTTTAAATGTAAATATCGGCATCGGCCCGATATTACAAATTATGCCGATACGTCTTGCCGATAAGAGGAATACATTAACTCACATGTGCTCAGGGTGTGCTAGCGATTAGATCACGTCAGCATTCTGGCTCATTCTTGAAGCAAAGTTTTGCCTGAATGGTGATTGGATTCACTGTTTTGGATCGCTGCATTTAAACTGAGAATGCAAGTACAGAATGCTTTTGGTGTATGATAGAGTAAACAGTAATAGCTCGTGCAGCGGCAGCCTCCCCCGGGTCCTAACGCCCGTTCAGTCAGGAGTTTTATTTCCGTAGGGGGCGCTGTTGGCCTACTTCAAATAAAATGAAAGCAAAATGCACAAATAATATTTAGACTGTGTTTCTGATTAAATAAAGCAGTAACTGGTGCCATAAAATCATGAGTATGTTTTGATTTAAAGGTCAGAATATACAAACCTTTATGAGCTCTAAAAGATTTTCACAATTTTTACAACTCTTTTGCTTTAGACCATTTACAAATGTTAAATCATAAAATAAAATGTTAAGGTTACCACTGTTACTTACTTTCTGGAAAAAAATGGAATGATTATTATATAGTTTATTTATAGTTATTATAAAATAACTATTATTTTTAAATTTAATTCTAACAAATAAGTTCTTGTTAAAAACTAACCAAAATTAAAAAATAATTATATATCGGCATCGGTTATCGGCCAAAATGAGTTGAAAATTATCGGCATATCGGATATCGGCAAAAATCCAGAGCCATGCATGGCCATGCCATGACACCACCTCCACCGTGCTTTACAGATGAGGCTGTATGCTTAGGATCATTTGCAGTTCCCTTTTTTCTCCACACTTTTGCTTTCCCATCACTTAGATAAAGGTTAATCTTTGTCTCATCGGTCCATAAAACTCTGTTCCAAATCTCTACTGGCTACATTTGTGCTTTTATGCAAACTTGCTGATCAGAGGTTTGCATCTTGCCGTGTAGCCTCTGTAATTCTGTGTGAAAGTCTCCTGCGGACAGTAAATTATCAGAGCATCACCCCAGATTTCTGGAGGTTGTTGGTGATTTTACAGACATGTACTTTTAGGGTTTATTTTCATAGCTTTTATGATTTGTCTTTCATCAACTACTGTTGTTTTTCTCAGCCGATCAGGTCGTTGTTGTTTGCTGATGTCGCTGGTGGTTTCCAAGCTCTTGATTTCTTCATGCCCTTTGTTTTTGCAATAGCTCTAATTGACTTCCTCTTTTCTTTAAGCATCCAAATTGCTTGCTTTTCTCTCGAAGTCAGCTCCCTCGTCTTCACCCTGGTTTGTGTGTGTCGTCATTGAATGCAAGACTTAGAATGCAGAAGCAATGGATATAACTAATACAACACATTCCCTGCTTTTAATACCTAAACAATTAATGCAACAGGACACCGCTGATCACTTAAGAGAGATCTGTGAGGCAACTGTCCCAATACTTGTGCTCACATCAGATAGGGGGATGAAACTCTAAAAGTGTTGATCTTGTTAGTTGGTAAAACATGTATGTGTTGAAACACCCAATAATAAAATGTGACAATTTGTAGTTGTGTCTCATATTCATCTTTTAGACATATTCACAGATTTATTGACTCCACAGCAAACAGAGCAATTTTTTCTTTACTGTTCCAATACTTATGGAGGGCACTGTATATATGTGCTTAAGTGGGTCAAAAGCACTCTAGAGTTCAGCTAAATGTATTTAATATTAGGGATGCATAATATTATCGGACAAATATCGGAATCGACCGATAATGGCTTTAAATGTAAATATCGGCATCGGCCCGATATTACAAATTATGCCGATACGTCTTGCCGATAAGAGGAATACATTAACTCACATGTGCTCAGGGTGTGCTAGCGATTAGATCACGTCAGCATTCTGGCTCATTCTTGAAGCAAAGTTTTGCCTGAATGGTGATTGGATTCACTGTTTTGGATCGCTGCATTTAAACTGAGAATGCAAGTACAGAATGCTTTTGGTGTATGATAGAGTAAACAGTAATAGCTCGTGCAGCGGCAGCCTCCCCCGGGTCCTAACGCCCGTTCAGTCAGGAGTTTTATTTCCGTAGGGGGCGCTGTTGGCCTACTTCAAATAAAATGAAAGCAAAATGCACAAATAATATTTAGACTGTGTTTCTGATTAAATAAAGCAGTAACTGGTGCCATAAAATCATGAGTATGTTTTGATTTAAAGGTCAGAATATACAAACCTTTATGAGCTCTAAAAGATTTTCACAATTTTTACAACTCTTTTGCTTTAGACCATTTACAAATGTTAAATCATAAAATAAAATGTTAAGGTTACCACTGTTACTTACTTTCTGGAAAAAAATGGAATGATTATTATATAGTTTATTTATAGTTATTATAAAATAACTATTATTTTTAAATTTAATTCTAACAAATAAGTTCTTGTTAAAAACTAACCAAAATTAAAAAATAATTATATATCGGCATCGGTTATCGGCCAAAATGAGTTGAAAATTATCGGCATATCGGATATCGGCAAAAATCCAATATCGTGCATCCCTAAACTATAATACATTATCATTCAATTATGATTAACATGTAATTAAACATGTCTGAAAACATTACATTCAGTTCATACTTAAGTATATTCTTTCAATAAAAGTTAATAGAAGTTTTTCTCAAGGGTAAATGGTGAATGACACATAGCCTACTATATACGAGCCAAGTAAATCCTAGCCTGAAATGACAGAGTGAAAAGAGCAAATGGTTTACCCCATCTCATGGAACAGGGCAATGGCACGAGGGCTGTCCAGGTTCTGCCACACGAGCACTTTTCTCATGGAGCCATTGAGATTAGCCACCTCAATGCGGTTCGTCCCCGTGTCCGTCCAGTAGATTTTTCTGCCCACTGAATCCACTGCCAGACCATCTGTGGTCACTAGACCTGAAAGAGTGGAGGAAACACTTTAAAAGACTGAAAAAGTTGAGTGACTGGAGAAAAGGAATACGATTACTGTAAGTAGTGTTGAGGTTAACAGTAGACTCCTTACCAGTTGAAATAATGTCCTCATATTGTGTACCATTGACATTGGCTCTGCTGATTTTCTTTAATGTACTGTCTGACCAGTACACTTTACCTGCAGGAGCAGTAAAATATTCATAATGATGTTCCCTAAATTAACATTATAAGTGAAAGCGTCTATACATTGAGAATTTCCTCACACCTTCTACTGCATCCACTCCAATGGCAATGGTGTTCTTCATAGACACACTGACCGGCAGAACCACATCAGCGAAGTACGGGATGTCCAAAGAAATCATCCTGATGTCTGTCCGCCGGGCAAAGATCAGGAAGCTGTTCATTGCTGTGAGAGAGAAGGATTTCTAAAGGAACATTTCACTCAAAAATTAACATCCGTCATAAACAGCATCAATAACGTTTTCATGCAACGTTTGTGAATTAAGCTTCTGCAAAGAAAATTGGAATTTTGCATAAAACATTTGCAAATAAAGCACAGCTTCCATCCCATGTGATAAAGAGAACAAAATCGTCACTTTCTGGGAAAATGCAGCAAAATATCAGCAATACAAAAATAAAGCTGATGTAAGCCTGTGAATTCTTTTTTTCTACACAAAAACAAATGCTGTCATGTTATCTTGCATTTGGATGCCTGATGTTTGGGGGAACAACCTTGTGAGAATAATTTCACTATTTTAGAAGGATTAAAGCAATATTTTAGATGCTGTGCAATGAGATTCATCGCATGGGTAGTACCATTATCCAATTACATGATCTAATGAGGCAAAGTCGCGTGAATTTTTTGCTGTGCATTGAGGAATTTATTCAGTAAATGCGTTTCCATTTACCTTTTTCTTTTACTATTTGAATTCCATTTTAAGACTTCCATCCAGCATTTTTTAATGCAATATCCCAAAACTCACACAAAAATGCATGGATGGAAACACAGGCACTGACTTTCCCTCATAATGTTCCAAACCCATATTATATTCTTTATTCTGTGAAACACAAAGGGTGTGTCTTTTTTCCACTCAACAAAAGTGGAAGCTCCAAAAAGGACAATACACCAGTACACTTCATGCATTTTCACTCAGTGGACAGCTATCCATTCAAGAAAAGACAGAACGTAAAAGGCTTTCCGAGATGCATTCTAGACAGACTGCAACCCGATCACCCAAACCTCTTTAGGAAATGGTTTGACATGCATTTCAGACATGACTTGGTCAAGTGTAAACACATCTGGTTGTTCAGGCTGCATACGTAAGCTTTAAACTACCTCACCATACAGATGTATGATTCACACGCTACATCACATTTTGGCATTAACCTGGATGACCACAATGTTCCTTCCGCCCAACTCTCGTCTGCAAACCACAGCTCCAAACGTTCCTCATACGGCTTGGGTTCCCTCTCTTCACACAAACCCAAACGCTGAAACTTCCCTTTCTCAGAGCAAACTAACTCAGTGAAGAGACAATGTTACAGGCAGAGGTCATTTGCACTAAGTGAAAATAGTAGTTAGTTTTGAGCATGGTAACAATATAAGCTACACACGTTGCAGGCGATGTACCAGTGCGTCCAATCAACGTACAGACACCACATCTAATTTCAGCTTTAATATGGAAGCCCATTTCCACCGCGCAAGAAACAAAGCATGCTTTGCTAAGACTTTAAAAGTCATAATTAAGAGAAGTCAAACTTTTGACTATCATAATTATGTCACAGATGAAGTTATGCCATAAAAAGTCAAAGTTCTGACATACGAAGTCAAAATTCTGAAATAAAAAGGCAAAAAATACTATTTATATCAATTTTTATTTTTAATCTCATAATTATAACTTCGTGTCAGAACTTCAACTTAGTATGTCAATTTCGACTTAAATTTCACATTTAATTATGACATAATTAGTATCTCAATTTCAACTATCTCATAATGATTTAATATGTTATAATTTTGAGATAAAAAGTCAAAATTATGACATACTAAATTGAAACAACTGTTAAAATATTTACATATTAAGACAAATTATGAGATAAAAGTCCTAATTATGAGATAAAAAGTCAAAATTCTGAAATACTAAGTCGAAATTGAGATAAAAGACTGCGTATATCCATTTAGATTTTTTTTTTTTCATAATTAGAACACCATCATAATTTAAACTTTTTATTTATTAATTATGCCTTAATGTCACAATTTTGACTTAAAGCATAATTGTTTTTCTTTTCGTCTCCGTCACTCCTGTTCCATGTTAGGTCTGTTTACGTCAGAGTGCACACGTATCTTTTACGCATTACAACATGCAGTGTTGTTAAATTTAAACCTGTTGATGAAAACGATGCGTTCTAAAAGTCGAAACAATTCATAACAAGGTATATAGAATTATTCACAGTATTTTAAAGTACCCTGATAACAAAGCTACGCATTATATCATATTACCGAACACCAGCACTTTTACTCTCCACGCCACTGTCCCAGTTTACCTCATGGTTTCAGGCTACTGTAAATAGCCTTTGTCAATCAGATAGCTATTAGCACCATCAAAACGCATTAAGTGGCCAAGACTAAATATCCCCTGAGGGCCAGAGATTCCCACCCCTGTGCAATTAAGTGCGCAAAAAGAGACAAATCCCCTACTGAATTGTACGTGAAAGTGAACCGAATGGTTTCTCACCTTCAGAAATGCCCCATGACATCACCACTGACACATCATAACGGCGACCCCTAAACCCCTGAGGCGACTCAAAATGAGTCTCAAATTTCAAAGACTGCCCTTGCAACAAAAACCACGGACTGAAATGTCACCTGGAATCCCAAAAGCAAAGAACACCTGCGGCCATTTCATTAAATTTCAAGTCAATTGTGGAGTTATGGCTACTGAATGAGAAGTTATTGCTGGTTTCTTAGATATTCGAGACGGATAGAGTAGCATGGACTTATCGGCATTACCGTGAGTGCAAGTCTTGCCGTCCGCCTGTAGGTTGATACCAGTGGGACACGCACAGCTTGAGGCTTTGGGAGCAGGAGCCAGGAGGCAAAGGTGACTGCAGCCGCCATTATTCACCGAACAGGGCGTCTGGACTTTAGACAGAAAGCAGAAAGAGTGGAGACAGGTGAGAGAGAGAAGGGGCTAGAAATGGCCGCTCAATCAGATAACAGGCCTCTGGGTGTCTCGGTGGATCATTATACACCAATGAGACTCCAGACTGAAGATCAGTTACCGCTGGCCTTAATCCGCCGTCTGAAACCCAAGACATCGAATACGACAGAGACCCACATTCCTCTTTAACACATATCTGCTAGGCATGCGTGTGAATTTCAGTTGTCAACAGGAGAAAGAAGACGAAGAGGGCTGCTAACTGCTAACTTGAAAATGAATTATATGTTTAAATTATTTCATTCATTTTTATTGCATACTTGTAAGGCATTTTACCTCATTTGATGTGCTGAGTGTACAACAAAAACGTATTTACGCCCTTAAAAACAAAGGTCCTGCATTGGCATCAATGGTTCCATGAAGAACCTTTAACATACATGGAAACTTTTAATTGTACAAAAGGTTCTTTATAGTGGAAAACGGTTCTTTAGATTATTAAAATGTTCTTTGCACTAATAAAAAATGGTTCTTTTAAGAGTGGTTTACTGAAAGGTTCTTTGGGGAACCCAAAAAGTTCTTCTATTGTATTTTTGCGTGTGTGTGTGTATTTCATAATTATTTATATTGTCTTTGAAATAGGGTTAAAGTACTGCTGAGTGTACCGACAAGCATTTACGGTAAATTAAAATATACTTTAATGCCATTTCTATTGAAATTTGTATGTCATGCAATTATTTGTAATTGCACATTTGTACTCATGAAGTTGCAATTCAGTACATTTAAAATATACTTACTGTAGATATAGAATAACACACTAAAGTTAAAATTATAATTAAGTACTTTACATGTGCTTTAGTATGTCAGTTAGTCAACACATAAAAATAAGTGCACTTTAAAGCATGACAAAAGATCATTAAAACAATGATTTAAAATGCACTTTAAAGTAAAACTTAATTTGACATTATTACAAAGTGCATTTTTTAAAAGTGTACTTAAGTGTTAAGAAACAGTCACGAAAGAGTCTCTCTTCAAGTCACTTAAGTGGCCTTTTATTTTACAGATTATATCTGCACTTGTTGTTGTTTTCAAGTGAACTCATTATAAAGCACCCAGGATGCACCGCAGCAAATAGTGGCTACACTGACAAACTTTTGACTGTATTGTATATTGCATTTGCTACCAGTATCATTAATACACAATAGAGATAGTCTCCGGTGATGTTTTACCGGTAGTTCTGTGATGGTGGAACATGTGAATGTCCATGAGGTTTTCAAGGTTTTCTGCCAGCGTTCTTCGGTCCAAACCAGTGAGCTTATCTGCACTTTGGATGCTCTTGGATTGCCAGTCAGTCCAATAAATTCTGTCTTCGTGGAGCGTCAACCCAAACGGATGAGGCAACTGACTGCCAATCAACACCTTCAATGGATAAGAATGAATAAAAGTTTTACCTTAGAAGGAATGAACTGCAAATCAGTTTAACTAAAGAACCCATGTCTACCTGTCTGCCTGATCCATCGAAGTTGCCATACTCAATGGTCTTAATGCTAGCATCAGCCCAGTACAGCCGCTCAGTGCTATAGTCTATTGCCAATCCATTAGGCCAGGTCAGGTTTGTTGAGATGATAACCGTACGGTTGGATGCGTCCATTCCAGCACGCTCAATCTTAGGATTGGCACCCCAGTCTGTCCAGTACATGAATCTATTGTGAAACAAAAGCGGCTATGTATCATTTCTTTATATTGTGTAAACCTCAACAGCTACTACTACTTGTAATACTGTCAACTAGTCTATAAAGCATCCTCCATTTATATTGGCACCTTTGATAAAAAGGCTAAGTTTTTAACTTTTTTTTAAGTCTGAAAAGGAATAGTTCATCTCAAAAATGAAAATTGAAAATGAAAATTCCATCATCATTTTCTCATCCTGTATGAGTTTCTTATGTTGAACACAAAAGAAGATATTTTGAAGAATGCTGGTCATCAAACAGTTGATGGTCCCCATTGACTTCCATAGCATTTCTTTCCCTACTACAGTAGACAATGGGGACTGTTTGCTTCTTCAAAATATCTTCTTTTGTGTTCAACATAAGAAAGAAACTTACATGAGGGTGAGTAAATGACCATTTTCATTTTTGAGGTGAACTATTCCTTTAAGTATCATTCAAAATTTTCACAAAAATCTAACCTTTAATTGACGTAAATTATATAAAATTACAAAAACGTGTGTCACTATCATTGCAACCTAATTTTTATTGTACATTTTTAAAATTTTTAGATCATTCCTGTAGCTCAAAAAGTAGGTCATGGGTTCGAATCCCAGAGCAAAGCAAGAACTGATAAAATGCAAACCTTAAATGCAATGCAAGTCGCTTGGGAAAAATCAGCTAAATGCATAAACGCAGACATGAGGGTGAGTAAATGACCATTTTCATTTTTGAGGTGAACTATTCCTTTAAGTATCATTCAAAATTTTCACAAAAATCTAACCTTTAATTGACGTAAATTATATAAAATTACAAAAACGTGTCACTATCATTGCAACCTAATTTTTATTGTACATTTTTAAAATTTTTAGATCATTCCTGTAGCTCAAAAAGTAGGTCATGGGTTCGAATCCCAGAGCAAAGCAAGAACTGATAAAATGCAAACCTTAAATGCAATGCAAGTCGCTTGGGAAGAATCAGCTAAATGCATAAACGCAATTTTTTTTTTTGGTCAAAAAAACAAAAACTTCTGCCCGGTTAACACTCAATAGGTAAAAAAACAAAAAAAACATGACTTGCTGATTCACTGGGATATAAAACTGAGGTCATGAACAGGCCAAATTCCTATACTTATTAATAACTATAGGAAGGACCCAATAAAGTAATGATGTGTGACAAAAGACTGTTGACTCACACACATCAGGAATTAGCTCTGTTGTTGAAAAAGCCCATTTCCATTATTAAAAAGACTGTTTGATGGTCAGACGGGCACACATATATAAGTCATATATAACCATCTGCATTCGTGGAGGACACTGTATAACATTGCATATTGAACCGTACTTGACCTACCCTCCGATCGGGTCAACAACAATGTCCCGGGGACGGTCGAGGTTCTCCCAGATCAGAACTGTGCGCATGCTTCCATCCGTGTTTGAAACTTCAATCCGATCTGTGCCTAAAAGAGTTACGAAAACAAGTCTTTTCTCTGCAGCATATGCCTGTCACTGCTCTTCTAGCATGTCACTGAGAGTATAGTTGCACTAATAGCATCTACATTCAATGAAATTAGAAGAAAATGGAGTGAGAAGAGGCAAGGGAGAACTAAAAAAAATTTAAAAGTATTTGTCTTGTAGTGTGTGTTTGATCTTAAATGGACTTAAACAATAGAAATTATTACATGAAAAGAGGCATACAGCGTAGATCTGATGCTAGGATGTGAAAGATGAATTAATAACAGAACAGTACCTGCATCAGTCCAGTACAGTTTGTGTGTAAGCCAATCGATAGCTAGACCTGCAGGGCTTTCCAAACTGGTGTCCACCACAACCTGCAAGCGACATGAATATCATCTGTCAGATTACATGACAACCACCTACTACACAAGAGAGGATTTGTTTGTTTTTGCTAGTTTGTTCTCCAGGGGTCAGTGGTGTATTAATAATTCATACACTAGACACCCAACAGCAGTGGCATGAAAAGATCTAATCAAAGGCAAAAATGTCTTTGATTATTCATTTATCATATACATTCACTCCATTCTGTTCCATTTTATATTCTATATTTTATTGATATGTTTATTTATTAAGGTGACTACATAATCTCACAAGTCTCTAATGCTTAATTAAAAATAAAGTACAAACAGTAATATCGGGAAATATTATTAAAATCAAGCATAACTGTTTCTATTTGAAAACATTTTAAAATGCAATTTATTCCTGTGTATTTTCAGCATCATTACTCCAGTCTTCAGTGTCACATGATCTTCAGAAATCAGTATAATTTGCTGCTCAAGAAACATTCCTGATTATTATCAGTGTTGAAAACAGTTGTGCTGCACAATATTTTTGTGGAAACTGTGATACATTACCTAAAAGTTTGGGATAAGTGTGATAAAAATAGAAAGAAATTAATACTTTTATT
>NW_015505479.1:1248263-1249339 GCF_001515645.1 Sinocyclocheilus grahami | reverse complement strand
GCTGAACAAGAAATCTGTTGTCTTGGTAAATTTATTGGTTGAATGAGGCATTTTGCATTTACTGAACTAACAAATTCAAATTGACAAAATATAGTGTTACTTAGTATTTAAGTTTCTAACTATTAAGACGACTTAAAAATCTGAATGCATCATGTTACCCTGAATATTTAAATACAGTTTACTCTAAAGCTACTAACATGCACTTTTACGAATAAATAAGGTACAAAGTTGTATCTTTAAGGGTAAAACAAGCTGTTGTATCCATAAAAGCAAAATTTTTTCAGCAATACTTCAGTAAACCTTCCTGAATTTGCAATTCGATTTTCTGACAGTTACCCAGAACGCGAGTGGCTCCTCGAGGTACCGACACAAAAACGCACACAATCACTTTCTGGAAGTTTGCATTGCACTTCTCATGTTACTGTACCCTTAAGGTGAAGGGATACTGTTGTAGCACGAGAGGAGGATAAATATAAACCATGGACAAATAACTTAAACGAGCAGTACTCACTCTGGGCACAGTTATAGTGGTCCACCTTTTTAAAGCCAGTAGGACAAGTACAGATGTAGGTCTTATTGCTTGGAAGACACAGGTGACTGCAGCCTCCATTATTGCTCCCACAGCGGTTTCTCCCACCTAAACATAACAAGAGAGAAAAAAATTAATAATGCTTTTAAAATTACCATAATTGACTCAACCCAGGGTCAGTGGAAAAACATGACTGTGGCAACATTGCTGCATAAATTATGTTGCTTCTTGCACATTTCGCAATAATTTCAAAGTGAAATATCCAGTGGGTGGCGCTAAAAGCATGTTCAGTTTTATCAGAAACAGATGAACGTGGATCTGGCAATGTTTTATTACGTTAGTTGTTGTACATATAGTGGCAGTAATGAAATGTCCAAGGATAGTACTTTATTGTGTTTGAAAATAATGTACAATCGACTCTAAACCTTACATGAAACCTAACCGGATAGTTTCCGGATAGTTAGACTTGTTTCCAAAAGCGCCACTTCTCAAATTCACTGTTGTACCGGGTGCACTATCAAGCAAGTTTACTATGTCAGAGAAGCCA
>NW_015505479.1:1245880-1248181 GCF_001515645.1 Sinocyclocheilus grahami | reverse complement strand
TTTGCATCAATGTAGGCAGAGGCATGTTTTTCCAATGAGCCTAGGTTGCATTTAGTTAATTTTGATTTGCATTTGTAAACATTGTATACTATACTACGAGTAATAGGGACTTTATGGTTAGTTAACCTGCAGGTTGTCTCTGTGGGTGTAGGGTGTGGATGTCCATGGGAAAGTGCAGCTTGTTTCGGATGACCTCTTGGTTCTTGCCAGTAAACTTGTTTGCACTGTTGATACTCTTGGTGTGCCAGTCGGTCCAGTACAGACTGTCTTCAAACACCGTGATGGCAAAAGGATGTGGAAGACCTGGCAGAGGGAAAAGTTCACAGATATATTTAGCCTCTGTACTCTAAATTGCATATTTTTTATCGTGTAAAACATAATGATTAAGAACAGCAGTCCAAAGCTCAAGCAGTAAAAGTCTAAAGACATAACCGTGTTACACAAAGGTGACTGACTTCCAATATTTTGTTCCAGATCAGAGCTAGTGACTATATCAACTAGAGAAAACGTAACGATTCTTCCCATGAATTGCAGATTTGGAGTATTGATCTTGTTGCTTTATTATCCCCCTGTTGTTTAAGAGTTAAAATGGCACTTTATGTTACGCTTGGTCAAATTACTTTTGGGTTCTCCACAACACTGAATAAGTGCATTTTATTGACTGTCAAGTCTACATCTTTTATGTTGAGGTAAATAATGCTTGTTTTCAATGCAGCTGGGTTTTCTTGAGACAAGATCTCTTGCTCTCATCACACACACAAACAAGAGTTTTTTTGTATTTATATCAAGGCACACTAGAATTCTTGACTCTGATTGGCTGTTCTAAGGTGTTTATTAATTTTCATTATAGATTAGATAGTTCCAGTCCTTGATTATGATGCATTCTAAGCTGTTGTAAAATACTCCATAAACACAGCTGTGACCTCATTAAATGTGCCAAGCATGTGTCTGTCTAATGATAACCATCATTAATAATTAAACAGCTAAACCTCTGCAGTAATGTCGGAAAAAGTTTTACTTTGGAGTGTTTCATGTTTAATCTTCTTTTGTTGTGCTTTAAAGAACACTATTTTTAATGTTGACTAACATACTAAAGCACATGTAAAGTACTGAAGTGTGTTATTACATTACATTTTAAGGTCATATCTTTTAATGCATCTTTTAAACTGTAAATTCATCAATACAAATGTGTAATTCTAAATGCTTGTCAGCACATTCAGCAGTACTTTAATCATATTTAAAAGACAACAGTAAGTAACTATGAAATTACATATGAAGACATGCATGTACTTAAGTCCTACTTAAGGGGGTCAAAAAAGCACTCTAAAGTCTAATTGCATTTAATATACATTTAAATTATAATACATTTAACTGTAATTAACATGCAAGTACCTGAATACATTACATTCCTTTCACACTTTATTTCCATAAAAAGTACTCTTTTTTGAAAGTATGCTGAAGTGTACTTCGTTTTCACAAGGCTCTATTGGGATTTTGGGATAAAATTAGACACGAAAACTTCTAATTTGTATATAAAGCAGACTGGCAGAGGTAAACTACTTTCAAACCACTAATTAGCTACTTTCCATCCTTCAGGGATTAGAAACTCTTTCCCTCCGAGTAACAGTCAATCTGAGGTGGGGGAGGGTGAGTTCACTGCACATGGTCGGGACATTTATGATTTTCTCAAAGCTGGTTAAGACATGCTCCTAAAACCCCAATTAAATCTCTCAACAACAAAAAAACCGCTAAGCAAGCGCTTAATTTACCAAAAGTCATAAACGAAGGCACTTACTATAACCTCCTATTTAAAAAAATATCTTAAACAATATTTATCTTCTTTCAGCATTGCTTTTCTGCTCTACACTCTTAAAAATATATAGTTTCTTTATTGGTATAGATGGTTCCATAAAGAACCTTTAACGTCGATGGAATCTTTCCATTTCACAAAAGGTTCTTTATGGTGGAAAAAGATTCTTTAGAATTTGAAATGTCTTCACAGAAAGAAAAAATGGTGAACTGTTCTCTGAAAGGTTCTAAAGGTTCCAAAAGGGTTCTTCACTCTTAGCAACAAAGGTCCTTTATTGGCATTGATGGTTCTGTGAACAACCT
The DNA here is from genome assembly GCF_001515645.1 of Sinocyclocheilus grahami. Classification (NCBI taxonomy): domain Eukaryota; kingdom Metazoa; phylum Chordata; class Actinopteri; order Cypriniformes; family Cyprinidae; genus Sinocyclocheilus; species Sinocyclocheilus grahami. The sequence continues at coordinate 1,246,069 of NW_015505479.1, read as the reverse complement.
TTAACATCCATGGAATCTTTCCATTCCATAAAAGGTTATTTAAAGTGAATGAAGTTTCCTTAAATTTTTTAAATGTTCTAAGAACTAATAAAAATGGTTATTTTAATAACTTTCACTAAAAGGTTCTTTGGGAAACCAAAAATGGTTCCCTTCCGAGGGAACTTCGAACTGCATCCTCTAGAGGTCGCT
>NW_015505479.1:1245450-1245802 GCF_001515645.1 Sinocyclocheilus grahami | reverse complement strand
AGAACACGTCATCCTCTTCTTCGTCTTCACTGACCGTTTGTTTATTTTAGCGATAAGCTAAGCATGACGAGGAGTGCATGTTCTCTCGCCAGAGGCTTTGCATTGTTAGCCACAGTTTCACAACGGCTCGCGTGTTGTGTGTGTGGTGAAGAGCAAGTGCGTTCAGCTGAATGCGCTCTGCATTAATTGCTTATTTCTTGTGAGGGATAAGCATGAATTGAATGCGCTCTACTCACAAGGAGACGGCTTGTACTCATCGTGATGCATTCGCAGACTGATGCATTCGCGGGACAACTGAGGGGGAGGCGAGTACTTCACCATTTACCCGAGTTTGTATAGCGTTTGCATGAGT
>NW_015505479.1:1243364-1243672 GCF_001515645.1 Sinocyclocheilus grahami | reverse complement strand
TCAGTTGCCTCTATGCTGGGACCCTGTTGTTCCCTGTTGAAATGTTTGATCCCTTTTTAAGATGGATCTCATTTCTGATGTCCCATTTGCAGTCAATCTGCTCCCCGGACATGGCCTTGCTCCCCTCACTGCGGGAGGGTCTTTCATAAGCTTGTGGATCCTGGGCAGATTATGTGAGTCCTTCTCTCTAGTTGAGAGCTAGGTACTTTGCCCCTGGGCTATTGATCGCTTCGGTTGAGCTGGGTTCCTTCTCTCTTAGCCAAGGTCGAGCCCTCCGCTCTTTGAGCTCTGTGACAGCGACATCAGGT
>NW_015505479.1:1241526-1241886 GCF_001515645.1 Sinocyclocheilus grahami | reverse complement strand
GGAACGAGACACTGCGTCCTCTAGTTCCCTTGCCATGCTTCAGACGAAGCGGATGACGTGTTCTCCCGGCACCCTTTTATACTGTGATTGCGCCGGGTAATGACGTCATAGGCTGTCGCTGGCCAATGTCATTGTCATGTTTAGATATATGCTTCAGACACCGGTCACACTGAAGGCGTTCCCCCTATAGCGACCTCTAGAGGACGCAATGTCTTGTTCCCTTCTCAGGGAACCATGGTTACATCCATAACCTGAGACGTTCTTTATGGCACTGTTGCATAAACCCTTTTTTGGAACCTTCATTTTTAAGAGTGCATGGAACCTTTCCATTCCACAAAAGGTTCCTTATAGTGTAAAAAA
>NW_015505479.1:1240451-1241507 GCF_001515645.1 Sinocyclocheilus grahami | reverse complement strand
TTTTTTTTATTTATAAATGTTCTTCCCATTACCAAAAATGGTTCTTTAAAGAACTGATCACTGGAAGGTTCTGTAGGTACCAAAACGCTTCTTCAATGGCATTGCTGTGAACAAAAAAAACTTTTAGAACCCTCATTTTAAGAGAGCAGCTTGTGTTTTATTCTGGCTTTTACTTTAAACCTGGCGCTCTGCCAGACTATAGGCGTGTAACCACCCTGCCTGTATCTCCCGCTTTTTCTGCACCTTTCACCCTTCCCCAGGTGTACACACACACAGTGTGGGGTGGTTTTGTGGTCTTATCTTTGTAGAGAAGCAAGGCTTGGTTGGAGTTAGAAGGCTTGTTTGCCTTTTTCTTCTCTTTTTTATCTTTTGTTCCCAGCTCCGCTGCCATCTGCCGTCCCCCTCTTTGCTGGTACCTTTCTCTTGTCATCTCAATCATCGTTCACTTTTGATCTTGTTTTTCTAGTCAACATATCTTTTCTCCGTGTGTGTGCACCCTGATTTTTTTATAATGCTGGTGCCTCCCTCCCTAGTAAATCTGTCATTGACCACAGTAAGCAAATCTGCGCTGGATTTTTTTAGAGCTCTGTTTTCAGGTCTAAATATTCCCCCACCTTTCCCAGGTGCACAGGTATTTTGTTCCTGCAAACCCCGAGGCTTAGGCTTTCTTTCTAGTGTGCCATTTAGAGAGACTGCTGGTTGCACTCCATCACACATCAGACAGAAAGCAAAATTTATTCATCAGACACTCCTTACTAAAATACTACAGAATGTTACAGGGGGAAAAGATCAGACCAACCTAATCTACCTTTGCAAATCTGTGCAGCTGTTGAAAAACTGAATTGATAATAGAATTAATGTGCAATTTTAAAAAATAGTTTAACATTTTAAATAATTCGTCCAAAAGATGAATTTAGATGTTGTAAACCCTGTTTCCTGAAATAATTACTACAAAATGTTAGTTTACCTGCATTTAAAAAATGTAATTTTAAATCACATAAATTTGCAGATTTTTGTGAAATCAAACAGACCTAGTTATATATATATATATATATA
>NW_015505479.1:1233169-1239872 GCF_001515645.1 Sinocyclocheilus grahami | reverse complement strand
ATGCTGAAAATTCAGATTTGATCACAGAAATAAATTACATTTTAACATAGATTCATATAGAAAACAGTCATTTTAAATTCTAATAACATTTTACAATATTATTGTATTTTTGATCAAATAAATGCAGCCTTTGCGAGCATAAGAGACATATTTCAATTAATGAATTAATTTTTTTACCTTGGCTGATGACAGCCTTTCTGTTCTTCCCATCCAGGTCAGCTCTTTCAATGACGTGGTGTTTGGCGTCCACCCAGTACATACGGTGACTGGCGTAGTCAATGGTAAGTCCATTTGGCCAGAAGAGGTGCGTATCCGCAATTATTTTGCGATTAGAGCCGTCCATGTTGGCATATTCAATGCAAGGCATATTTCCCCAGTCGGTCCAGTAAATCTTCCTAAAGACAGAGCATAAACAATTAGAAATCTTGTTTTATAATATTAAGCAACCATAACAATTAATGTTCTATTTGATAACAACATAACATTGGATACACATCTTTGACAGGAATTATTGTCCTCAGGATTTTACCAGTCTTCATTTAAGTTAATAAAATAAGTGCTTTTGAAGAACAACGCCATGCATTTGATCCATCAGTAAATTGGATAGGGCTTATTTCCCAGGCTTATTATTTCTCACATACAGCAAGATCTGCATGCATCTGTGTGTAAGAATCAGCGGACACACAGCCGGTCGAAAACAAGGGCTAAATCTTGTTGTAGAGGGAATTCAAGCCAGATTTCATAAACCCCTTTGTTCTCTATGACAAAGAGCCATGATGAGCGTCGGCTGCAACTCAAGCCTTGTGACAATCCCTGGATGAAATTTTTGCCCAGCCTTTGTGATTAGAAGCAAATTGAGTTATGATGTTTTGCCAGTAGTCACCAGAATGGTTTCATGCTCTGCTTACCATTGCTTATTACAGAACAACAACAACAACAACAACGACTGGTCACAAGAGGGGATTTTCCCAATGCAAAAGAACAAAGAGGTTCCAGTCACAATTTTCATTTCTTAAAATATTGTACAGAATTTTGTATGCACATAAAATAAAAGGGTTCAAAAATGAGGAAAGAGTCTGATGTCGGTTTTGAAAAAGAGGTACACTTTAGAGTACTTTTAAAAAGTACTTATGGAAATCATATACTTTACAAAATATACTGAATGTAATGCTTTTGGCCGCTTACAATAACTGCATGCTAACTGCAATTAAATTAAAATGTATTATGGTTTTATATTAAATGCAGTTAGCGGAATTTAAGAGTGATTTCTGGACCCACTTAAGTAGGACTTAAGTGCATCAAGATATGTGATTTCATAATTACTTCTATTTTTCTTTGAAATATGGTTAAAAGTACTGCTGAATGTACTGACAAGCATTTATGATAAAATGTCATGTGTTTAAATATATGTTTAGAACTAGACATTAGTAATTACGAGTTGCACTTTAGTACATTTAAAAAATATTTTTATGTAATACTAAATGACACTACAGCTGAAATGATAATCAAGTGCTTTACATGTACTTTAGGATGCCATTTAAAATCAAAATAAGTCAAACTTTTCATGTGACGTTATTACAAAGGTCACTTTTTAAAAGTGTACTTGTGTGTGTTAAGAAAGTGTCTTTCAGTCACTTAAGTGGTCTTTTATTCATATGAAATTATCTTCAAGCACAGTTTATAAAAATATACAGTAACACTTTATTTTAAGGTGTTCTTGTTACACGTTACATGTACTTACTATTATAATATCAATAAATTATGCATAATTACATGCAAGTAACACTAAGCCAAATCCTAATCATATAGTAAATACATGTAGTTAATTAATAACAGTGCTTAAATGTATAATTACACTGTAACAAAGACATCTTAAAATAAAATGTAACCACATATACTTTTAATATTTAAAGTGCACTACAAATGCACATTCAATACAATAAATCACACTATTTTTCTCAAGGGGTACTACGAAAATACTGTAACTCATAGAATGCAAGACTTCCTACCCAGTCCAAAATCAGTATGGAGTATTTATTGTGCAATTATTGTGCTGAATACCCATCTGAAAAACAGCATTATTTGCAAATTACAGTATAATTTAAGTAAAACAACTGCCAGAATATTTACCCTTCCATGGGGTGCAGAGCGATGGCACGGGGTTTCTCCATCCTCTGCCATAAAAGCACTTTACGCTGTGTGCCGTCCAGATTGGCCACTTCAATACGAGACGTCCCCGAGTCAGTCCAGTAGAGCTTATTATGAATCCAGTCTATGGCCAGACCACCTAAGAATAATAATATGGGGAAAAAACTATTATTGCTGCTTTAAAACAAACTATTATTGCTACTACATGTTATGTATTATTTATTCCTTGTTTCCTTGCCAAAGCATGAAATTAACATTTGACATACTTTATCTATCATTTAGTGAAAAGTCACTCCGTAAAATATATGTGTTAGACATATACATACACACACACATATACGTATATATATATATAATTTTTTTAATTAATTTTCTTTTTACACAGTGCATTAGGGCTGTCAAATGGGATGACAAAAACATGATTTTCATTATTTAATTTGACATTTTTGTTGTTGTTGAGTTTTTGTGTTGGGAAATTGCATTCCATTTTCTTTATCTAAGCTACAAAAGCATTAAAAATAAACCAAGAACTGTTCCTGGATGACTTTATTACGGTTTTATACGTCTGTAAATCAAAAACCTAAACTGTCAAACTCAATGATTAAAGGCATAGCTCACTCAATTCTGTCATCATTTGCTCACGCTCAGGTTATTCGAATCCAGTATAAATTTCTTTCTTCTGCTTAAAACAAATGACGACAGTATTTTTTTTTCTCCATACTATGGAAGTCAATGTCTACCAACAGCTATGGAAGTCAATGGGAACTAGCAACTGTTTGACCAAAACATTCTTCAAAATAATTCAGCAGAAGAAAGAAATTCATATAGGTTTTGAACAACCTGAGGGTGAGCAAATGCTGACAGAATGTTCATTTTTGAGTGAACTATGCCTTTAACTAAGCAGCATAAACAACAAAACTGTTATTCAAACTTTGAACAAATTCTACTTAAAGCGAGCAACATAATGATCCTGGAACGCTTCCATTATCCATCACTGAAATTGTCACTAACGACTTTAGACTGTTTCACGCAGCTGCAGTTTAGTACGAGTCTGCACTCCTGTTATAATCAATGCAGCTGTCTACACGCTCTTATTTACACAGTGTCTATGCCTTGTTGACTATAAGTGTCTTTCCATTTTTGTTGCATCTTGCTTTTTTTATTCAGCTAATTGGGGAAAACAAGCACGAGTCATAAATCAGTGAATATGAGGAACATACAGTGAAAACGACTGCGTACCTGGGCTCTCAAGTCCCGTGGACACGACCTCCTCCACATTACTACCGTTCAGACTGGCTCTCATGATACGGTCCAGTGTCACATCTGACCAGAACACCAGCTCGTTGCTATGATGAAAGTCCAATGCAATGGCATTTTCCAGATTATTCAGTAATAATGTGTATTCTGAGCGGTGCGGCAGAACCTGACGGATATCAATCCGATTCGCAAACAACAAAACTGGTTCTGGACCTGCGAACAGAAAACAGTTTGTATTAAATTAGTCATCCTGGTTCCAAAATCACCAACGTTTTGCTGCTTTCACAGTAGATATTCAGCCTCACCCAAAGCTTTGCAGCTGCGTTTGTCGGGTCGAAGCTCGTAACCTTGCACACACCAGCAGTGAAATCCTCCTTCTATATTGGTACAGCCTTGACTACAATAACCTTCATCTGCACACTCATCAACATCTGCGTTCAGACCACAAACGCAGGTAAGTTTTAGAGAGATTAAATACATCACAAAAACATTTATTACAGTTTAACCTTTAACAATTTAGAACTTGCAACAACAGCTAATAACACTATGGTGAACAATGTAGAAAAGCCAGAGACATCCCTGGATTTCTACACTTAAAAAATCGAATGGATAAGTTTTCATAAAAGCAACCACTTAAGTGACCACTTAAGCTCCTAAAATTAAACTGTCACACATCTTACACTCATATTTTTTTGGTGCTTGTGCATAAATATACAGTACCGTGCAAAAGTTTTACAAGTTAAATTCTTCAAAAAGTGAAGTCAGTTATTTATACCCTTGTGAAAAATAAGTGAACTTAATTGTATTGAGTGCACTTGTAGTGTACTTCAAAACTTAGAGTATTTTTTTTTTAAAAACACTGCCGATAATATATTTACAAAATAAAAGGCATTACATGACTATGTTTCTTTACACACTTAAGTACACTTTTAAAAAGTGTGCTTTGTAATAATGTCACATTAAATGTTTACATTAAAGTACATGCTTTAAATATATTTAGTTGTGCACTTATTTTGATGTGTTGACTAACGCACATGTAAAGTACTTGATTATAATTTAAACTGCAGTGTTTCGTTTGAGATTACATTTAAGGTTAATATATTTTAAATGTACTAAAACTGCAATTTGATCATTACAAATGTGTAATTACAAATATATTTAGATACATGAAGTTACATGAAAGTAAATTTTAGTTTACCATAAATGCTTGTCAGTATATTCAGCACTACTTCAACCATATTTTTAAGACAATAGAAGTAATTGTAAGGATGAACTTAAGTCCTACTTAAGTGGGGCAAAAAAGCATTTGAACTATAATATATTTTCAGATTTTAACTGACAATAACATGCAATTAAATGTTTGATCATAAAATAAAAAATAAAGATAACACACACTATTTTAGATTATGTACCTATCTTCCCATAAGAAAATGAATAATAACACTGGCAATCCTGTTCAAAAAGTTTACGTCCCTTTGGTTCTTAATTTTCTTTTCTGCTGATCTTCTCATTTATTAACTGTCCTTTGTTTAACCCCCCGTGTCTATGGCCTCACCTCTGCATGTCTTCCCGTCCTGTGTTAATGTGTAGCCGGTGTGACAAGTGCACTGCACCAGACCTCGAGACATCTGGCATTTCTGTGAGCAGCCTCCGTTGTTAACATTACAGTTTTCTTCACTTGATTTGGAGCCTATAAACACACACAGGCAATGTTAACAAAGAAAAGAGGAGGGAATCAGATCATCACAGAGGAGCTACCACTACTGATCTTTTGTAATATTTCACAGGTACTGCATGTAATAGTGCATTTTGTAGACTTACGACAGTCCTGGTGTGGATGCTCATCAGTCCCATCCTCACAGTCCTTGACGTCATTACAAACCTTACGCTGGCCAATACAGCGGCCATTTCCACACAGGAACTGATCCGACGCACATGGAGGAGTTTCTACGAAGGGGAAAGCCAAAAAAAAAAAACAGAATAATATCATAAAAAGGCAAATAAAATGTAAATAACTTTTCAGAAACCATAACTATGCACAGCAGGTGTGAAGGTTTAATCCTTAAAAACGTCAATTTTAACCTATTTTAACAAAATGTGCAATCTTTAGTTGTCCCAAAGCACAGCATTTAGGCGCATTCATTACTAGATCTTATAAATAATCTGAATAATTCAAAAAGTCCATTTAATGTGATCTATACTAAGTGCATTTTGGGCAGATCACTGTCTCAGCAGTGGATGCTCTGCAGTGAATGGGTGCCGTCAGAATGAGAGTCCAAACAGCTGATAAAAACATCACAATAATCCACAAGTAATCCACACCACTCCAGTCCATCAGTTAACGTCTTGTGAAGCAAAATTAAACAAATCCATCAAGACGTTTTAACTTCAAACCATTGCTTAAAAAGTGAAAACGTCCATCTCCTATTGTCTTTCATATCAAAATCCACCCACATATTTCTTTAGAACAGTTTTGGACTGTTTTTGCTTGTAATCGGTGCTTGATCTGTGAACGTTTCTTTCCTTATTCGGACCAGACGACTTTTTCACTGGAGGAAGCGTTATTATTATGATTATGGATTATTAAGTGCATGACGGCTTGCAGGTTTAAACATCTTAATGATGGATTTGTTTCTTAACTGATGGACTGGAGTGGTGTGGATTACTTGTGGATCATTGTGATGTTTTTATCAGCTGTTTGGACTCTCGTTCTGACGGCACCCATTCACTGCAGAGCATCCACTGCTGAGACACTGATGCAATGCTGCATTTCTCCAACCCTGATGAAGAAACAAACTCATCTACATCTTGGATGGCCTGAGAGCATCCAAGGACATTTTCAACAAGTTTTCATTTTTGGGTTAACCATTCCTTTAAGAGTTAAAAAGTGTAAATTGGCTTTTATGTTGTTCCTTACCAGTCTTTTCACAGCCTTCTTCATCACTGTTATCAGAGCAGTCATCCTCCCCATCACAGCGCCATGACAACCGCACACATCGACCAGACGAACAGCGAAACTGATCAGCCATGCACATCGACGTACCTGACGGTGAGAAAGAGGCATGTGACAGATGTGAAATCCACTCACACATACAAATACTACAACAAAACAGCTACTCACTGCAGTTCTTTTCATCTGATTGGTCGTCACAGTCGTATTCTCCGTCACACCTCCAGCCTGCATTGATACACATGCCACTGCTGCACATGAACTCTGCAGAACGGCAGGGCTGGTGGGAGGCTGCGTTCACACACACACACACACACACACACACACACACACACACACACACGAAAC